>NC_081318.1:97426960-97737835 GCF_026419965.1 Kogia breviceps
TATTGGAGCAGTTGTTAGAAGCTTTAAAAGGGCCGTTGATGCTGTTTCTCAGCCTTCTTATCTTTCAGAACCTAAATAATGTGTGCACACCATCATATAAGGCAAGCTGCCTTTCGTCATTAGTGCCATTTACTCTCTTAGCTCAGAAAGTAGGAGTGTTTGCTAGAGATGCTGAAGTAGAATCTGAAATGAGTATTTCTGGTTGGGTTGAAATACGGGGGTTATTAACTCATTACTATCACAGGAGAAGAATTTTCTGATCTGGGGTGGTATGTCTCAACAGCCTTTCTTTTCTTAATTGGTGATGGGCTGTGGAGGTGGGGGTAAATAACCAGCCTTCATGGGGACTTCTGACATTTGCACAGAATTTCTAGGTTAAAAATCTCAGCAAGGAGAAGAAATAGAAAGGCCCAGGAAGGCTAGTAAACAAGTTTGCACCATAATAATGCTGTATTGGATAGACCCGATTCTTAAAACTTTTCCATTACGAGACTACCATCTTTTAAGTGTTTTCGATTAATTACAAGAAAACATCACATGATTGATAGAACAGAATGAGCTCAATTTGAAATATCATTTAAAGACAAAGGGACAGCATCAGTACTTCGCAGCAGGAGGGCTGGCCAAGGATGTTCTAATTCATTCTCTGTATTTGTCTATTTCTGTATAGTAACATGTGGTTCTCATCTGCGTAAGAATTTCTTATAAAGAAGCAGTCAGCAGTCAGATTCCAGTATGAGGGTGACTGAACTAGATTTTTGAAGTTCTTTAGGATTTCATGTGGTAGGACTTTGCCTGGATCCCCTTTCATGTCTGCTCATCCTAGTCCATCTCTCTTGTAGCAGCATTTTCATAGATTTTCTGGATGCTTGGACCATCAGGTATTATCAGACTTCAAAGAGAAAGCGGTCTTTTTTTAACAGTATTGTTATTAACATTATATTATCCATCTTAGCTTTCATTTGTAGAATTACTATGTATTGATTTGTAAACATTCACTGAGTTATTTATTTTATCTCCACAGGGCTCACAACAACATTAAACCAGGATGCTTATGTTCTTAAGTCTGTATTTGCATAAACATTGACTGTTGACGGAAAGACTTAAGAAGATCAAGGTCTCACCATTTGTCCTGAATCCGTGTGACCGTAAGATACTGATAGCATTGAGTCTTGAAATGATTTAATAATATGAGTGAGGATTTGCTTTCTCCATTAGAGCATTAAGTAAGCTAAAACTATCAACATTGTAAACCAAATTGCCTTATTTTCTTCCAAACTTCATATATGTCTATCAGGTAATATAGGCTTGAAAATTGATATCCTGTGGTGCTAAAGTACAGTAGAAAGAGAGGAGAAGTGTATACATGTTTTATTTTAAATTGTACAAAGGGGGAATTTAAAAATATGTAACTGCTGTTTATACATTGGCTCCTTACTGCTTATTAATCTGTATTGTATACATAATGGAGTGAAGCAGAAGCCGGGAGTTGGCCTTTCCTTGAGCAGCCACCACATGGCTCAGCGTCTGTGCCAAACACGGGGGCTCCTAGTCTGGCCAGTGCCAAGAGGTTGCCGGAACAGGGGGCAGGTGGATGGTGTCAGTGTCACAGCCTGAGAGCCACCTGCCGCGGCTCCCGGAGCATGCCGAGTGGACGCGCCAGGTGGCAGCACCCACCCCGCCCCCCCCTTTGCTCGATGGAGACAGCCCAGGCCAAGGTAAAGTTAGTGAATAGCATTGGGGTATAGTCACTGTAATGGTGCTGTTAACGGTTGACACCATTGTATTTTTAACTTTGTGTCCTGTATCTCCTCAGCCACATATCTTAATATCGTATTTGTCATCGTATCTCTATGGTGGGGGCGGACTTTGCACTTAGGCAGTGCAACACGTGCACTTTACTTTCCTCCAACTGTCTACAGTGAGAGCAAACACAATGGCAATACAGCTGCTTATGCTCTGAGCTACAATCATGGCTTTTCATGTTACTTACCCAGTGGTGTTTCTGGTTAGGAATCACAGCTGTAAAATTGAATTTCAGTTCATTACACTTCACTTCTTCATGATGTTGCCCCTAAATTTTGCACACTATATTCTTGTATATTATTTCAAATAAAATGAAAAAAATTGTTTATCTGACTTGCACTGATTGATCCTGACTGAACTTCACGAATGAGTCATCAGAATAATAGGTTCAGGAGATGGAAAATATTTTAGAAGTGGCTTATGGGATTTTAAACATTAAAGTAAAATGTTAATGACAGGACAAGGGCAACAGAAAAGGACCTAGATTACCTACTAGTTATAAGAAACCTTGTAGAATAAAAGTTATTTTTAACTTGGCATCTGTTACAAAGTTGAACAGCCCCGAAAGTCTGTTTTTAATAAAATGACACGAGAGTGTAAAGACAGCCTTGCTCTATTTTTATTAAAGATACAGTAAGACACAGTTAAACAACATTTAGCCCTACATCTTAGCTTTGGGATATGCACGTTGGAAACACTTCAGGATATATATATTTTTGATACTAATGCCTGGCTCCTACCCCCATACGTGTTAATAAGGGGTACAGATTGGGCATCAGGGTGATTTTTTTTTTTTTGCGGTACACGGGCCTCTCACTGCTGTGGCCTCTCCCGTTGCGGAGCACAGGCTCCGGACGCGCAGGCTCAGCGGCCATGGCTCACAGGCCAAGCCCATGTGGGATCTTCCCGGACCGGGGCACGAACCCGTGTCCCCTGCATCGGAAGGCGGATTCTCAACCACTGCGCCACCAGGGAAGCCCATCAGGGTTTTTTAAAGCTTCTACCAGTGAGTGTAATATGCAGCCAAATAATGGAAACCACTGGGCTTCCTACTTATCCAGTGAGGAAGGATACCGGTTGGGGAGAAGCAGTGTACTTACTATAAGCTGGTCGAATCCTTTAAGAAGCAGCGGGGACTCGGTGATGGGAAAGAAGTTTTAGATAGCCTCACAGAAAAGCCTGAGAGGAGAGACAAGAGTTTGGTATCTTTCTGGAAAAAATCAGGTCCACAGAGTTGGAAGGTGGTGGTGATGAATCATTATGCTACATAAGGTAGAAGGGCTTCAGAGGTAAACAGGAAAGATCATCAGGAAATACAAAAAATTCAATTACATTCTTAAAATAGTAGATGGTAGCTGTCCTTTAGAGTATGTGTGTGTTAGTTTAATTGCCAACCTTGGATGGGTTAGCACAAAATGGACATTAAGAAATACTTCACATTATTACTGAAGAGCAGACATAGCTTTTTGAAGCAGTTGAACCATTATGGGATAAACTGGTGCAAATTCTTTGCCTTCTCTGCTTTTAACTGATTGAACATAAGCTTCCAGGGCACCCCTGAAAACCAAAAGAAAAGAAGGATCAGAAGATTATACAAATGAAATAAAAGAGCTCGGAGGATGCCAACACCTAAAAGCAGCCCATTTCTGCACCTGCTCTGCCCAGTCGACCAGCCCTCAGACACTTGTTGGTGGCGTTCGTGTGGTTGAGGCGCAGGGCTGTGCACGGCTTTCAGCCTGCGTTGCACTTAGTGGTCTCATCACCCGATCGGAGGCTCTCTGGCGGCTAAGATTCCCAGTTTCCCTTTCTTGCTCTTCCCTACTGAAGAGACTTCTGCGGAGCCAAGCGCAGCCTGTGTCGACGCACAGAGCTCGCAAGGGGGCGCCCTGCACTGTGCAGCGCGCACGGCACTGCCGGAGGCGGGGCCCTCGCTCAGCACACACTAACACCGGCGGGGCTTTGTATTCCTGTTACCACAAGTAGGATAAATTGTTCTTAGGCTCCAACTGTTGGCCTATTAGGCGACGAGAAGGCAGTCTGAATTTAGCCAAGGGTATGATTATGATGTTCTCATGAATTAGATCGGGGGCTCAGCAAACCAGCCCACAAGTCCAGTCCAGCCCTGTGCTTATTCGTTTATGCATATTTTTCATTATTGGTCTACTTAAGTTCCAAGTAAAACAGTTTTTTGTCATAGCCATGAAGTTTCACACTTGAGAGTAGATCATTTCCATAAAGATGTAAGTTAATACCATAACTTAGCTCACGTACTGTCTCAAGTCCCATCTAATACGTAATTCTTCACTTTTATTTGCTCCCGAACACAAAATATGCATCCTCTGTCAGGCTTGGCCGTTATTTTCATTTCACTGCAGGGGATATACTTGCCAGGCGCGTGTCCAGCTCTGCTCACACCACAGCGCCCTGCAACCCCGCTAGCCACTGTCATGGTTTCATACACAACTGAATCTCCAGTCTCTTACTTCCAGCCCTGACCTCCCTCCCGATCTGTGTGCTGGACGTCTTTATCTGATTCCTTCCAGGTCTCCCTCAAACTCACCTGTCAGAAACCTAGGGCTGTCCAAACCCATGGAACGTACAACACCGAGAGGGAGCCCCAGTGTAAGCTATGGACGCTGGGTGACCGTGATGTCCGTGTGGGTTCCCCAGCTGTAACAAATGGGCCACTGTGGAGGAGGGGGTGTCGATATTGGGGGCGGCTGTGCAATGGGGGCAGGGGACATAGGGAAAAATCTGTGCCTTCTCAAATCTGCTGTGAACCTAAACCTGGTCTAAAAAATATCAAAAAAAGGAAAAAACAAACCTAGGGTAAAAAAAACCCAGGCGAAGGGTAGTGTTCTGCCCCTTCCCCTATTTCAGCAAAGGACAGACACCATCATCTCCCCAAGGTCTGTATCTAAAATTCTCTTTCAGTCCTACACCAGACCAGTTCTCAAGTCCTTTTAACTTACCCCACATGTTACCACATCCGGTCCCTCCTCTCCCCTTAGCTTCAGTCTGCACCCCGCCATCTCGTGCCCTAATTGCTGCTGTAGCTCGTAGGTAGTGGTCACCCTGGTGCCACACTACAGCCAGAGACTGCCGCCTGAGATCCATGCCCTCTCGCCATCGGGGCAGTGTCTCCACTCACAACCCCACCAAACACCAGCTTCATCAACAACCTCCCCCAGTGCTGTGTAACCGCTGGGTTCCAGACCGTTTGCTGTGCCCTAAAAAGACCCTCAAACCTTTAGTTTCTGCTGTTCGCGTTACCGACACAGGCAGAGCAGCTCCATCCAGCTCACTGGTGGTTCTCAGCCCAACCCTGAGAGACCTGGGTGCTTGTGCAAATACCACTCTGAAAGATGTCTCTGCCTAACAAGGTCGGGCTCCAAAAAGGGCCCGTTTCCCTTCGACCACACTGGCTTGTCTCATCGTTAGCGAGACATAGCTTCCTCGTTAACCGTCCTTATCCCTCCCCGCTTTCTTCCTTGTAGAGCTTTAACACAGGACCAGCCCAAATGCCTTGTTTTTGATAAAGCCTTTCCTAACTCGAGGCAGCACAAAGCTGAAACCACCGTGGACTCACATAAAGTGGAAAGGTCTGGGACTTCTGCACCAATAGTGTGGCTTAGCCGGACCCCAGCATTTGGGGACAGATCCCTGAAGGCTGGCTTCAAGTGAAGTAATACTTTACTACTCACGCTAAAGTAATCAAACTAGAAACCAGCTCTGCGGGGGCCTGGCAGGCTCTTAGTTAAGAAGCACCGCTGGTACATCAGGCTCTGCCCGCCCACCCCCACCCCGACCTAGCTGTGTGATCTGGGCTACATTTTGAGCCTATCTGCTCATCTGCAAAGTGGGAAGAATACCTACATGATTTAGTTATGAGAGTTAAAGGACCGTACTGTGAAGAACCCGGCCTCTCTTCCAAGTACATCTATGAACCTATGAAGCACTCAAATACGGTTTTCCCTGCCGCGCTTCTGATGGGCTCAGATCCTCCACGTGAGGAGCACGTTGTTTTTACACTTCCACCGTGCATGACTCATTGCCGTGTGAGGATCTGTGTGTGGGTTAGTTTCCCTCTTAATATGTAACAACTTTGAGGCTTGGGGCTGTTTTCCGCATTTACGTAGCCCCAGGACCTAAGTGCTTGCCAAATGCAGGGTGAATGAATTTAAAAAGTGAATGCGATACAGGAAGACAGAACTGTAATGAAAAAGACAAAAGCAATGAAGAAAGTAAATAAAAGAGAAGCGTAAGTGCAGGGATCCTCAAGAGTGCAGGCCAGCACAATGGAATTTCATGCCTACAGAACAACATCCTCTGAGATGCCTTACTCGTGTCAGGGCCGAGCCTTAGATGAAGCTGTTTCTCTGTGAGAAAACTTGTTTCTTTTGGTAATGCTATTCAAGTTGCTATGGCATCCTGGGCAAACGCCCTACTCCCAACATGTAGTCCCTCCAGATTCACACAAGGTAGAGAAAACCCCAAGGGCTCCAACTATCTTTGAGACAATGGTGTATATGTATCAGTCTAAGAAATTAATGCACTGAAATTCACAGAAACTGTAATTGTTCTGCAATGAATGGGTTAGAGTCATTTTTATCTAATCAATGGACAAAAATCCACTTAGCGGTTTCATCTGCTTTCAAAAGGATATTATATAAAACTAGACAAGATGTGGAAGAAAGTTCAGAAATGAGTTTGGTTAGTGTTTTTGATTTTCATCAAAAACACCATCAGAACTACAGAGAAAAAAGATTAAAGCTGCCCTCCCACGTAAAATCAGAGCAAGATTTTCAAGCAATTATTACATTACTTCATTTGCTTGAGCAAAACATCAGCTTTCTTGGAAGTTGGGCCAAGCATTATGTAAGAGTCTGAACTCTGATTTGTATCCAAAATAGGAAGATTATTAAAGTTACCCTTATTAAAAAAAGAAATTAGTATAGGAATTGTGCAAACACTTAGTAGAGGGAGGGTTTGTGGTAACATGGCAACACTGCCCAATGTGGTATAAACTAACCCAGTGGAGGATTTTACGGAACACACAAAATTGATTTTTGTCAGGCAGGACCTATCAGTGTGCTTAGTACAGAGATACCTAAATGACTTCAAAAACTACCATGTGCCTTCGCAGGCCTTCCCCTGACTCCATCCTTCCCTGGGTCTCACCTGAGGCACCCGGTTCCCAGAACTGGAAGGGATCTCGCGCCATAGGAACACCAGCTCCTATGAGACCAAACTTCACCCTCCAACAACAGGGATCCCGTGGTTCTGCAGAAGTGGAGGAGCTGAGGGAATGGTTCCCAGCCTGTGGGCCCTGGACGCCCAGAGGAGGGCAAGGGGTCCAAGTATGCACGGGGCACTGAGAACTGTCTGACGATTGTACAGATGAAAAGTACCAATAAGCAAATAAAGTCTGTAGTTTTGACACCATAAAGGTGTTCCCCTACTGAGACTCAGCACAAACAAAGAAGAGGCCACAGTCGGAGGAGTTCCTGTCCCACTGCCAATATCGAGTCGGTGCGTATGCTGCCAATCCTACGTCTTCTGCAGAACTTGAGAAATCTTTCCTTCACAACCTCAGTCTTCATTTTGCCGAGAACGTATTCAATACCTGCAGACCCCCAGGAGCTCCCCAGGCTGCCGCCCCACCCCCGAGGGCGCACATGCCTGCCTGGCGGGGGCCGGGAGGTACCATCTCCCCCACTTACCCCACTCGGCCCCAGGAGTCACTGATCACTTTTAAAATTAATTTGACTAGGATCCATTCAAGCTCTAGAGAAATGTCTGGTGTCAAAAGGAAGCAGAAAGGAAGGCAGAAGAGAGGTCATTACTTGCCATTTGTTCCACAGCAGTAGCTGCTATACCCTCGATGTGCCCTACTTCTGACAACGTAACACCCTGCGCCGGGAGGAGATGAGTCTACAAGGTTTGCCCCCAACGCTAAAACAAATTTACTGACATTTAAAGGGCAATACTCACCCTGGGTTTATCTACAGGGCAAGAAATTCACGCAGTGGTGCTTCAGTATGCAGGGATGAAATCAGTTTTGCAGTAACAAGTAAGAAAGGGCGTTCTCTAGGACAAAGCTTCCGGCTTTGCCGACAGCCTGGGCTGGAGCAGGAGTGCTCTGGAGCCCCCAGAGAAGGGCTTCACTCCCTGCTCAGGACCGAAGGCTCTGGTGTCAGCCGTGTGTGGCGTGGTGGGCAGGCCTTATTCAAAAAGCTCGACAGCATTTCTGAGCATGGTTTTCGGCTGCTAAATACAGGCTCGGCAACAGCACTGCTGACGAAATCACTCGGGAGACATTTTTAAAAAGAAGCAAAAGGAAGCAGATTTGTGATGTGTCCACAGCAGCACAACTGTTGTAGATGAGCTCAGTCCGACTCGTTAGAGGACGAAGGGGCACCCTGTTCCATCAACTGAGCCCTGCGTGCTCCTGTACTAGCCAGTGGGCTGCAGCTGAGCGAGTCGAGGGGCCTCGGGGAGGGCACCGCAAAGCCCCACCCCAGCCCCGGCAGAGTCCCCCGTCCACACCTGGGGCCTCTTCTGAGGCAGTTTAACCAGACGCCGCACTGACGGTGACACCTTACCGCGCGTCCCGCCCGGCTCCTGGCTCCTCGCTCAGATGCTCAGAGCTGAGAGGACAAGCAGCCAGCACGGAAGAAGAGCAGGGGCGCGGGCCACCCTCCTCTTTATCCACTCGCAGGGCCGGGCGCTCCCCTGGGCGCCGGTCGCCACACTTGAGGACTCGGCGCCGCTCCCGGATCTGGCGGGCTGAGGCTTCCTCCACGACCCCCAGCCCGAGGAAGGAAGCCCGAGGAAGGGCTTCCTTCCTCGGCGGCAGGAGGCGTGGAGGGAGGTGGTCTCGCACTTGGCGACTGTGCTGTGAAGCCCCGGCTGTGCTGCGGAGCCGCGGGCCGCTTTAAGAAATCCCGATGCTGGCTCCCAGCCCCGGAGATTTCCGAGGCCGTCAGGGCGTGGCCTTGACACCTGGACTTTTCAAAGCTCCTAAATGACTCCTGGGTGCAAACACAGCCGAGAACCACTTCAGCACACGAGCCCAGGCTGCCTCTGGAGAACCCAACTCATCCCCTGCTCTTGGGCTCAAGTGAAGGCTGGTTTGGTGCCCTGGTCCCCAGGCTAAGAGCATTAGGGTCCCCTGGAAGAGCTGAGGATGGCTTCCAAAGTGATTTAAGAGGTACAACTGCCTGGCTTTGGAGAATGAGGGAGACAGCAGAGTTGAATGATGGCTTAAAGGTTTTCTAGCTTGGCTGGATATAGGTGACAGTACACCCCAACCAAGACGGGGAGTCTATATCGACAGAGGAATGGATAAAGAAGATGTGGTACATATATACAATGGAACATTAGTCAGCCATTAAAAAGAACGAAATAATGCAATTTACAGCAACATGGATGGACCCAGAGATTGTCACACTGAGTGAAGTAAATCAGACAGAGAAAGAAATATCATATGATATCCCCTATATGCGGGATCTAAAAAAATGATACAAATGAACTTATTTACAAAACAGAAGCAGAATCACAGACTTAGAGGATGAACTTATGGTCATAGGGCTGGCAGGGGAAGGATGGGGGGAGGGATAGTCAGGGTTTGGGATCGACACGTACACAGTGCTATATTCAAAACAGGTAACCAACAAGGACCTACTGTAGAGCACAGGGAACTCTGCTCAATGTTATACGGCAGCCCGGATGGGAGGGGAGCCTGGGGGAGAATGGGTACTTGCATATGTACGGCTGAGTCCCTACGCTGTGCACCTGAAGCTCTCACAACGTTGTTAGGCTCTACTCCAATATAAAATAAAAAGTTTACAAAAAAAAGAAGTCTAAGAGAATGAGCACGTTTGAAGGAAAGTTGATTTACTTTCAGCATTTTGGGGTTGAGATTTCTGTGGGACTTTGAGTGATGACATGTGGCAGCAAGTTTGCTGGCCTGAGGCCCTGGGCAACCAAGATGAACCACAGACCCGGAGCCACAGGACAGAAGAGGTCACTAGAGTCATGGGTCTGGGTGAGCTCACCTGGGAACCAAAGTACAGATCGAATGTGAAGGGAAAAGAGCCAGGAACACACTGTGGGAAATGATGGCCTTTAAGGAGTGGACAGAAGAAGACAGTTCAGCAAACGAGACTGAGGGAAAATACGGCCACAGTGGAGAGAACAGAAACATGACTGAGGTGCCACGGAAGATCCAGGAAGGCAGGGCCTGTCTTGGTTTGCTTCATGTCCTCAGGGCCTGGCACATGGTGAGTATCAATAAAAATAAGTGCAATCGGTCAGGTGATGAGCAGTTTCAAGAAGGAGGTGGTGGTCACTTCTAGCTAAAGCTCCAGAGTGATAAAGTGAGAACGGAAACATGTGCATTTGGTGGCGAAGAGGTCTCTGGAGATTTTGGTGAGGGGAATTTCAAAGGAGAGTGCTGATGGAAGAGAGATGCTTAGTAGGTCGGATGTGACAGTGCAAGCATCCCACCCTGGGCATGGCGGGGGTGTACGAGGGGTGGTGGGTGTGTCTGCACGTGTGCGCACACGTGCACAAATACACCTGAGAGGCACTAGGCTGCTGGGTGTCGTTTTCTACTAATAACAGTATCACGTTTACTCCCATCTGCGTTCCACGACTTCAGTAACTGCCCCACGTGGCAACTAAGCGGAAAACGGAGCCAAGGCAAGGAGTCGCTTCATAGTTGAGGTTGGTTTTCAAAAGAGAAGTGCATGGTTCTTAGGGTTCATCAGTGCATGGTTCATCAGGCCCGGGACAGCACAAGAGGGGATGTGAAGGACACGGAGAGCAAAACCTGACGTGCCCCCCAGCAACGCGCCCCGGCGGCACTCCAGCAGGTGAGGCGCCTGCCCCGGGGAGCACAACGTAGACACGCCCACCCGGGCCCCCTCCTTCCTCCTCCCCTGCATCCCCCACGCCCTGGGCGGGTGCCCCTGCAGCGCAGGGCTCTACCTGATGAGGAGGAGCCTGTCCTTTTCAGAGGGATGGTCATCCAGCCACTGGGAGAAGCGCGCGTGGGACCACTCGGCCCTCTGCGGGGGGGAAACACAATCAGAGGAGAGGGGGATCCCATCCTGCGACAGCGCGCGCGCGGGGCCAGAGAGGATCGCAGGGATGCCCGGGGGCAAATGGCGCCGGACACCTGCCCAAAGGCGGGTGGCACAGCGCTCGGCGCACCTTCCTGACTCCCAAAGAGCCTTTTGGGTTTGCCAATTTTAGGTGGGTCAGAAGAGTCAATGGGGCCTCCGTCAAAAAAGCTTTATGAACATAATAAATTACTTGTGTCACTATTATTTAAAGGGCTAATTCTAGCTGCAGCAGGCAACTCTTACACTGCTGGGAAAGTGGGGGCTGTGCAGTGGGAGCCTTCCTTCCTTCCTAGGCATCTGCTGCCACGGCAGGAATCTGCAACCGCGTTAGGCAGGAGAAGGCCGGGCACTTTGGAGCGGGGGGCGGGGGTGGCACATTCTTCACTTCCTTACCTGGAAGGGGGATCTCAGCTCAGGGGGTGCTCTTGCGAACAAAAACTGAATAATGATGCTGAACGGAATAATGTCTCCCAGTACAGGGCTACTGGCCACGTGTTCACTTGTCTGGAAGAGCAGTGGTCTAAAAGAGGGAAGGAAACACAGAAGTTATTTAATGCTATTCGATATGGAAAGAGGTGACTCGGTAGAAGATCCATAACAGCATATTAGTAGAATATAACTGCGCAGTAGCGTAATAGCATAGTACGCGGTAGAAGAATGAATAACAGCAGTCTTCCTAGACTGGCTAATTCCTAACCATTTCTTAAGCCCCTGTTTAGCCCGGAGACACACACACACCCCACACACTCTGGCAGGTGGACCTGCCCCTCAGCTCCTTCCTTGACCCTCAGCTCACTGCCTTTGCGTCTGACTTTACTTCAAGGTGACTCAGCAAAATCCCTTCTTAGAGCTCATCTGATGAACAGGCTAAACTCAAAGCACTTAGCTGAAGCTGTCAAGTAGTTATAACTAATAGGTTTGGTCAAAATTTTCAGTTTTGATTTTATATAAAATCCTTCCTTGGGCTACAATCGAATGTGGGTAAATTCAACCATTTTCTATACAGCTTTTCAAAGGGCAATTACGTCCTTGCATATATGAAGTGATTACCTCACTGACCATCCCTCTCTTCTGACAGTGTGTGTCTGGGTGTCACCATCCACGAAAGGCCTCCCTCATTTTACTGTGCTTCACAGATTTGTTGTTTTTTTACCAAACTGAAGGTCTGTGGCAACCCTGTGTTGTTAGATGATCGTTAGCATTTTTTAGCAATATTTTTAATGAAGATAGGTACAATATTTTTAGACACAATGCTACTACATACTTAATAAACTATAGTATAAACATAACTTTTATATGCACTGGGAAACCAAACAATTTGTGTGACTGGCGTTACTGTGACAGTTGCTTTATGGCAGTGGTCTGGAACCGAACTCGTAATATGTCCCGGGTACACCTGCATTTTACAGGAGCCTGCAGTAAAATCTATCCCGTTACCCAACCACCTACCCCCTTGTCAAAGGCTGGCAAAAATAATTTGAAACTTTTATTGACTCTTCCTTGGCTTTGGGCTCTGATGGATAAGAGTTAATTAAAGGCCAAGCTGTAGAGGCTGAATCTCAAGAGGAAAGATGGCAGCAACGTCTCCTGACTGAGCAGCAATTCTGAAGTATGTAAAATAGCTCTGTACCTGGGCTCTTGCTTCACCCCACGTAATTTACTCCAATCTATAGCTGAAGGCCTGGATGAACCAGAGACACGAGCTTCTTCACCACTCAAGAGTCAGCAGTGCTCTCAAAAGATAGTTGGTTCTGGTTGGATCCAGAATATATTTGAAAAAATGTCTTTATCTTAACTATTCTACAAAATTTATCCCTGGTAGGGGTTTTTCTAATTTCAACTGTTTTGTAAAACAACATTATTCTCTAAGTTATTGTCTTTAACTACTGTGGAAATTTTTTAGTTCATCTGTGTTGCCTGTCACCAGACTTCCACAAAGCTCTGAACCAGGCCCTCCGTGGGAGCAGGACTGGGGTCTTCCCACAGCTGTGGGCGGTGCACTTGCCTTGAACACTGTCAAGGGCAGTCATCTCACAGAGCTCCACGCTGCCGAGCCTTAGGCAATGAGTCCAGCACCTACTCGGGTATGAAAACATTGCTGAGGGAATTCTGGTTTTCCTGGAGGCATCCCTGTTTAAGTCCTTCTCAGTGTGTCGAAGACCCTGTCTCCATCTAGGCGAAGCTCCTAGTTTTAACAGCAGTAGCAATGGCTACCACACAGAACACTTATTTAAAGCTTTAGAAACGGGAACTCATTTATTCCTCCAAACAACCCTATGAGGTAGGCACTGTTACCTCCCCATTTTACAGATAGGTAAACTGAGAGGAAGAGAAATCAAGTAAAAGCTAGGAAAGGGCAGAACACGGACTCAAACCTGTGCAGCCTGGCTCTTCATTTTGCCAGGCAGCCTCTTTTAGGGTATCAACTGTAGCAACTACTCATTGTGCTTTTAGAACAGATAGATTTATTCTCAGAGAGAAACAAAGACCCCTGGAGAAAGTACAACTTCAAACTGTTAACAACTCCTATATGGTAACCTGAGCAAAGTAATGTTTCCAGGACACCGTCTGAAGGCCATGCAGTTAATATCTCTTTAGGTATCCCCAAATTCTCTCCATGGGTCAAGGACCTCCAGTCACCCACATAATTGAACCATATCATCACAGTCTCTCTTGGAATTATTTTCACTCGGAATGACCTGAAGTTCTTGGGCGGGGATGAGTGCCACCGTCTCAGAGGCCTCTGGAAGCTGACTGTGGGTGGGAGGGGAGGAAACTGCGCCCCAGCTCCACTACCCGTAGCCTGGAGAACCCTTGTCCCGGCAGGGGAAGCTGAAACATCTCACAGCCCAAGGTCACCGGGTGCTGAGCAGCTGACATTCCCAGACTCAAAGCCAGCCTGGGGCCAAGCGCGTGTTTGAGCTGTAACAGGGCAAAGAGCCAGTGGGGAGGCGGTTCCTCCACTGGGTCACGGGCTCATCCTGCGGGTCTGGCGCTCCTGAGAGGCCACCCTGAGGATGTGGGCAGACAGCGGAGCTTGTGCCTTCACTTCTCTCCCGGCTGCCCCTGGTCGGGTGAGAGTCCTCCCCTGCCCCAGTAAAGCCCAGTCTTTGCCTACAGCATGTGACACGGTAGGATTCAAGCTGAACCCTAGCTCATGACATGAGGAGGCCCGGGGGGTGAGAGGCCAGTCCTGTATGACAGTCCTCTACTTACTGAAGGGCAGCCACGTGGAATCCTTTCTGCCTCTATGACAAAAAGATGACCAAGAATTCTGGTCCCCACGCTCTCACAGCACTCCCTATATGAAGTCCCACGAACAAATGCTTTAGAATTAAGTACGAAGAAGCACTGAACTTCTTCCTCCCGCAGGTGAGAATTACATAGCTGATTCTGTTCCTCTTTTACCTCTGGCTTCAGGAAGTTTAAAGTCAAATTTGAAACTTATCTACCACAATTAAATTAGTTTTATGGTTTGAATATTTGTGTTTTTCTTTGTTTTCCTTCTATATTCTTGATGCAAACTGCAAACAATCCAAGGGCAGGAAGGGAAGAAAGATGGGAAAGGGAGACGGAGAGGGAGGAACGATCGGTTATGTGCCACGGCCGGCAGCCCAGTGGAGCCACACACGAGGCTGCTGACTGCAACACCTGCAAAGGGCACGCCTGATAGAAACCAGCTCACTTTGAAACAGCATCTTCTGGTCCATCACCTGTCCCTTTGCAGCTCTGAGTCACAGCTGTTATTTTTCTGCCAAGACCAAATCTTCCACTCTAGCCACTAACAGCACTGCCAGAAAGCCATGGAAAGCACAGCTGGATTTGATTCTGTATTATGCATCACTGACATAATTACCTGTAAACACTGAATGCAGACATTCTGTTTCTGGTGCTTGTTTTAAGAAGCTGAAAGAACACAGAATGAGAACCTCCCTTCTCCCTGATTCCAGGTAGAATCTGAAACACCGGCAAGTTCAAAAAAAAATCACCATCTGAGGTGATAAAAGGAACAAAAGGAAATTAATTAAGGTGTTATAAAACGCAGATACCCCAAATGCCACAAAATCACTCTTAGAGAAAAATAAGTAGCAGTGTTTTCAAGGTTAAACTTTACAGGCAGCTGGGGTTTTTAAAAAAATTTATTTAATTAATTTATTTACTTTTGGCTGTGATGGGTCTTTGTTGCTATGCCCGGGCTTTCTCTAGTTGCGGCGAGCAGGGGCTACTCTTCGTTGCAGTTTGCAGGCTTCTCATTGCCGTGGCTACTCTTATTGCGGAGCACAGACTCAGCGCAGCTTCAGTAGTTGTGGCTCGCGGGCTCTAAGCGCACGTCCAGTAGTTGTGGTGCACGGGCTTAGTTGCTCCGTGGCATGTGGGATCTTCCCGGACCAGGGCTCGAACCCGGGCCCCTGCATTAGCAGGCGGATTCTTAACCACTGCGCCACCAGGAAAGTCCCCAGCTGGTAGTCTTAATTAATCAAGTATTAGGTCCCATTAGAAAAAAACTATACTTCTAGTAGAAGATCTCCACATTTAAGTGATCCAGAGCTGTGTAGCTGTCAGTCTTCTGTTTAGGCCAATTATGGAGTGGAACAAGACTCGAGTCCTGCTGTCCCGCGTCCACAGCCAGCATCCGGGGTTCCTGGGCTGCCTGCCACCACCCGCACTGCAAAGCTCCTTTTGGTGAGGGCAGCCCAGACCACTGAGAATGTGCACTGAGACATGGAATCAGCAGAGAAACGAGCGGGGCAGGAGGGGAGGACACGGGACTCCTCCCTGCACGGGACATAGTGAGGGCTTCGGAGAGATGGGAAGAGGCCCAGATACAGTGGCAGGAGGGACTGAGTGTGTCCCAGGAGAGAACGGAGCAGGAGGCTGCTGACTGCGGGGTGAGTCAGGGCTCAGAGCAGAGAGGTGAGAGGCCCCCCAGGTTCCTGTCTTGGAGTCTAAGGCTGTCAGTCCCAGGGGACCAGGACAGAAAGGAGGCAGAGGTTCCAGGCAGACGTTCTCTGAGAATAAAAGCACACATTTGGTTCAAGGTTCCTGCAGCATCTCCTGGAAGGCTGTCTGCAGAGGAAGATGGGAGATGCGGCATTTCAGAGCAGGAGGTCACCGCCAGAGTGGGGAGTTTAGATTCTCTTTAACACTCTCTGACTTCTCCTGGATGAATCATATAAGCGTGCACATATTGCTCTAGGACCCTCTGGAGTGCAAACAAGCGCGGACTGCTGGGATAAGACGCGGGGCTCGGTGGTTGCGAACACAGGCAGTCCTGGGTCTGAAACGCAGCCCTGCAGCCCACACACAGTTCTCACATGTGCGGCCCCGAAAGCTTACACCCCTCAGCCTTGACTGCTGCCTGGGGGTCGTCCCTAACTCTCACCTATTGTGGTGAGGGCGGAAGGAGAAAGTACCAGGACAACGCTCAGCACAGGCTTAGCATATAATAATCAAATAATGACTGTTAGAATAACAACGACAATAAATGAACTATCCAGCCCTCCACATTTACCCGGGTGCTCCAGAGTACTGGCAGACAGCAAAGCGAACCAAGCCCCAGATGTGGCTGCCTTCTGTCCTCAACGCTGACGTCAGAAACTTGGAATTAAGAATCCAGAAACCTTGGGGAAATCGTGATTGCAGAGGATGGACTGAGCGGAAAGAAGCTGGAAGTGCTCATCACGGAGGCTGCAGAGACGGCCACCATCAGGTCTGCAGACCCGCAGGCAGGGACCTGCGCGGAACCTCAAGTGGCAGATGATCACGAGGTAACTGCAGACACGTGAACCCTCACCCCTCCTGCAACTGAAAACTGCTGACGTGAACACTACACTCTAGAGTTACTAATGGTCTTCCTTCTCCGGGCCCCTCATGCTAACAGATCCATCAGAACAGCCCCTACCTCCTGACAGCTCTCACTGATCTTCCACTAAACCCAAGGAAGCTTCCAGCAGAGCAGGCTGTGGATATAATTCGGGGACCAGGCTGTTCCCTCGGAGCGGGCCTGCCTGAAGGCAGGGTCTGTGTCCCGGGCGGTGAGAGGCCTGTGGCTCTTTCTGTCCTTTGTCTCACAACCATCTGCACTGACAGGCCCCGGGCCAGGTGGAGCGAAGGTAGCCTCCCCCACGGACACCTCGGGGGACACCGTCATGCTGCGGAGGGGTGGACAGGGACAGGGCCTCGTGCGTCTTGTGTACAAACACAAACCACCCAGCAGCAAGCCCCTAATGTCCGCAGCTTTCTGAGGCAGCATTCTCTCCAGGGTAAAAGATTCCCGCTGCCTGGGAAACTCTCATGCAGACAGTAAAAGGTAAATGCCTGCAAGAGGCTTGCCAGCCTAATTAAAGAGTCCACTGACATTACGTCCAAGAGAAGTGCCCTGTGGCGGACGGCTGCCTGATGAGGGGAGGGTGCGCCTGCCAAGGCCGGGGTGTCTGAGGAGGGGGAAGGGAGGCTGCACCGGGGGTCTGGGCTGGAGACGCCCTGCCTGGCACCGTCACCCTCCCTTGCACTGGGCCTCCCGCCCCCTCCTGCAGCCCCTGACTCTAAACCTGCTGGGCTTTTGGTTGGTTGGCTGTTTTTCTCGCCCCCCGACCCTTACTGTAAAACGTTTTAGTGTATGTTATATTATTTTTAGGCTCCCTTGTTATTTTTAAATGGATGAAACACTGCAAGAGGGATTGTTAAATATATCTGTTGACTTTTCTAACTACAAATATAAAACAACCAAAGCAAAAAATTTGAAAAATATAGGAAACCTCTAAAGGAAAGATCACTAGTAACAATGCTACTCTCCCAAGGTAACATTTTCATGTTTATATCCTTGATTTTTCCTCTCCAAACACACGTTATTATTTTTAAAATAGTAGGGATCCATACCATATATACTGTTTAGTAGCCTTTTTCATTTCGTGATGCATTAGGAAGTATTTTTCACATTCTTAGATATTAACTAACAACATAACTTGTTAACGGCTGCATATATTTGATCCTATGAATGTGGCATATTTTATTTAGCCCATCTCCTCCTGACTGCCACTGGGCTGGTGCTGGTGTGACTCGGAACCTTTAGGGAGGAGAGCCATGAACAAGAGCCCAGGTCAATTACGCGCACGACCACTGGACGACGCCTCTTCCCTGTCACGGCGCACAGCACAGACGGCAGGGTTCACAAGAATGGGCCCTGCACTGCAAATGCCCAGGACTAATTTTAGAGAAGAGACAGATGTCTTAACGAGTTTTTGCAGGTAGCAAATAAAGTGCCTAGAATTGGGTTACTAGAATAAACACGACTCTGTACTGACTCACTCCTCTCTAGGAAGGGACTCTGTAGGACCTCCACATGGGGAAGCTGTCCTAAGTCGATCATGACAACTGCAGAGAAGCTGGCGGAGCCGGGGACTTTCCCGGCCACGTATACAGGCAGAGGCAGGGGCACTGACATCCCTTTTCTCCAAAGATGGGATCTGAAACCTTCTTTTCAGACTAGGGCTAGATTTGAACCCCAGAATATACTATGCTTTCATTTTATTTCCGGATCCACTTAATCTTAAAATCTTTATCAAATGGTGTCCAAGACCTCTCAAACAACTGAGAAAGCTCTAGGATCAATCTGAGAGATTTCTGTACATTCAATATATCTTTAGGAATATACTGATAGATATAAATCTCTGTTAGAATTTTTCACTGAATTCAAGATATGGAGAAGTCTTCATAGGCAAAGTACAATTACTCTTATTACGTAGGTGCCAAGGCCTTAGGAGCTGAGGGTTGTGCGGGAGGAAGCTCAGGGTTACCAGAATCCCAGGAGAAAAGGGCATAAATCTTTACAGATGCAGAAAGGGATGAAACTCTATCCCTATCACTAGAGCAGCTGAAGTTCAACAATAGAGGGCCCTGTGAAAAAGGTGAGAAACCATGGGATGCAAAACATTAGTGGGTCATGAAACCAATTAAATGGGTTAAAATAACCAACCAAATGAAAAATGTCAGAGAATATCACATGAAGTGAGAGTAATTACTGTTTCATGGCACACGTGTGTGTGTGTGCGTGTGTGTGTGCCTGGGTTTGAGTGTACTTGCATGCAAGTATATGCCAGATGGTAACATAAAATATCTCTTAATGTGAGTCAGGGTCAAACATTGGAAACACATCTACATTGACCATTGCCCCATGAGAGAAGCTAGCTATAAAAAACATAGTATTTTAAAAAATTATACACTAACCAATCATTAATTTTTTATTCCATAAATAGATACTAGAAGGTGTCACTATTCAAACTTTAAACACTCCTTTAAAGAGTCCTTCTTTCATGTGAAAACTGGGAGGGTTGAAAGAAAATCTTAATGAATTAAAATAGAACTGCTCTTCTGTGAAACCTTAGAATGTGTATCTCCATACTGTGACACAACTTTAAAAGCACTTGGATAAAGGCCGTCTTGCCTCAGCAAATAAGATAAGCACTATATTAATACATACACGTGGAATAAACAACTAAACATGGGAGCCAGGACTATCAAAAATAGTAGTCTAATCTTAAAATAGCAAATCCCTAATCACAGCTTTTCCCATGACTTTTAAAATACCTAGTTGGTTGATATCCCTCAACATGCTAAGATTCTGTTACTCAGGGCACCATTTGATCATCCAACCGGGATTGCCGTGTTACCATCATACTCAAAGTCACTGAGTTTACAGGAGTTTTATTAAGGTTATTTTTATGGTACATATAGATGACTGCTGGATCATGTACTCAGTACGTCTTAATCTTTCGACTTGTCCATATTTGGTAGTGCCAAACCCTAAGGCTTCCAAAATATTTAAATACTTTATAAAAGGTTTGAGCTAACCCAAAAAAAGGTATCTGAAAACACTTGTGATCTCACTTTAAATTTTTTTGAAATCCAACTCAGATGGGCATGTGAGAAAAATATTTCAGGCTCTTGTGTTGGCATTAAAAAAAAATCACTGCCAATTACTCACAGGCAAAGTAAAGGATAAGCCTTCCCTTTCAATCAACAACCTTGGGTTCATTACACTTGAATTTTCTACCAAAAGCTTGGATGACATGAGAGAGTGAAGCAATCTTTTAAAGAACATACTGCTTATTTGATTACTCTAGTTTCTAGTACTGAGTCAGTTTATAGAAAGCCACATGCCTGGACTCTCTTACCTATCTTTATAAAGAAACATTCAAAAACCATTATGCTTGGGGTACTATGGAGAGCTGATACCAAGGTTTCCCATCTGGTAAGCTGTGGTCAGAAGACGGTTATAAGTATTGTGTTGACTCCCTTGGCCCTCAGGGTTGGTCATCATTTTACATGTATATATTTTCTATGTGTGCCATGATGTGAAAAAGTTTGGGAAGTTTGGCTTACTGAATAAACAGCCGTATGAACAACATCTTTTTATCTTCTAAAATCTGATACTTAAGACCTAGTCATTAAGCTATTCAAGTCTTTAAAATTTGAGTTGGTAAAAGGCCTATCTAAGCATTCAGCACTGAAAAGAATTTTCCTGTTAAAATGGTATATTCTTAGATCATGAGTTTGAATTAACTCATTGTTTTTCTTTTTGAACTGGTTTCTAGCAAGCTTAATCCCAAATTTTGTGCTCAATTGCATGAGCCATCTTTAGCCTAAATTATCTACTACATTTACAGTCATTCTCTGCATTTCACCACTAAACTCAGTTCTAATACTCTAATAGTTTTGTTAGGGAATGCAACTTATGACCTTTTTAGAAGTAGACTGGATTGGAAATGATAAATGAACCAATAATACTTTCAGAAAAAGACATCTATAAATTATGAACTGCCTAGTATTACTACTCAATATATTTCTGCAAGACTGGAGAATAAAAAAAAAAATCCCCCTAGAAAGAGCATAATAAAAAATTTACCAGCTCAATCTTATGAACTGCAACTCAAAAGTAACACATACACAGACAGACATATATACACTTGTCATCGCATATAACACTATATAAATTTCTGGTTTGAAGAATAACTTTCAAATGCCACTGTTGTACATCACAATATGGTTGGATAATGGCAATTTCATACCGATGGACATGAACAGGAGAGGATTTATCTGCTAACAGGATATGGCTATATTAACAACGATAACAGAGTTATGTCTCACCTGAATGACCTCAGCATTCGATAGGACTTTCCTAAATCAGATACTCTTCTGCAGAACGGACCCACAGCCAACTCCATCTGAAATATTAAAAGATATCCCCAGCTTTTTACATCAGAATCTTGAAGTGAACTGGGGACACACTTGGATCACAGAAGGTTGTAGCTTGCAGTAAACTTAAACTTTACCTTCACCGTGAGGCAGGTTTTGTAAGTCAAATTTATTAAAAGGCAAGAGCTGAGATAACTTCTGCATTTATTTACTAAAGAGGCATAATTCCTTCAAAAAGAGAAAAGCATTTTTTGTTATGTACGAGGAGAAAGTTTAGATTGTTTTTCTCCACTGAAAAATCAGAAAAAGGAAGGTTTTCAAGCCTGCCTGTGTGGCTATACTTTAAGCAGACATCACGAGCCTTTGCACATTAACATAAACGATGTCCGTTTTCACCAGGCTGGCTCAGGGGGTTAAAAGCAGTGACTCCGGAGGCAGCGCACTTGTGTCAGAATTTCTGCTCTACAACGACTAGTCGTGTGGCCCTGGACTTACCCTCTTTACGTTCCAACTTCTTCATCTGTCAAATGAAGGTAATGACTATCGTAAAATTATGCAAGTAAAATCATTTCACAAAGCACTATGTGCACAGCAGATAGTAAGTGCTTGTTAAATGTCAGCACTTATTATCAGTATTTTTAAAACTTCCCCTTCTTAAATGTTAGTGAATTAATTTGTTTCCTGACTGAAGAATTTAGCAACTACTACTTTCACTTCTCTTTATTTTCCTCCTTTGACTGGAAATTTTGTCATTAATTGAGTTTTAGGCTACCCTACCCGTTCTTTATCCACCAAGCACATATGCAAAATTTTTGCATATGTGGTACTCAAGATAATAAACCATCTCTCTATACTCGCTATAAACAGGACCCTGGTAAAGAATAATTTAGAAAATGACTGAGAAAAGGCTGCTCCCTGGTAAATCAACATCTTTCTTCAGGAAAAACATATGAAAGAAAAATGGGGTTTCTGTCTTGCTGGCCATCTTTCTGAAAAACTGTTCAAATCTCCTTGACATTGGAAGACCATGGAGACCTAATCACTCACTCATCCGAGAAACATTTTTGACTCCAGGCACCAAGCCAGACACGGGGATAAGAAGATGAATGAGATGGTCTCGCCTCTGAGGAGCTCTCTCAAACTTATCAAAGAAGGGGATATATAGTTATTTAAACAATATAATTTTTATTCATCTAAATTTTAAGCGAGGTATGTATGTGTACACAGAGACACACATACACACATACTGATTACTATTAAGAGAAACGACAAGTGTGAAATCAAATGTACGAACTGAGTGTCGGGGAGAATTGCAGGGCAGCTTTCTTTCTTCAGATGGTCTCAAGGGTGAGTCGTGACTGGTGAATTTCTCTCCTAGCATACAGAAGACACAGTATATATACCCTGTAGGTTCTAGAGGGAAACCAACCTCACATGATTAGCAAACTCTCTAAAATACAAAAGAATAAGTAAATAAAAAGAGAAATCTGAGGAAGAAAAGTCAGACTCTTGCCAACAATGCAAAAGAGAGCGGCCTCGACCCAAATTTCTCGAAGACACTGGGTGATGGGCTGTTCCTTGGGACCTGTTTATTCACTCAATGGGAGTTTCTGGTTTCCTACAGAATGTGGCATTTGTTTTATAGTCAGCGGGAAGTACAAATGTGGTATCATGTACCTGGGTCTGTGCATGTGTGCATATAATGGTTTCTTACACACTGAAATTATGTGAAGTATTTTTCATGAAATGTTTTTGTCAATTTTTTTTTCAGTTACCCTAGTGGGCTTCATCATTTTCAAAGATTAAACCAAACAACCTTTGCCTTAGCACTTCAGCAGGACTGAATGTTAAAATAAATAAGTGGCTAGGAAAAAATTACAGTATGAGAGACTATGACCTCGAATGGCTGGGTCACCTATGATGACTGCAGATTTCTATGCCATAGGACAATTTAAAAACGTTAAATGTTCAAAATAAATTTTTCATCCATCAAGGACCTCTAGGGTACTAAAAACCATCTTCTTCTGCCAGACTTCCATTAAACAATAAAGGCCATGTTTCTGAAGGGCAGGAAAGTTCCTTTGAGAGGAGGTGACTCTGCAATTAGCTGTGGATACAAAAATGGCATCTGCAACTGCCTCTCTCCAGCTCTCCTGTTTGGAGGGAACGAAGCGTCCGCTGCAGGCGTGGTGAACTAATTACAGAGCTGCTTGGTGCCCACCGCAGACATTTGGTTAACCACAGGGCATCTATGGATACCCCCAGGGCATTCCTGCCCTGATACTGTTCAGGAGAAAAGGCAATAGGAATTAGAATCTTGATTATCTGGGGTTCTTCCCTAAATTTATACTTCCAGGCAAAAAGAAAAATAGATATAAATGTATGGTATTTAAAGGGCACCAGAAATAAAGAGAAACTGCTCAGAGTGCCACTGAGTAAATGATTTAATGCCAACATCAAAAGCCATCCTTCCCCTCAGGAAAGAAACACAGTGGAGGGGCAGAGGGGAATGTGTGGTTCAGAGGGCAGTATGGACAAGTCCCCAGAGAGACTCTGAATCGGAGAACCCCAGTGGCCTTGGACCAGCTCAGTGCTTTAGAAGTGCTGTGTGATTAGTGTAAACACAGAGACCATGTGGTCACAGTAGGGAATTAATTACCAGGAGGAAAGCGCCTCATGCCCGTGACCTGATTCCTAGGGGGTGTGCGTTGGGCACCTCCCTCATCGTGAGCCCCCCCCAGATGGCTCCCTGCAAATACATACTCTTTCACCTGTGCAATGACGCCAGTGGGGAGAAGTTAGGATTCCTAAAGAAATCTTTAAAACGTATCATTATCTGTCTTTGCAACTGGACTTTATGCCAAATAATCAGTATTCCCAAACCTACCCTACTGGAATCTTCTGAGCTCTTTCTCTCTCTGGTATTTATGCCAGAAAAGCAGGCACTTTTATCACACGAACTCTTTTCAAACCCACAGAAGATTTGTGTGGCCTTGATTCCAATGGCCTCAACGGCTTCGTTTAATTTTGAAAACAAAACCGTAGAACTTTCAGTAATGAGGCAGCCAAAAGGCTTTCTCGTCCCAGGTGATGCCCGTCATGAATATAAACGCCAGGGCAATGCCATCTCAGGGTTTTGATTCACCCCAGAAAAATGCAACCAAGTACGAAACCCGAGGTACAATGCCACATAACTGCAGTTGTGGGAAGAAACAACATCAAATGAAACAAAAGCCCTCAATTCACTTTAACGTTCTTAAAATATGGGGGAAGATGTAACAGCTGGATAATACTTGCCAAAGCTACTGGTCACAACCACGACTGACTTCAGAAGTGCTGGCACCTGTCTTTCCTGCACCCACGACCCACAGGGCCAGGGAAGCAGCCTCAGAGTGAGTGGCACGAGGTTCTGAAACAGGGACACTATCCCGAAGTGAACCAAGGAATCAGCCCCATGGAGGCTGCAGCAACCAGTGTCACTGCCGGCCTGGAAAGTATACACTTAACACCGAGTAAGAAATGGAAAACGGAGGCTGCCCTGGAGCATAAGTTAGTAATAATGACTGATGAGTTTCATTTATCTTAACGGAAGGGACCTGGGGAAAGGTTTGGTTTATAGGCAACATGTCTTCAGAAAGAAAGAGTGCCAAGTAAAATTCTGAATGTGCAGTTTTAAGGAAGGTGGGAGCTCCACCCTGCCCCTGGATGCTATGCATTTTGAACAGGTGCCAGCTGTGGTAGCAAGAGTCACAGGACAATGCTCTCCAGCTTTCAAAACTCACAAGGTCACAGCATTAAAATAAAAACAAAAACAAAAAGCCTTCTTCCCACAGCACTCTCATTTTGGCCATCTCCTGCTTGGCTGCCACTCTAATTGGACTTGAAGTGCTGCCTCCAGGAAAGTGACTCAAGAACCAGCTGGAGCAGAATGCAAATAAACGGGTGGGGGAGGGAGCCCAGGGAAAGAAGAGGACAGGAAAAGAAAAACAAAATGAAGGAGGAAAGGGGGAAAGAAGAACAGACACCCATTTGAGTTCAGCTCACAGTGTTTTTAACAAGTAAGAGCAGGTCTTGGTACATCACTGTGTTTTCACTTTGATAAGCAGCCTGTAATCCCAGAAGGGGACAAGCACGACAATATACAGAATTTACCTGTAACAACAGAATGTACAGGTGCCTGAGAATTAAGTTGATAAAAACGGGAAGGGTAAAAGGAGCCACACGAATGGTAGCATTTACTTTCAATTTTCATGCTGAGGTTACTAAAGGCATATTTCACAAAGGAAGGCTCTTTACTCTGACCTAGTGGTCTCAGGCATATCATTTGGGGATGAAAATGACTAATTCGAGACCAGTTAATCAGCAAAGAGCCTGGTTCTTGAAACATTATGATATGTACCCGTTCCTTACTGTAACTGTCAGGTATGAGGGAAAGTCTACAACCACCGCCTGGTATAAGCAGCCCGCCACATTCCTACTCCTCGGAGTAGGAATAATGAACCAAGACTTGCTCCCAGATACACACAGGAATAAAGAGGGACATTACAATTTGTCTATCTTTATAAACAGGAAGGATCTGGCACACGGCTAGGAATAATCCATTCGAATAACTATTTAGACTAGTAAAGCTAACAGCTTTCAAAGGCTTAAAAAATAAGTTCACCTTTGACGTGCTATGTAAATACGAATTGTTTCTGAATCTTTTTTGAATGAAAGTGGATGTATGAGGTGTTTTTTCTCTGCCTCTAATACTATACTTTAGGCTTTAAAAAAGTCTGTCTAAAGGACAAAGAAAAAATCCTTTCTATAAGAGCTGATTATGGTTCTGCTATTTTAATGACTCCACCTCATTCACACCAGATAGCGTGGAAAGACTTCAAGGTGGCCATGCACAAGAAAGGTACTCTTATTTAACAGAGGCGGATCAAATAATTCACCCGGTCCTCTGTGCTTCTAAATGAATTAGAACACCGCCCTGGAGGACCACGCATGTGTCAGAGATCTTTCTCTTTACATGACAACAGACAGCCCCTTTCTACTGTTTGAAGGATAAATTTCATAGTCTGTATTATTTTCCAACAAGGTTAACCAATTATTCTTATCAGTACTGACCTGGTGGGATAAGAAAACAGAGAGAAAGCCCCATGCTATGTAAAAATGGGAAATGGGGAAATGCTGCTCTACTGTGGAACACACTCCTTAGCTTAACCTTGAAATACTGAAGATGACTGATGATCCTTTTGTTGAAGGCAAAGTAAAAAAAAGCTGGTATGAAAGTATCTTTAAAGTCTTTCCTTTTTTACCAATTAGGTTTAGATTTACTTTTTTCATGCTAAAAACTTTCTTCAGTTAAAAAACTGAAGACCATAGATGGTCTTTTATTTAATGGATAATACTGAGGCTGAGACATTTTCCCCTTTGTAGCTATGCATCAATTTACCTGCGCAAAATCAGCAGCAAGACGCATTTTCCCACCTTCACCGAGAGGTCTTATGAGACTGGCATTTCGGATGAAAAGTTCAATGGCTCTTTGGGCAATAGCTTCAGTGTTGTCAAAGACAAAATCCAAGCATTCAAAGTGTGTAAAGTAGTCACTCATAACTCTGGCAATAAAACCTTGAAGCTCCTTCATGTAGAGAGAACAGGGAACATCAGGCTTTCCTGAACTGGGTAATGATCTGCAAAAGAAAAAACCAGCCAGTACACTAAAACGCACTATTTGATATCTGTCTCCCCCTCTGCCTGCTATTTCACTCCTAAGCAATTTTTGACTTTAAACGCAGGAAAGGAATTGTTTATTTTTGCTACAAGCTAAAGAGCATAAAACAACGTTTAGATTATATTCTAAAGACTGTTTTAGGATGCTAGGAAGACGACTGCAAGAATCTTGGAATCCATTTACCGAAAGACTATTAAACATGAAACAGACAACCACGTGTCTTGGACGATTCGCAGAGGTGCCTTATGCACTCTGACCTCTCAAGGCCTCTTCCAGCTTTATGACTCTCCATCCACTCACGTGCTTTGCCCGGTTAGTGAATAAATCAGTATTAGATACTGAAATAGGATTTTACACTTGGTGGCAACAGAAAATGCTGCCTTCCCCAAACAGATTCTTGGCAAAGATATCTCTGCTCTTGTGCTATTTAATCCAATCAGTCCAATAGTAGAATTCTGACTGTGGAACTGGTTATGTAACAATACACATGGTATGCAATTTTTTCCTCCCAGATGATGTTTGGAAAGGCTTTAATTTGGATCAACAGATGATGGCAGCTGATGCTCCATGAAATACTATTTATAATTTATAAGTGTTTATAATTGCTCTTTAAAGAATATATGAAAAGAATGTGCAATATTTATAGGAAAGAAGTTATGCCAAAATTAGAAATCACCTGATATTAATTAGCGAGCCAGTGAAATCACTGGCTATATAATGCTGAATCTTTTTTCAAAAAATAAATCATACTCTGAGAATGATGCAGAGAAATTGGCAACGGTCTAGGGAAGAACAACAGATATGATTCAAATGCCTAGAGCAAGAGAATGAGGTGAACTTAATTATTTTAAAATACAGCAATGGTTATTATAAATGGGATGCTAACCAAAGGTCTTCCACATCCAGAGAGCGGACAGAAATAGAGAAAGCATGCTATGTTCCAGCAGGAAGAGATTTTGTTCAGGTGTAAGAAAGAATGTCCTAACTATGGCAAGGCCACTGAGGGGGCATGGTGGAACACTGCTGTTTGCAATATCATAGGGTGGAATGCTGCTTGGTACAGAGTACAGGGACAGCCTTAGTAAGAGATGGCAATCTTCACGTGGGGTTTGGTTTTGCCAGATTCAGACCATCATGGCCTATCTTTATTCAGGTTTTGTCAGTCCAAAAGGCTAGGTTAAAAAAAAAAAAAAAAAAAAAAAAAGGAACCAATCTCTTTCTAATCTTACGCTTTATCAAAAGCACTGTCATTATCTTGGTAGTACTCTGGAGGACTGTTTCAAGAATTCTAAACTGGTTAGGTGATATGATTTCCTTGAGGATTAGAAAATGATATACTAAACCAGGTTCCATAAGCATGTGTCAATGTAAGTAAAATAAAATGATCTATTAGAAAAATTCTGAAATATGTATTATCAATTCTCGGCATGGATTAGAAGTCTGACTTAAATTGACTAGAATATAAACCTTGCTTGGCAATTGCTAAAGCTCAGTTTTCCCAGTTACGTCAAACCTTTTAGTAAGAGTTCTCAACTGCTCAAGTGAGCAGAAACGTCCCGGTCTGTGTAATGAGAGCCCGTGCACAGAGGCAGAAGCGGCGCCAGTCGTTCTGGGGTCAGTGTGTGTCTCCTCTCCTCAGAGGTGCTCACCCACCACTTCAAGGCTCTAGGGTCCGCCTACTGTTACTGACTTCCCTGTCCCATTCAAAGCTGATATCAGACACGAGTCATTTTACATTAAATAACAAAATTTCAATCAATGTACTATGTCAGACATTTACAATTTAAGCTTTATCTAACTCGGAAAGAAACACACAAGACCCACTAAATACATTTAAAACACCAGGAAACTGTGTTGAAGATTACTTTTTAATTAGCAGGCGATTCTGTAATCATACTACAAATACGGTTGGCCTAGAAGGTAAACCTGATTTACTCCTTTTACCGTGAGTAGGTGTGAAGGGCTTGGAGGGGCAGGTGTTATTCATTATTATTTTTCCAAGTGTGATCCCGGAAGATGGCCCTTCTATTTCATATAAGCCATACATATATGAAATGACATGACAGAATTACTAATAACAAGGTTCTAGAAAGTGGGAAAATTCGTGCCATGAATGCTCCACACTCCTGTATGGCCATGTATGGAAAATAACTTTCAGTGGAACCTCGAATGTCCGCTGTACAGAGACAGTGAGCTGAAATGGAGCCATTAATGGCCATTTGGGGGAAAAAATTGAGGACAATATTATACATCTTAAAATAATGCTGCATACCTGTGGCAACCTATCAGTTAAAGAACCAATCTGGCTCACTAGTATTTAAGCAAACTAATAAAGACATATCTACTTGGGAAACCAACTTTTAATGTTTAACGTGTTATCTGCAGGCACCAGCTGTGGTTCATCAATACAATTACTCAGGTAAGTACCTGACCACTCTCATTAGAACAAGCCTTCAAAAATTACTCCAGTTTTGCTTCCTTTTCAGAGGCACTGATGATTGGTCTAACTGGGACATTTCAGATCATTTCTGAACAAAATTCATTTCCTCCCAAATACTGGTAATCAGCAGTTTTATATTCCTGTCTCCAAATACTACGGCATTTTTGTATAGAATCCACTTTACCCTTCTGTGCTTCATACCATTATTAAAAACAGAGACTGACCTTTTCACCTTTCAAAAGATACTTTGTAAATGAAATAATAAATGATTTGAAAAATTAAAAGACAGTGTAATAATCACATAATTTTTCTACGAACAGCTAGACTAGTGGCTAGAAATTTAATAAAGTAGATACACTGTTAAACAACATGAACATAAAGAAACAGGGCAGTTAAAAATAGTAACTATGAACTAGGAATAAAAAACACATAGCTACACTAATATATGAATACTTAGCTCTAGAGTATGGTTAAGCTTTTTTAAAAAATCACACTAAGCATGTGCAAATAACTATTTCAAATTCTCCACAGTTTTCTAATACACTAAGTCAAAACCATCTTACTTTACTTAAAAAGATTTCAGTAAACACTAAGCTAGGAACTATGATTCTTATTGTCAAGACATACATGATATGGATAAGCAGTATACATATGAAAGAGCTGTGGAATAATACCAAAGTGCTTACGGCTAGGAGTGACATGACCAGATTAGACTGCCACAAGACTCTGACAAAGGGCAATCGTCTTTGCAGGGGGTTGGGCAGGACCCTGCCCTCAAAACCAGAGCAGGAATCGGACTAGCAGAGTGACAGAGGCAGGACCTCTTATACAAGGAATACCATGCCAGTACCAGAGGCTCAAGTATAGCCTATTTGTGAGAAGTAAGGAAAAAGATATAATTGCAAAGAGGAGAGATGGTACCAAATGTCCTGAAGTGCCAAGCTGAGTCCCGCAGATGTTAACGGTTCCATGTTTCAATGACAGGAGAGAAATGATGACAAGAAGAACGGAAAAAATTTAATCTGCTAATGGTTCTCAATGAATATAGTAGGATAAGGATGGAGGCCAACCCCATCACAAGAGGAACAAGGTTCTAGATTGGGAGAGACTTAGGGAGGAGAGGTGGAGGTGGGAATGAAAAACAAATGTACCGAAGGTTAGTGAAAACTTTGGTTGGAAGTCATTACCCAGAAAAATCTTCTTGATGCATAGTGATGATGATGGCCTCTATAGCATCTCCCACGGAAGTCAGCAAGGGTTGCACAGCATTTCCCATAAGAACATGGACTTCCTGAAAAGAAGATTAAATGAAGGAGAGGCAAACTTTAAATAGATCAAACACAAAAGAATCTGAAATATGAGAAGCATTTTGACTACAAGTTTTCACATTATACCAAACTATAAACAGTTTAACTATAATACCCAACAGAAGTCTGCTCATCTCCTAACTGCTGTCAGTAATGATTTTTAAAGCTTAAAATATGTGGAACATGGCACTGAAAAATTTCAACTCCATCACTTTTCTCATATTTTCAAAAAGTTTAATGCTCAAATGAACCCCTGGAGAAAGAAGAGAGGGGTAGTGCCACTTATGAAGCAAAGATCACATGAACACACTTTTTTTTTCCTAATTTCCATTCATTTATTCTTTATATTTTTTTTAACATCTTTATTGGCGTATGGTTGCTTTACAACGGTGTGTTAGTTTCTGCTGTATAACAAAGTGAATCAGCTATACGTATACATACATCCCCATATCCCCTCCCTCTTGCGGAACACATTTTTTAAAGTTTCTGAAAAGACTGAGGCAAGACCAAAAGTATTTCTTCAAAACTTGAACAACATCATATGCTTTTGACCAGACTGAATATAATAAATATAAATATATCAGTGATTCTTAGAGGGCAGAAGAGTTAGCCTTTTCATGGATTAGATTTCTATTTAGAGTTCTACAGCAGTGAGTGTCAACTGGGGGCAATTTTGCTCCCCAGAGGACATCTGGCAATGTTTCAAGACACTTCTGATTGTCACGACCGGGGTAGGGTAAGGGTTTGCTACTAGCAGGTAGTGGACAGAGCACAGAGACGCTGCTAAACATCCTGCAGTGCACAAGACAGTCCCCCGCGACAGAGAACTACCCAGCCTAAAACATCAATAGTGCTAAGGTTGAGAAACTGTTCTCCTGTGAGGTATAATTATCAATTAGGTTATATAAGACCCTAGGCCTTAGTTATAAGTTTTTAGTGTGAAAATATAACTGGGCCTCAGTAAACATTCAAAATCTAAATTTTAAATATATTATATGTGCTTCAGTCATGATTACATACAATGAAGATGGATGACAGGCTCATACAAATGACTGAAATCAGTGAGAAAAGGTTAAATAGGACCCTTATTCATTAAATTCCTAAACATCATCTCCAGCCCTTAATCTCTGATAAAAATAAACACGTATGCAGGATTGAGAGAGACATGTGCTCCGCATTTTCTCTCTAAGCCCTCTTCCCCTCAATCCCTTGGCTCTCCTTAAGAAATAAAGGATGAAAACAAACAAACAAAAACAAAAGAGAGAGAAAGCGTGTGTGTGTGTGTGTGTGTGTGTGTGTGTGTGTGTGTGCGCGTGTGCGCGCGCACTTACAGTTTGCCCTCAGGGAGCTCACAATCTAGTGACAAAAGGTAACAAGTTGTACTGATATCAGTGCTTTACAGAGTGCTATGGGAACATGGGAGAGACACCCAACTTATACTGAAAGGATTTAAAAAACAAAAGGTGTTGCGTGAACTGAATTTCAAAGATCAAAATGGGTTAAGAACCAAGTGTGTGTGTTGGGGGAGGGTGGGAGGCTGGTGGCGGCCATATGTCAAAGGCACAGGAGCCTGGGGAAGTTGACGCATTTGGGGAACTGCAGGTGTTCAACACAGACAGAGTATGAGGTGGCTGCCTATGTGGAAGAGAGACAGAGAGCAGATGTACTCTGCATAGGCTGCTAAGGAGATGGGAATATATCCTGAAGGGACTAGGAAACCAACAACGGGTTTTAAGCAATTTTTTAAAAATGTGGTTAAAGCTTTGAATTGGGGAAAAATCATGCTGGACAGCAGAGTAGATAAATTAGACTGAAGTCGGGAGGATACAGTAGGAGTACAGATGAAAAGTGGTGACTGCCTGAACCAAATCAGAGGCAGGAGGAACAGAGATGAGGAGACAGGGTGGAGACACTGGGAAAGGAAACAGGGGACTTGGGAATCAGATGTGAGAAATATGGAATGTAAAGACTGAAGGGTACACTCAGATTCTTTTTTCTTTAATGACTTGGTGGCATTATCAACTGGATGTGTAAATGCAGAAGCACCTGGCTGATTTAGGGATGGAGGGAGAAAATAAGGAGCTCAGTTTTGGACACGAGTTTGAAGGACTTACAGGGAAATCCACATGGGCTATCCAGTAGGTGCTGAGATCTTTACAGCTGTAGTTTCTGGCACGTTTTGACTAGATATGGTTGTCTTTAGCTATTAAGAGGGGGAGATGAAGCCAAAAGAGTCAATGAGATCCCAGAGGATGATCTGCAGAATAAGGCCAAATGCCATTTTAAGGTCATCCAGAAGAGGAACCTTTGATGGATCAAGAGGGGTAATAGCATGTATTTAGTACAGGTCACGCGCTGGATACTGTGCTATGGGCTTCACAAGTAATCATCCCACTGAAAACTCAATTATTCCTTCCTCTAAGAATTACAAAAATCTCTAATTTACAGAGGTGGAATAAAGTAATTTGTAGATAGGGAAACTAAAGTCAAGTTAAGGAGGTGTCCAAAGCCATCAAGTGGAAGAGCTGGGATTTTCTAGGTGCATTTGACTCCAATGAGCTTTTGGTTATATCAATACGTTGCCACTGGGCAGAGAAATAAGAAGAGATCCTGGAATATGGTGAAAATAAATAGGAGATTTCAAGAAGGAAGGGAAAGTTTTCGACACCAGTATGAAGGAGTACCTAACTACAGATCCTCCTACAAGTAAGCATGGAAAAATACCAAAAACAAAACAAAAATACCTACTGGAGGCTTCTGGAGATGGAAAAATGCAATTAGTTTTAGAGGGGTATATAAATATACAGCAACCAGAAGAGACTGAGTTTTCTTTTTTTTGTGATTCTGCTCTGAGAGTGACTGTAATCATGGTAGTGGCAAGGCTGGGTGGCTAAAACTCTGAGAGAAAATCCAAACCAAACCAAATCTGCAGTCTTTCAGGTTAAAGGAACAAGGGGAAGGAGCCCTGGTTCAACCAGGGCTGCTGGAGAGTGAGAAGGGAACCTCATAAAGGAGAGAGCCAGAGAAGAAAGCCTATTTTTCTATGTGTGAACACAGCACTAGTCTTCAGCTGACTTGACCATGCGTGTGCAAGGCAAACAAATGGCTTGCAACTAAGGCTTAAAGAACTATCCTGAGATCTGAGACATGGCCAGCTGCAGGTTTGACAGTGCACAATTTGAGTCTAAACAAGCTAATTAACTGCTAAAGCAATGGTCAACATTTTTAGGAGCAATATATAAAAATACTGAGTCTATACAACACAACGTTCACATTATCTAGGATATATTAAAATGACTACATACAAAAAGCAGGAGATGTTGTCAATTCTAAAGGGAAAAGACAATCAATAGCTGCCAACTGTGAAATGATCCAGACTCTACAATTATCAGGCAAGAACCTCAGTGAGGTAGAGAAAAAAATTGCCCATAATAAATAAAGTAATAGGAAATCTCAGCAGAGTGACTGAAAATGTAAAGAACCAAAATGGAAATGTTAAACTAAAAAAATTACACTACATGCAATGAATGAGATGTAAATGTACTTCAGTAAATGTAAAGTTTCTATATTTTATGTGACACAGTACAATATTAACTCTAAAAGACTGTGGAAAGTTAAGGATGCATATATCCACAGAAGAACAACTAAAAAGAAAATGAAGAAGAGGTATAGGTGAAAATCTAAGATATAAATTAAAACGAAATTAAAAAAAAAATAATTAATAATCAAATAATCCAAAAGGTGGCAGAAAAGGTGGAAAAGAGGAAATAAAACAGAGGGGACAAACAAAAAACAAATAATAAAACTATATACCTAAATGAAACCTTATTGATAATTATACTATGTTAATGGATTAAACACTCCAATTAAAAGGCAGAGATTATCAGAAGAGAAAAAAGGCAAGACCCACTGTATACTGTCTTCAAGAGATGTATTGAAAAAATAAAGACATAGAGGAGTTGAAAGTAAATGGACAGAAGAAGATAGAGTAGTTAAATTAATATCAGATAAAACAATGCATGACAGTAAGTATTAAAGCTAAAGAAGGATAATAGCCAATCTACCTGAAAGAGAATTTAGAATAATGATGGTGAAGATGATGCAAAATCTTGGAAATAGAATAGACAAATTGCAAGAAACAGTTAACAAGGACCTAGAAGAAATAAAGAGGAAGCAAGTAACGATGAGCAACACAATAAATGAAATGAAAAATACTCTAGACGGGATCAGTAGCAGAATAACTGAGGCAGAAGGACGGATAAGTGACCTGGAAGATAAAATAGTGGAAATAACTACTGCAGAGCAGAAGAAAGAAAAAAGAATGAAAAGAACTGAGGACAGTCTCAGAGATCTCTGGGACAACATTAAACGCGCCAACATTCGAATCATAGGGGTCCCAGAAGAAGAAGAGAAAAAGAAAGGGACTGAGAAAATATTTGAAGAGATTATAGTTGAAAACTTCCCTAATATGGGAAAGGAAATAGTCAACCAAGTCCAGGAAGCACAGAGAGTCCCATACAGGATAAACCCAAAGATAAACACGCCGAGACACATAATAATCAAACTGTCAAAAATTAAATACAAAGAAAACATATTAAAAGCAGCAAGGGAAAAACAACAAATAACACACAAGGGAATCCCCATAAGGCTAACATCTGATCTTTCAGCAGAAACTCTACAAGCCAGAAGGGAGTGGCAGGACATATTTAAAGTGATGAAGGAAAAAAACCTACAACCAAGATTACTCTACCCAGCAAGGATCTCATTCAGATTTGATGGAGAAATTAAAACCTTTACAGACAAGCAAGAACTGAGAGAGTTCAGCACCACCAAACCAGCTTTACAACAAATGCTAAAGGAACTTCTCTAAGCAAGAAACATAAGAGAAGGAAAAGACCTACAAGAACAACCCGAAACAATTAAGTAAATGGTAATAGGAACGCACATATCAATAATTACCTTAAATGTAAATGGATTAAATGCTCCCACCAAAAGACACAGACTGGCTGAATGGATACAAAAACAGGACCCATATATATGCTGTCTACAAGAGACCCACTTCAGACCTAGGGACACTTACAGGCTGAAAGTGAGGGGATGGAAAAAGATATTCCATGCAAATGGAAATCAGAAGAAAGCTGGAGTAGCAATTCTCATATCAGACAAAATAGACTTTAAAATAAAAACTATTACAAGAGACAATGAAGGACACTATATAATGATCAAGGGATCGATCCATGAAGAAGATATAACAATTGTAAATATTTATGCACCCAACATAGGCGCACCTCAATACATAAGGCAAATACTAACAGCCATAAAAGGGGAAATCGACAGTAACACAATCATAGTAGGGGACTTTAACACCCCACTGTCACCAATGGACAGATCATCCAAAATGAAAATAAATAAGGAAACACAAGTTTTAAATGATACATTATACAAGATGGATTTACTTGATATTTATAGGACATTCCATCCAAAAACAACAAAATACACATTTTTCTCAAGTGCCCATGGAACATTCTCCAGGATAGATCATATCTTGGGTCACAAATCTAGCCTTGGCAAATTTAAGAAAATTGAAATCGTATCAAGTATCTTTTCTGACCACAACGCTATGTGACTAGATATCAATTACAGGAAAAGATCTGTAAAAAATACAAACACATGGAGGCTAAACAATACACTACTTAATAACGAAGTGATCACTGAAGAAATCAAAGAGGAAATCAAAAAGTACTTAGAAACAAATGACAATGGAGACACGACGACCCAAAACCTATGGGATACAGCAAAAGCAGTTCTAAGAGGGAAGTTTATAGCAATACAATCACACCTTAAGAAACAGGAAGCATCTCGAATAAACAACTTAACTTTGCACCTAAAGCAATTAGAGAAGGAAGAACAAAATAACCCCAAAGTTAGCAGAAGGAAAGAAATCATAAAGATCAGATCAGAAATTAATGAAAAAGAAATGAAGGAAACAATAGCAAAGATCAATAAAAGTAAAAGCTGGTTCTTTGAGAAGATAAATAAAATTGATAAACCATTAGCCAGACTCATCAAGAAAAAAAGGGAGAAGACTCAAATCAATAGAATTAGAAATGAAAAAGGAGATGTAACAACTGACTCTGCAGAAATACAAAAGATTATGAGAGATTACTACAAGCAACTCTATGCCAATAAAATGGACAACCTGGAAGAAATGGACAAATTCTTAGAAATGCACAACCTGCCAAGACTGAACCAGGAAGAAATAGAAAGTATGAACAGACCAATCACAAGCACTGAAATTGAAACTGTGATTAAAAATCTTCCAACAAACAAAAGCCCAGGACCAGATGGCTTCACAGGCAAATTCTATCAAACATTTAGAGAAGAGCTAACACCTATCTTTCTCAAACTCTTCCAAAAGATAGCAGAGGTAGGAACACTCCCAAACTCATTCTATGAGGGCACCATCACCCTGATACCAAAACCAGACAAAGACGTCACAAAGAAAGAAAACTATAGGCCAATATCACTGATGAACATAGATGCAAAAATCCTCAACAAAATACTAGCAAACAGAATCCAACAGCACATTAAAAGGATCATACACCATGATCAAGTGGGGTTTATTCCAGGAATGCAAGGATTCTTCAATATATGCAAATCAATCAACGTGATACACCATATCAACAAACTGAAGGAGAAAAACCATATGATCATCTCAATAGATGCAGAGAAAGCTTTTGACAAAATTCAACACCCATTTATGATAAAAACCCTGCAGAAAGTAGGCATAGAGGGAACTTTCCTCAATATAATAAAGGCAATATATGACAAACCCACAGCCAGCATTGTTCTCAATGGTGAAAAACTGAAACCATTTCCACTAAGATCAGGAACAAGACAAGGTTGCCCACTCTCACAACTCTTATTCAACATAGTTTTGGAAGTTCTAGCCACAGCAATTAGAGAAAATAAAGAAATAAAAGGAATCCAAATAGGAAAAGAAGAAGTAAAGCTGTCACTGTTTGCAGATGACATGATACTATACATAGAGAATACTAAGGATGCTACCAGAAAACTACTAGAACTAATCAATGAATTTGGTAAAGTAGCAGGATACAAAATTAATGCACAGAAATCTCTGGCATTCTTATACACTAATGATGAAAAATCTGAGAATGAAATTAAGAAAACACTCCCATTTACCATTGCAACAAAAAGAATAAAATATCTAGGAATAAACCTACCTAAGGAGACAAAAGACTTGTATGCAGAAAACTATAAGACACTGATGAAAGAAATTAAAGATGATACAAATAGGTGGAGAAATATACCATGTTCTTGGATTGGAAGAATCAACACTGTGAAAATGACTGTATTACCCAAAGCAATCTACAGATTCAATGCAATCCCTATCAAATTACCACTGGCATTTTTTACAGAACTAGAAAAAAGAATTTCACAATTTGTATGGAAACACAAAAGACCCCGAATAGCCAAAGCAATCTTGAGAACGAAAAATGGAGCTGGAGGAATCAGGCTGCCTGACTTCAGACTATACTACAAGGCCACAGTAATCAAGACAGTATGGTATTGGCACAAAAACAGAAATATAGATCAATGGAACAGGATAGAAAGCCCAGAGATAAACCCACACACATATGGTCACCTTATCTTTGATAAAGGAGGCAAGAATATACACTGGAGAAAAGACAGCCTCTTCAATAAGTGGTGCTGGGAAAACTGGACAGCTACATGTAAAAGTATGAAATTAGAACACTCCCTGACACCATACACAAAAATAAACTCAAAATGGGTTAGAGACCTAAATGTAAGGCCAGACACTATCAAACTCTTAGAGGAAAACATAGGCAGAACACTCTATGACATAAATCACAGCAAGATCCTTTTTGACCCATCTCCTAGAGAAATGGAAATAAAAACAAAAATAAACAAATGGGATCTAATGAAACTTAAAAGCTTTTGCACAGCAAAGGATACCATAAACAAGACCAAAAGACAACCCTCAGAATGGGAGAAAATATTTGCAAATGAAGCAACTGACAAAGGATTAATATCCAAAATTTATAGGCAACTCATGCAGCTCAATAACAAAAAAACAAACAACCCAATCCAAAAATGGGCAAAAGAACTAAATAGACATTTCTCCAAAGAAGATATACAGATAGCCAACAAACACATGAAAGAATGCTCAACATCATTAATCATTAGAGAAATGCAAATCAAAACTACAATGAGATATCATCTCACACCGGCCAGATTGGCCATCATCAAAAACTCTAGAAACAATAAATGCTGGAGAGGGTGTGGAGAAAAGGGAACACTCTTGCACTGTTGGTGGGAATGTAAAATGATACAGCCACTATGGAGAACAGTACGGAGGTTCCTTAAAAAACTACAAATAGAACTACCATATGACCCAGCAATCCCACTACTGGGCATATACCCTGAGAAAACCATAATTCAAAAAGAGTCATGTACCAAAATGTTTATTGCAGTTCTATTTACGATAGCCAGGACATGGAAGCAACCTAAGTGTCCATCAACAGATGAATGGATAAGGAAGATGTGGCACATATATACAATGGAATATTACTCAGCCATAAAAAGAAATGAAACTGAGTTATTTGTAATGAGGTGGATAGACCTGGAATCTGTCATACAGAGTGAAGTAAGTCAGAAGGATAAAAACAAATACCGTATGCTAACACATATATATGGAATCTAAAAAAAAAAAAAAAAATGTCATGAAGAGATTAGTGGTAGAATGGGAATAAAACACAGACCTACTAGAGCATGGACTTGAGGATATGGGGATGGGAAAGGGTAAGCTGTGACGATGTGAGAGAGTGGCAGGGACATATACACACTACCAAATGTAAATTAGATAGTTAGTGGGAAGCTACCGCATAGCACAGGGAGTTCACCTCTGTGCTTTGTGACCACCTAGAGGGGTGGGATAGGGAGGGTGGGAGGGAGGGTGACAAAACAGGGAAGAGTTATGGGAACATATGTATATGTATAACTGATTCACTTTGTTGTAAAGGAGAAACTAACACACTATTGTAAAACAGTTATACTCAAATAAAGATGTTAAAAAAAAAAAAAGCTAAAGAAGGATATGTCATAATGACAAAGGGTGTTCATCAGAAGGCATAAAAATGATAAATACTTATATAACAGAGCTTCATCACAACTAGTAATAGAGCTTCAAAACGGAAGAGTCAAGAATCAACAGAATGAAAAGGAGATACAAGCAAGTTCACAATCATAGAAAATTCTAACTCCCATCTTTCAGCAATTGATAGAACTACATAAAATACCAGTAGAGGTATGTAAAATCTGAACACATCACTACACCTTAACTGATATTTACAGAATGATACTAAACAACTGAAGATTACATGTTTTTGTCAAGCACACATGGTTCATTCATCAAGATAGACCACTAGGCCATAATACTCAATAAATTTAAAAGGACTGAAATCATACAGAATATGTTTTCTGATGGTAAGAGAATTAAATTAGAAATTAATATCACAACTTTGTAAATCAACTATACTTCAATAAAAAAGAGTGATTAAAAAAAGAAAACAATAAGATATCTAGAAATACCACAAAAAATTAGAAATTAAAAGAAAAAACCATGAATCAAAGAAGAAATCACAAAGGAAATAGAAAATATTTCAAACTGAATGAAGATAAAAGCGCAACATAACAAAATTAGAGGGAAATTTACAACTTTAAATTTTTTGGGGGGGGGTTTAAAAATCAATGGTATAAGGTCTCAAAAAAACAAACAAAAAAAGGCAAAGAAAATCCAAAATAAGAAGTAAAAAAAGACAAAAGCAGAAATTAGTGAAATAGAAAGACAAACAGTAGAGAAAATTAATAAAGCCAAAGGCTGGTTCTCTGAAAAGAGCAATGAAATTGATAAACCCACAGCTAGACTGATAAAGAAAAAAGAAGATAAGAACACAAATCATCAGTATAAAAAATGAAGAAGAGCTTATCACTATAGGTCCTATACACATTAAATGGACAGTTAGAGAATATTATGTACATTATTCTGACAAATTAGATAACTTAGATGAGCAGACAAATACCTTAAGTCACAAAGTATCAAAGCTCACGCCAGAAAAAAGATAACCTGAATAGTCCTGCATCTATTAAACAAATTAAATTTGTAGTTATAAACTTCCTACAAAAAAATTACAGGCCGGGCTTCCCTGGTGGCGCAGTGGTTGAGGGTCCACCTGCCGATGCAGAGGACGCAGATTCGTGCCCCGGTCCGGCAGATCCCACGTGCTGCAGAGCGGCTGGGCCCGTGAGCCATGGCCGCTGAGCCTGCGCGTCCGGAGCCCGTGCTCCACAACGGGAGAGGCCACAACAGTGAGAGGCCCGCGTACCACAAAAAACCCCAAAAAACAAAAAAACAAAAAAACAAAAAAAACCTACAGGCCCAGATGGCTGCACTGGTGAATTCTACTAAGCATTTAAGGAGAAAACAATACAAATTCTACACAGATTCTTTCAGAAAATAGAAAAGGAGGAAACACTTCCAAAACCAGACAAAGAATTACAAAAGAGAAAACTATATACCAATATCCTTATGACCACTTTAACAAAAATTAAGTAAATCAAATCCAAGAATACATAAAAAGGCTAATACATCATGATCAAGGTTGGTGTGATATTTGAAAATAAATTCCTGTATTTTACTAACAAAATAAAGAGGTAAAACTGTATGATCATTTTATACAGAAAAGGCTATTTGATGAAACACCACCATTCACAATTTTAAAAAGTCTCAGTAAACCAGGAATAGAAAAGAACTTGTTTAAAATATCCTCCTTTAAGTAGTAAAATAAACAGAGTGCTATCACCCAGGTCAGGAACAAGTAGACAAGTCCACTCTCACCTGCTCTAGGCAACATAGTACTGGAGGTCTTAGCAGGTGAAACAAGGCATGGAAAACAGGTATCAAGACCAGAAAGGAAGAAATAAAACTGCCTCTATCTGTATTATGACATGATGGTGTACACAGAGAACTTTACAGCTGGGTGAGGTTTCCCACTTATGGAAAATATAAAACAGAGAAGAGAGCATTGTGGGGAATGCCTTCATGTAAAGGATGGGGAGAGGATTAATAACTACCACAGGAAACTGAGAAAGGATACTAGATTATATTTCATAAGCTCTTTACAAAGCAGGGAAGTGCTTGCCTAAAATATCAAAGATTACAAAAATACTGAAGCCTCAACAATGCAGAATATTCCTGTATATAGAACATCAAACCCACACAATAAGGGAGAACTGTCATATATAAACTTCGTAATATACTATCTGCACAAGATGATCTCAGTAACAAATGGATCAGAATAATCGGGCTAAGGTGTTTAAATGCTACTTATAGCTGAGGTGGTGGTTATAATGAAATGACTGTAAATGTATAATCATTAATATTAATTATGTCATCCATGACATAGAAGATAATGCTTGCAATATGAGATGATGAACTTTGAACCTAAAGTAACATTTAATTTTGGACAAAACCTCAACAAGATAGAGGAGACTATTATGTGTCTACCTATATGTTTTAGTATGTAAAAAAGTATGTTTAATATTTTTTCCATCAAATAATAAAAGCATACAGATTTTTGGTTCTTGGGTTGCACTTATGCATTGTAACATCCTAATTCAAAGTGATACACTAAGTTTCCTACAATTTTATGAAAATTCAAGATTCTCTTTTTTTTCTTTGAGTCAGAGGATTCTGTTTGTTCTTCACTTATGTATGCCATAAAGATTTTTAAGGAAATTAGAGTGAAGTAAGTCAGAAGGAGAAAAACAAATACTGTATGCTAACACATATATATTGAATCTAAGGAAAAAACATGTCATGAAGAGATTAGTGGTAGGACGGGAAGAAAACACAGACCTACTAGAGCATGGACTTGAGGATATGGGGAGGGGGAAGGGGAAGCTGTGACGAAGTGAGAGAGTGGCATGGACACATATACACTACCAAACGTAAAATAGACAGCTAGTGGGAAGCTGCCGCATGGCACAGGGAGATCAGCTCGGTGCTTTGTGACCACCTAGAGGGGTGGGGTAGGGAGGGTGGGAGGGAGGGTGACGCAAGAGGGAAGAGATATGGGAACATATGTATATGTATAACTGATTCACTTTGTTGTAAAGGAGAAACTAACACGCCATTGTAAAACAGTTATACTCCAATAAAGATGTTTAAAAAAGGCCAAAACTGTTTCACTGAGGTCTGTTAACATAAGAAACTCGGTCTCTAATTGACAGGGTCACTGCAGGAGGGCCGTGAACAGACTGGTAGTCGACTCTCACCCAGTTCTCAAAGGCAAAACTGGCGAAGCCTCAGCAAACTGCGGTGCCCAGCAACATCAGACACCAGTCCTGGTGAGCAAAGCTCAGAGTGAAGGCCGCAGCTCGAGATGAGGGCAATTTCCCCTGCACTGGCCTCAACCCTCGGCCTAAAGTGACTAATACAAGGAATAACCTTTATTGGAAGTTAAAAATACAGATTCAGAAAGTCTACCCAACACTGAATTACAGTGTCTGAAGAACTTCTATTTTTGACTTGTCCAGGAGACTTTCATCATCAGGCAAAGTGTAGGCAACTCTTTCTTAACCTACAGAATAGACTTTCTCAAACCACGTGTATAGATGCATATTCTATAGATATACAGTTATATATGTGTATATATTTAGAAATGCTTATATAGTATGTATGGGGTACAATGTAAAATATTATTTATTTTGGGTAGTGATCAAAAAATGTTTGACAGCTATGGCCAGAAGATAATGACAAATGAGTAACTATATATTGAAAAAAAAAGACTACATGTATTCCCTGCCTCAAAGCAAGAATAAAACAAACCTTTTGGTTTGTCTTATTGGCCTGATTTTACAGAATTTTTTGATTATCAATAAACTGGACAACTCTTACTAAAAACAATTATTTTTATTTTGGCAGCTCTAATACTACTTCATCATAATAAGATAAGTACACTGGGAAAAAGAAAAGGATTCACAAGTGTACTTTTTCTGTGTTGGAGGAAAACAGACTGTCTCCTCCTACCTCATATATGAATTTAGATAGTGTCCTTAAGTTTTGCAGCCTGTTAAATCCCCATCCATGTCACCCATGAACAGCACTTGACCTCGGAATTTCCCTTCTCCTTCAGGACTTGTGACACTGTCCTCTCCCAATTTTCTTCCTCAATGACTGTTCTTTCTTTGTATCCTCTTTACTCTCTAAATATTTCTCCTTGGAGTTTACTGGTGGTAGACCATCTCTCTTTCTCCTTCCCTCTTTCTCTCTCTTAACTCTACTCAAGTGATCTAAATTCAGTCTAACAGTTGACATTTACTACATTTGTGTAGGTATACTGCACCATTTTATATCAATAGATGCAGAAACGAAGGCAAGAGAACACTTGTTAACTTGTCTGAGGTCATACAGCTAGTTAAATAACTGAGATGGGATTCATACACAGGCAGTTGAGCTCCAGAGTCTTTATTTTACTATGTGGTCTTAGTAGAGTTTCCAGGCTTTGGCATAACTGACAATTTTGGGCCTGATAATTCTGTGCTATGGGGAGCTGGCTTGTACAGCTCTACTGTACAAGAATCCTTGACAGGATTCCTGGCACTGGATGCCAGGAGCACCCCACTCCAGGTCATGACAATCAGAAATGTTGCCAGATATTGTTAAATGTCCCATAGGCAACAAAAATCGCCCTGGTGGAGAACCACTGCTTTACGCGGATAATACTGGGCTGCACTGCCCTAAGACACAGTGAACACTTATAACTCTCTTGCTTCTCTTGCTTATGATACAATCATCATAAGTGCAACACAATCTGTAGACACCAACAGGGTCTATTTTTAAATTCTAGAAAAATATAAACACACATGTAGCCTCTCTCTTTAGGATAATCATCAACATGCTACTTTTGGCATATGGAGAAGATTCTGAATTATTTTTAAAATGTGACATCTCCCACTCATCCAAACAAATAATTCTAAAACCTATTCCGATCTACAGAGTCAAAGATTAAATTACATTCTTTTACCTTTAGGGCTGAAATTATAGTTTGCTCAGCTGCTGGTGGGAATGAGCTCTGACTGGAAACCACCTAGAACAAATCCAGTTATAGTTTTGCTTAAGTTATTTATTTTTATAAATACTAATTTTGATCATCACATGATAAAACTGTTTCCACAAGCCACATATAAAATATTATCATTACTTTAGAGTAGTATCTCATACATGATTTAAAAATCCATTAGTATTCACAGTTAGGATAGGTTTAAAAATGTTTTCCTGTATAAAGCAAATATCTACTTCAAATAACTGAAACATTAAGAATTCTAATAGCTAGCTTTCCTTAATTATAAAGTTTTAACTTGAAAAAGTCAGTTTAAAGCTATATTTACTTATTTCTTAAAAAAAAAGTCACCCTTTGTAGGCTGACTATAATTTTTAACAAGTAAATGTCAAATGTTTCCCTTTTTACAAATCAATACCAACATTATGAAAATTCTGAAATGATCAATAATGACATTTAAACCAGGCTAAATAAATACAACTTTGTATTGCTTGTGGTTCTTTAGAGTAATAATTAAAGGAAATAGAAAATATATCATATATTCTTTCCATTTACTTTTGTTATTTACTTTTCTGAGATTACCTGTTAGTAACCCTTTAAATATATTTTGTTTATTGTGCAAAATACAAATTTTGGAAACCCCTAATTGATAAAAGGACTTGTTAAAAAATTTAAGTAAATGAAAAACTGTCACTTATAATTATTCTAAAGTACATTCCAGCATATAAAAGCTCATATTAGAGGTCAAGGTTTTAAGAACATCATCTAACTTTGGCTTTTTCAGGTCTTCTAACTATCTCTCTACTTACCAAATATTTTGAAAATCATTAATAGAAAATAAACACAAGCAACTCAAGAATCAAACAAGGGGTTGAAAATGTTGCTTTCCTAATAATTATGTTTACAGTTCTTCTTAGACATAATATATAAAGGCAAACAAGTTAAAATTCAGTCATTTTTTTTAAAGTATTAGTAGATCAATAGCAAAAAAATATTTTTTACTCATAAATAGTCTTCAATGATTATACCATACAAGTTCACTGTTTTTAATGCATCTCCTCCCCCACTTTTTTGTACAAAGGTAGAAAGAACCTTTCTGACATGTTAGAGGGCTTACGAGTTCTTACTATTACTAGCTTTGCTATAATTTACTACCACCCATATGATACCAAATTATGTGGTTTAATGGGTATAAAACACAAATAATGTACCTTTAAATCATCTGTTCAATAAACTTGACTATACCAAGCAACCGTGAGGATCTACAGTTCATGTGTTTTAAACTAACTGTAGAGACAAAAAGTCATACAAACAATAGAGGCCAGGATCAAAGACTGTTTGGAAAAAGTTCATGCCTCAGCTTATTTTACAATCACATTTTCATTGTATTTTTCTCCAAAAAAATTAAATAATAATTCATTACTGTCGAAATTTAAGGCAAGAAGAAAGAAGAACTTGAAATTAAGTCAAAAGAGCTTAATTAAAATAAAGGTTACCTTTGTTACCGACTGGTGCAACTTATATAGTGAATTCACTACTGCCACATTTCTTCTCTGCCCTTCGGTAAGAGGTCCAATCACCTGACTTGCACCTCCTTGGGTGGAGAGCTGTAAGAATTCAACACAAGAAGAAATTACCAAAGTGATAGTTCATATTTACTGGGGGGAAGTTCATGGTCCCCTAAAAAAGAAAATGTTAATTGGAAATATTCAGGTCAAGCTTTGGACTTTAGGCATAGCCAGGTACCTCTGTAGGTTTAACACCATGGACCTGGAAGCCTAAATAGTCTTGCACAGCAAGAACATCCTTCATCAGTACTTCATAGCTGGTGGACTCCTGAGGCAAGTGTGACCTGAAAGCCCAGGATGTGCTGTTATTTTGATACATCAGCATAGTATTTCTAGGGAATACCTTCTGCCAACAGTTTTTCTATTAAAAACCTGAGAAATAAGCCACCCAAAAAAAGAAAGCAGAGAAGGAAGGAAAAAAGAAGGGAGGGAGGAAGGAATAAAAGTAAACCTACATCCTATGTACATTTGACAGCCATCGTAATAGCCTAATGAAATGAGTGGTAGAAAGAGGGTATTACACTCATTTTTTCCTAGATTGAAAAGGAAGTTGTTTAGGATTATACTGTGTATGGATGATCAGTAGGAGTGGTACTAATGCATGCATTTTAGGGAAAAGGACATGGGATTTTTACTGAATTAATCTAAAACTATTCTAGCTCCATTTAAGAAAAAACTCCACCTGTAAATGATTCTCATATTAATCAGGTTTTAATCTAATCCTCTATAACAATTATTTAAAGGTCAATTAAACTTATCAGGAAAATAAAACATGAGGCAAGTAACTATATATATGGATGCACATCTCAAACATGAAAAATTGGCCTTTTAGGGAAGAGGTAAAAAGAAGAGCATCTTCCCTTTGTTTTAGTGATAAAAATAAAATATGAGAGAAAGAAATACTGTTTTTCTTTCTACTCTCCTTTGATACACACACATAAATTTTCAAAACTAAATTCAATTCCCACTTTATCAATTCCTACTTATGGCAACAAAACACAATTTAAAAACATAAAAAACTGCAATTAAAATAAAGAGAATAATCCTTCATTGAAGTTATAATCCATGATGATGGCTTTAAGTCAACATAAAGCTTTCTGACATTAGGTTAAGTAACTCCAACTTATTTTGCCTTTCCTCATGGACAGATAGTTACCAAATTACAATCAGGTTGTGTCCTAAATGGTCATTTATAAGTTAGTAGGCTGGAAAAAAAAAGCTGTATTTTTCCTGTAGATACTATGTTAAAAATCAATGGTTAGACCTCAGATGAGCCCATATAGCCCAATTTAATCTATAATGTGGTAAACTAATACTAATAGAAGCTCTGAGCTCCCAGGAGACAGCAGATGATGGGCTCCAAGCTATGGTGAGGGTGGGGAAAAGCTCCTGAAGCCACTTTGGAGACTTTAGTGGCAATGGTCAGTGGCATCAATGGTTATGGTAGACTCAGGGGTTAGATGCTAAATATGTACCTGTCTATAATAGGCATTTAAAAGCTATGAGTTCTAGCTGTACAATTTTAAAAAATCCAATCTCTCTTACTTCTCTTGAGATTCTCTCCAAATAATTTTGAAGTGCTAACAAAGAAATGGGAAAAGAAAAGAACCTTTCTGATACTATCTTATTTCCACTTATTTTATGTATTCCATATTTAATAAAGAGACAGGCTCACTGCTAGAAAATGATGGAGATTATTTTATTGATAATAATTGATCATAGTTTTAGGGTTTAAAAGTATAGAAAGGCCCATTTTACACCTATTAGGATGCTATAATATAAATGACAGATAATAACAAACGTTGGCCATGATGTAGAGTAACTGGAACTCTTGCGCATTGCTAGTGGGATTTTAAAATGGAGTAGACGCTCTGGAAAACAGCCTGGCAGTTCCTCAAAGGTAAACAGAGTGAAAATGCACACAGCAATTGAGCTCTTAGATATATACACAAAATAAATAAAAACATGTATACAACTATTCACAGAAGCATTATTCCATAGCATAACAGCCTCAAACTTGAAACAACCCAAATGTCAACCAACTGATAGATGGATAAATAAAAATAAGATGTAGTATATCCATACAACGGAATGTTCCTCAGCAAAAAGAAAGGAATTCAGTTCTGATACATGCTACAACTTGGAAGTACCCTGAAAGTAAAAAGAAGCCACTTACAAAAGGCCACATATTAAATGATTACATTTACATGAAATATCCAGAATAAGCAAATCCACAGAGATAAAAAGTAGATTAGTAATTGGAAGAGGGCTAATGGGTAGGAGGTTTCTTTTGGGGGTGATGAAATGTTCTAAAGTTGATTGTGAATATACTATAAAACAATGATTTCTACACTTGAAATGGTGAATTATATTTTAATAAAGCTTTTTTTTAAAAGTATAGAAACAAAAATTCCCACACTACAAGGGTTATCAATGAATACCTTGAGAGCCTAGTGAAAACTAAGGTTAAGATTAGGGCTTCCCTGGTGGCGCAATGGTTGAGAGTCTGCCTGCTGATGCAAGGGACGCAGGTTCGTGCCCCGGTCTGGGAAGATCCCACATGCCACGGAGCGGCTGGGCCGGTGAGCCATGGCCGCTGAGCCTGCACGTCCAGAGCCTGCACTCCGCAAAGGGAGAGGCCACAACAGTGAGAGGCCCACGTACCGCAAAAAAAAAAAAAAAAAAGATTAGATGGCTCAGTTAAATAGATCTACAAAGTTCAATGAAGAAAATACTATAGTTATAGGAGCAAAACAATGATAATATAAAAGAACTAAAAATGATATCACCGTGCCAAAACCAAAGAACAAAATTTAAACATCAAAGTGAAAATGCAACACTAGAAGACTGGAAACAAAAATAATATGCTGCTTATCTTGGCCTGACAGCACATAATAGAATCAGTCCAACACCTCAGCTAAGTGGATCACCCTGTTTCTCTCCAGCACCACTCCTGTCATAAACTTTTTTGGGAAAATAATTTCAAACTTACAAAATGTTACAAAAATAAAAATAGTGCAAGGAACACCCATTTATGCTTTACTCAGATTTACCTATTGCTAACATTTTATCTCATTTGCTTTATTATTCGTAGTCTTTCCTTCTCTTTCACACACACACACACACACACACACACACACACACACACATATTTTTTTTTCTGAATCATACAAACATTACAGCCCTTTGTCCCATTTCAGTGGATATTTCCTAAGCATAGCACTACTCTTTTATGAAACCTCAGTTCAGTCATCGATTTCATAAATTTACATTGTTAACAATACTTTTATCTGGCATCTGCCATGTTTCCAAAAAGTTCTGGTTTCTTTTAGTGGGAAGTGGTATTAGAGACCAAGATCTGGGCCCTAGGTGTGCTCACTGCTACTTACTCCTGTAAAAACTCTTAATCAATTCAATATTTATAGAGATGATTGCTTCAATACCCTGGACTCTTACTTAGTTCCTTGTCTTCTTCCTCTTCAAGTTATAAAAACTATATAGTGAATTCCCATACACCGATAACCTAGACTTCACAATTAACACTCTACAATTTGTTTTATATCACATATCTATCACCTATCTTCAATTCATTTTATATTTTTGATTCATTTCAAAATAAGTTTTAGACATCAGTATACTTAACCCCAAAGCAGTTAAGCATGTGTATAATTAACTGGAATTCAATATTTACTTCTTTTTTTTTTTTTTTTACTTTTAAGGTAAAATTTACATGTGATGACATGCAGACATTTACTGTACAATTCACTGAGCTCTGGTAAACTGCTTTACTTGTGTAGCACTGACCACATCACTCCAGAGGGTCCTCCGTCCCACTTCCCACTCAACCCCACTCTTCTGGTGTGATAAGTCTTGGCTTTTAAGTGGGGCTACATTCACAGACAATATGGAAGGATATTTTTATCGAGTTCCAAAGACAGTATTTCACATATTATTCAGTCTTTTACCAGCTCCTGCTGCCTCCTGTTGTGTTCTTCTTCGGAAAAAAATTTTATTTTTGCTCACACATATTTTCCAAACCACTAAAAGTAAGGCACAATTTATCTTTTTGAACATTTTATTATGAACACTTAAAGACTTATACAGTGAACACCCATATACTGACCACCTAGGTTCTATAATAACATTTTATAACACTTGCTTATGTTATCCATCCCTCTATCCTTTTTATTTTATTTATTTATTTATTTTAATATAAATTTATTTTATATATTTATTTTTGGCTTGGGTCTTCAATGCTGTGTGCGGGCTTTTTCTAGTTGTGGTGAGCAGGGGCTACTTTTCATTGTGGTGCACGAGCTTCTCAATGCATGGCTTCTCCTGTTGCGGAGCATGGGCTCTAGGCACAGGGGCTTCAGTAGTTGTGGCAGGTGGACTCAGTAGTTGTGGCGCACAGGCTTAGCTGCTCCACAGCATGTGGGATCTTCCCAGACCAGTGATTGAACCCATGTCCCCTGCATTGTCAGGTGGATCCTCAACCACTGTGCCACCAGGGAAGCCCCCATTTTATTTTATTTTTTTCCATTTTATATTTTTGATGCATCTCAAAATAACTTGACGACCACTATATTTGCTGCCAATGATTTCATCTCACTGATTAGTTTTATCTATTTTATATCTTTACATAAAGTATTTTTGGGTATATGAATGTAAAGCTTTTTTCACTCAGCATAATGTTACTGGTTTTCAGCCATGTTTGTTCCTTTTTATTGCTGTGTGATATTCCATTGTATGAATTTATCTGAGTTCGTTTTACCCATTCTCCTATTGTTGCTAGAATGTCTGCAATAAAATGAACACTAGACTTAAGAACCTAGACTTTTCTCTACCACTTGCTAGCTGAGTAACTTGTGGCTTTGATTTCTTTATCTGTAACATGAAACTAACAATACAGTCAATACCAAAGGTATGCTTTGTAAACTATAAAATGCCTTAGCAATGTAAGGCATTACCTTTTTTTCTGGCTGTGTGGCTTGTGGGATCTTAATTCCCCAACCAGGGATGGAACCTGTACCCCCTGCAGTGGAAGCGCAGAGTCTTAACCACTGGACCACCAGGAAAAGTCCCAAGGCATTACCATTTTTATCTCCAGACAATTCTATGTCTGGTTCTCATGTTCTTCTCACTTCTCCTTTGCTTAGTCCTTTACCCTACAATCCACTCCTCCAAGCTCTACCTATCTCAGTACTGGTGAGGGCCTACAGACACAGATTAGGACTGAGGAATTGGAACCAAAAGCCACCGAAACTATCTAGAGGTACAGACTAAATTATTTTGGCTCCTTTTTGGTTATGGTAAGAAAGCATCTTGTCCAGAGTAGGCATTCTCTATTTCAGAAGCCTCCACCCATCTTCAGCCATTTTAACTTTTACTGTTTCAAGCTATTTCCTTCATTTGATCTCCTTAAAACTTACTTTTCACAAATTCACGTGTACGTTCAACAAGTAGAAGATGCTCATTAAGTATCTGCTGAATGACTGAAGGGCCAGAATAATGGTTTCTCATTGCTGCTTTTTCAAAGTCCACCTTATTTGAGATGAATAAAATTGTATGGAGGTGCAAAAACACAGTTTTGGCTGTGAAGCATTAGGAACTAGGGAAATAGAAAGGTAAAAGCAGTAAGAGATTCAATATTCTAAACTATGAGAAATATACATACTGGTGCATCACGTTACACTATTTAATATAACCTGGAAAGATGTCAGAAAGCAAAAGAACAGCACTTGAGTTTTAAAACACACACACACACACACACACACACACACACACACGAAAAGAAAGGGACTCCAAAGGCTAAAGGAATCCTTAATAATTAAAATGGTTCCTATGTGCAAACAACAAGACTTACTATTCCTTTTTAAGTTTAATTATCTGAAGAAAGCATTTTTCACAAATTCTAATTCTGTACATCTGCTCACTAGGAACTTTGTGTGAATTCAATGCATGAGAAACCACGTGAGATTAAAGTCCTGAAACGATGATAAGTTATACTGTTAACATAAAGAATGTTTTATATAATTTTTAATTTGTAGATGAAATGACCCCAAGATTGCCCTAACATCACAGCTGAGGGCTACAAGTAGAAGAAATAAAACTGACACTTCAAGAGATGAGTTGGATGAGAGCTTTAAATTTCTATTCAGATAATCTACTGAAAATGACTTTTGGGGAAATTATAAAGTTGGTGATTTAGAAGAATGTCTAAAAAGAACAGGAAAATATATTATGGATTAGTTATGTGTTACATACGGTTAAGTTACTTTCCAGATATTATGGAAATACCACTAGTGTTCTATTTATCCATAATTTCCATTACTGCTAAGAAATGTCAAGGGTACAGGATAACTCCTTTTTTATGGATTTGGTCACAATTCTTCTAAATATTTCTTTGCAAACATGTGTAAAACAAACAAGGAAAAAAGTATATATTAGAATTTCATAGGTTTAAAACAGAACAACGCGAAATGTATACTAATCTACAATGCTTCCTGAATAAAAACAAGTCAAAACATTTTTATATTAAATCAGATATTTTAACAAAAACTTTGAAATAAGCTCTGATGAACCTTCAGTTATGGTTATATCTATGTTTATTTTTCTGAAAGTGGTGAGTGTATTTGGATTACAATTACCAAATTTTAAAATGTCATATTTATATTAGAACAAATTCTTTTGATCTAAGGCATGCTTTTTATCCAATTTTGGAGTTCACAGCAAAAAACAAAAAATTACACACAAAAGGCAAAGTATTATTAATGTTGTTATTCTAATGGAGTGTATAAAGGGCAAACAGCTAACTCTCCAATTGTCACTCTCCCCTCCCCCGCTGCCCCCACACACGGAAGACATCAGTAATCAACTGTGGCCCTGTTATGGCCTCGTAACACAGTACTCCAGGTTGTGACCATAAATCTCTTAGACACAGGAGATGAAATCTATTTGGAATCCCTGAGTGATGTCATATGAGTTTTCCTGGACATTTATTTGGGCCAATGATTCTAAGTGTATTCTATGGTTCACTTAAACGCTTTCTAGGTCAAGAGACGCTGATAAGCAATATATTCCAAGAGCCTCAAAACTGCTGTATCCTTTCATAGCCCACTATCAGAAATGTATCCTAAGAAAATAGTAAAGCTATATGCACAAGGATAATGTTATTTATAAAACAGAGAAACTGGAAAATACTACATGTCTAAGAATAAGAGAATAGTTGGGTGTATGAAACAATTCACATGCTGGAACAAACAACAATGGAGGTGCTTACATTATGGTGTTAACTGTAAAAAAACAAACAAAAAAAAGCAGATTTGTCTGTGCAGCAGTTTTGTCTCAGAAAAAAACTGGAAAGAAATAAAGCAAAAATATTAAAAAATAGTATGCAGCATTATATAATGTGCAAAATTACCAGAATACTAGTAAAAAGCACTGCAGAATTCCATACAACCTAAAAGGTTCATTTGTAGAACACACTTAGAAATTGTTATACAAGATAATTTCCTCCATTATAAAAATGAAAGATGTACAATTCCATCCCTGAAAGATTTAAGATAATATAAGAAAATAAACTGCTTTGGTAACTGTTTACTTCCCCAAAAGAAGATTTTTGGAAAAGATAATCTCTTTTGATCTACTAATCTGTGACACAGATTAAAAAAACTAATTTTTATTTATATTTACTTATCAAATGCTTTCATCATAGATTACCTGGTTTAAAGAATAAAGGAATTATAAGTAAATATCACTTAGCTTATTATAACATGCCAATTAATCGCATTAAAAATATATACACACACATTCACCATTAAATTAACATCTAACATCCTTAATACTAAATACAGTTTGCAATACATTAGAAATTGAATTGTATTTGAAATTCAGACATAGGCATGTTTCTGCAAATCTATATAGCAGAAGACAAATCCACAGGTTTACACAGCAAGTCTTCATTTTCCTGGCAGGTCAACCTAAGTAAACTTCCCTGACAAATAAAATTAATTTTCTTAGGTGCTAAAACTATCAGAAAATATTTTCACAAAAATCTCGCTACACTGTATGTCAGTACTTTTTTGGTTTCATAAATAAGACACACTGAACTTATACCTTAAGAAGTCAAATTCTACTTAACCTTTGTACATGTTCACTAGTGAGTGGTGTTTTTGTGCTATTACACGTCTTTATTTTAAAAGTAATTCTATCAGAGCTTCGTAGGGTATATATATGGCTGCTTGCCCCTTCACTCATTTAACAGCTTCAGGTTACCATATCTTTTGAAATTTTGTGTTTCCTTTTCCTTTTTCTTTAAATTTTGATGATTTTTAAGAATCCTAATCTTATTCTTAAGGTGTCAGTTTCCTCTTTTTGATCTTATCTCCCCTCATCTTGGTCTAACCTGCTGCAAAGTGGGAAGCTACAGGACTAACCACATGCAAGCTAGGAGACTTCCCCATAAATTAAGTTTATACTTTACCGCATGGACACTGTGACATCAATTCTAGAAGTTCAAAGGATGTTTTTAGCTCTTTCCTGGTTCTTATTTATATTTTAGACTGTTGAATTAGTCAAATATTTGACTACTTGATAAAATAAAGAGGCATTACTAGGACAGGTACATTCAACTACAGAATAGATTCAATGGTAATGTTACATCTTGACATCAGACTAAACCACACAGATCTGATATCAAAGAGATGACACCTTGAGATGGGTTCCCTTTTGGTCAATTAACAAATAACTAAAAAGCTTGAAATCAAATCTTGTTTACAGACAAGAGGTGAGTAAAACCGGCACACAGGAATCACATATAGCTTTGTAATTCAAAGCTGTATTGCTGAGATACCCTGTATTACTGTTAGAAGACCCTTTTATCGACCTACCTTTCTCAACAACCTACCTTTCCCATCAACCTCCTCTAGATCTTCTCCCAAGCTCCTGTCCTTTATGTCAAAACCTCCACCTGGCACATGGGATTTGGTAACTACAGTGGGTAGGAAAGGCAAACACAATTTGCTAGGAATGGATCACTTGGGGTTTTTACTGTTTTTTTCTTCAAAGGACCTTACGCTTTTGAACAACAGATGGAGTTTCCACCTACCCATGACTGATCACTGTCTCCTAAAACACTGGCCTTGTTAATTTAATTTAGAGTCATAAGTCTGTATATTAATTCTTTGAAGAAGGGAGTTCATTGTCAGGTATACTGACCTTTTCCATTTTCCAATAATGAATACTAAGACTGATTTATTAATCAACAGGAAAACTCTTTGCATATACATATATTATAGAGAATAAGACCCCTTTGACTGAAGGTAATTTAGATTTCATACAGATTGAATTTCAAACCACAGAATTTCCAAAAGAAGTAAGTTTATTACCCTTAGGGATACAGACAAACTAAAATCTCAGAATCCCACTATTAAGGCCTAAGCTAGTCGATAAAATTTTTAAAAATAATTAGTAGTTTATACATTTGTATATAGACTAGTGCTTTCACAGTTTTTGAGATATAAATTCTAATGCAATTAAACCTATAATCTTGTATGCACTATTAATTTTCATAGCAAAGAAGTTCTTTATATATAGTCTAAAGGTAACTTTCAATTTAGCTAGTCTTAATAGTATAAAATTATTGGGTTGGCCAATAAGTTTGTTCGGGTTTTTCTGTAACATCTGATGGAAAAACCTGAACGAACTTTTTGGCCAACCCAAAATATTACTGCGCTCCAAACTAATGAGGCTCTCTCTAAATATTAATCTTAATAGCATTGTTTATAATGTCAAACCAGAAAAAAAACAAGATTACCTGATTGAGAGCAATGATTATTAAACTACAAGTTTATTTTGCAAAATCTGGTGATGTCATTCTATGTTTGTGTTTGCCACAAGTGACTATGATTGTCTGAGAAGTCCTTTTCTTTTAAAAATATCTTTATTGGAGTATAACTGCTTTACAATGGTGTGTTAGTTTCTGCTGTATCACACAGTTAATCAGCTATACATATACATACATCCCCATATCTCCTCCCTCCTGCGTCTTGAGAAGTCTTAGGGAAGTAGTTCTGCCATTCTGCGGTGGCCTGATTGACCTCCTTAACCCCATAACTTCCCATTCTGATAGTGGATTTGTCAATTTCTCTGTGAAATTCCATCCACTTTGTCTTATTAGTCTGAGTCTGTGTCGTAAGGTGTATCGTAATTCTTATACCCTCCTAGTAAATTGTTCTTGTTCTCATTTTACGACCGGACTCTCCCCAACCCCTAATAATGCTTTTTGCTTTAGAGTCTATTTTGCCTGCTGTTAATATAGTTATATCAGCTTTTGTCTAATTAGTATTTGCCTGAAATATTTTTTCTCCAGTCTTTTACTTTCATTCTTTTTGCCTCTCACCGTTGTGGCCTCTCCCGTTGCGGAGCGCAGGCTCCGGACGCGCAGGCTCAGCGGCCATGGCTCACGGGCCCAGCCGCTCCGCGGCATGTGGGATCTTCCCGGACCGGGGCACGAACCCGTGTCCCCTGCATCGGCTGGCGGACTCTCAACCACTGCGCCACCAGGGAAGCCCCTACTTTCATTCTTTATATGTCCTTATGTTCTAGGTGTATCACACAAAACTAAATTTAATTATTAGTTCTATCCAACTTGAGAAATGTCACTGGCCAGTTTAGTCTATTTACATTTACTGTGATCAATGATATATTTGGAATCCATTTTACTATGAACTTTTTATATGATTTTTTTTTGCTTTTTATTCTGTTTACTTTTCAACTTTTTACTGAACTGGTACCTTTTTTTTTTTTTACCCATTTTCCCCATCAATTAACTTAGAATTTATACATTCTATTTCTATTCTTTCAGTGGCTAAATTAAATTGTTAAAATTGATACTCAGCTTAAGTCAAAGTATCTATGGCTTTACAGTCCTCCTGAATAACACAAGCATTTTAGAATGGTTTAAAATTCATTATCCTTTCCTCATTGTAAGCTGTGACGTGGACTTGTATTTTAGGGGTTTTTTTTGTTTGTTTGCATGTCCCAAACTAGTCACTATTATTTCTTATTTTATGCAACTAAGGCTTAGAACTACCTACATATTTACCAATTGTTTGTGCTTACTAGTCCTTTTTGCATTTCAATCCTTCCTTTAGATTTCCTCCTTCAGTGTTCAACCATGAAAGGGCTTCCCTCTCATTGAGAGTGAAGGCCAAAGCCTTCATCCTGCAAGGGATGGCATGATCTAGAGTTGAGGTTAGAGTTTCAAGGATATTAGATGGGCTCACAGGAATTCTAGGAAAGCCAGAGCATTTAGTCAGTCTGTAGTCTCCCAGTATTCAGGAATTTGGGCATATAAGCAAGGCTGAAAAGGCAGAGTGCTTAGAACTAGAGGCCCTGGGCAGAAGGTGCCACGTCCCAGTGATATAACCAAAGTCTGCAACTAAAACTGCTTCAAACATCTACCAGACTTCTGTTGGCTTTTAAGCCACTTGCACCTGCCTCCTCAGCCCCACTGATTGTGATCAATCCCTTTGGCTGCTAATTAAATTCTTTCTTCTGTTTAAAACTTGCGTATCGTAAAAAGTGAAACAGAGCTAACTGGAAAGTATAAACTGAAAAACAAAAGTTCTCCCTGCACATCCTTAGTCCAATCCTCCAGGGTCATACACTAACACCTTCTTGTGGTCTTCTATTTAAAAAAGGAAAAGGAAATAGAAAAGTCTTTATAAAACAGCACTTATTTTATATATCTATCCTATTTACAGGTGGGACTACTAAATATAATATTTTCACCTTCTTTTTCTAGCCTAATAATATACCTTGAGACTTTTCCAAATGAGCACACAGAAATCTTCACAAGACTACAAAGTATTTCTCTCACTGATTTGTAACTAAACTCCAAACTATTAATATTTTCTTGAAGCATTTTATTTGTATGCTTGAGAAAGGAAGGAAGAGGATCTAAACTCCCCAGAGTGCAATACTCCTTGTCATTACTGTTACTCTTTTAAGGCTATTAGAATGATTACAGTTAGAAATTAGATTTCCCAACTAAATAGGGTTCTTGGCAAAGACAGGGTTTATAATATACATTTTGAATTAACAGAAGTGTAACATCTATATGCTAAGTGAAATAAATCAAAGACAAATACTGTATGATATAATTTATATGTGGAATCTAAAAAATACAAAAACTAGTGAATGTAACAAAAAAGAAGCAGACTCACAGATACAGAGAACAAATTAATAGTTACCAGTGGGGGTGAGGGGCAATATAGGTGTAGAGGATTAGGAGGTACAAACTATAAGGTATAAAATAATGTACAAGGATATATTGTACAACATGGGGAATAGGCTTCCTTATTATGAGGGTATAGAAGCTCTCAAATTTCATCCCTTTTGGGGAATTCACTTCTTTTATACTGTGATGCCCTAATGCACGTACACAATATTAAACAATTAATAAATTTGTATTCTTTTTCTCCTGTTAACTTACCTATTGTCAGTTTATTTCATAGACCCAGCCATCAAACCTAGAAAGGTGGAGGGAAAGTCTTTCTTCCCCTACATGTACACTGATTTTACAAAAGTCACATATAATTCTAGAACAGGCTTTTGGTTTCATTGATTTTTCTCTATTGGTTTTGTTTTCGACTCTGATTTCTGCTCTCATCTTTATTATTTCCTGCTATGGTGGGGGGGGGGAATAACTGCTACGGGGGGGCTTCCCTGGTGGCACAGTGCTTAAGAATTTGCCTGCCAATGCAGAGGACACAGGTTTGAACCCTGGTCTGGGAAGATCCCACGTCACAAACAACTAAGCCCGTGCACCACAAATATTGAGCCTGAGCTCTAGAACCTGCAAGTCAAACTACTGAGCCTGCGTGCCACAACTACTGAAGCCCACGTGCTTAGAGCCCGTGCTCTGCAACGAGAAGCCACCACAGTGAGAAGCCCGTGCACTGCAACAAAGACCCAACGCAGCCATAAATTAATTAATTACTTAAATAATTAATTAAATTAGGGAAAAAAAAAGAATCTGCCTGCTGACGCAGGCCCCTGAGCCCCAAATGCCTGAGCCCACATGCCACAACTACTGAACCCGCATCCCTAGAGTCTGCGCTCCACAAGAAGAGAAGCCACTACAGTGAGAAGCCTGTACACTGCAACAAAGAGTAGCCCCCGCTCACCGCAACTAGGGAAAGCTTGCGTGCAGCAATGAAGACCCAACTCAGCCAAAAAAAATTATAAATAAAATTTAAAAAGAAAATTAAACTGCTATGGATTTAACTTGTCTTCTTTTGCCCTAGTTTCTTGAGGTGGAATATTTGAACAGTAATTTGGGACCTTTTTTTTTTTTGCCCCCCATATAAGCATTTAATTCTATGCATTTCCCTAAATTAACTGCATCCCGGGAAGTTTGATATGGTATATTCTCATGTTTATTTAATTCAAAATATATTTTTACATTTCCCTTTTGACCCAGAGATTATTTGAAAGTATGTCATTTAATTTCCAAATATCTGAGAGATTTTCCAGATATTTTTCTGTTACTTTGAGGGGAGGGGTCACAGACCTCTTTGAAACCTATTACAACATTTTTCCAGAAAAAACTCATATAAAATAACATTTTATAATATCCTGGGATTTACAGATCCCCTGAAAACCCTTCACAGAACTCCTAGATTAGCAATTCCTACCCTAAGACATTGAAAAATGATTTTTAAAAAAGGTTGTCCACAAAGGAGAAAGAAGATTTTCTGGAGCCCTATCACAGAGAGAACACTTTCCATATGTACCATTATTTTAGGTATGTCTCAGAAAATAATCTAAATTGGCACAAGTTCATATTAGTGAGTTTAGTAAAAGTTGCCTGCCCAAAAGTTAGCTGCTATGTGCTTGATATAGTAAAGGGAAAAGGCAATCAATAATTTCTAAGATGCAAATGAGTTCTTTTATACTCAAATGCAGCGTATTTTAGTTTGCATCCTAACTTTTAAAAGAAAGTGCCTTTTTGTTTTGTCATTTTTTTCAAATTAAGACTGCTGTTTTTCTGCTGATAAGAGAGAGCAGGAGCACACAATCTACAGGTAGACAGCAGTACATTTTCAGCTTTTCAGCACCTTGAAGTTACAAATATGTCATAAAATTCAGAAGAAATATGAGAACTAGCCTAGTACCTTGAAAGCTCTCAGAAGCTCCTCTGTGAAAACTGTCTTCCTCTATGGTTACTCCGTTTGTCCCCATTCTCTGGGGGTTTTACAGCTGCCCTTTCAACCATGCCACCCTCCCGACCACTACCATCACAGCTCTGCAATTCAAAGTCACGTCTAATGCTGGTGGCTCAGAGATCCCATCACACTGGATATTGCAAGAGCCAATCCCTGAGCGTGTTTTGGCTTTGGTTCCATTTGCAAGGCCATCTTGCCTCGTGTCACACTAGGCTGATACCTATGGCAGCCCTAGGAGGTAAATATACGTTTTCTTTCTATCTTATTTGTAAGTGTAGCTATATCTTTGTCATTATACATATTTGTACGACTGTACTAGGGAATAGGGTACCCTGAGCGAATCACAGTCTAACCCTGACTAAATGCTGACAACTTTCTCTCCTAGAAACATACTTTAAAATAGTATAATTTTGAAGTATACATTAGAGAATTAAATTATATTCCTATACCTTGACACAGGGATAAGATTATACCTTCTTGATCACTAAGATGCTTGAAAAGATATAAAAGCTCTATAGTTTTAAGATCACTTCCAATTCCAGTAAAAATGGACCAGGTAATTCAGACTAATCCTGTCAATGGCAACACCTAGAAAAGCTGAATTACATATTTAAAAAAGCTTCATGGTATCAAAGTGCTAACATGGCAGTGAAAACTCATGGGGGCCGGATCCAAATGCCCGGTTTCTTTTCAAGTCTCTTATTACTTCTTGTACTTTCTGGAGTTGACATGGAAAATTCTATTTGTTTTATTTGTTCACATTCTGAAATAAAGGAAGAGATAAATGAAAGTATATTTTGTAATGAAAGACAACAGGAAAAATAGGAGAGGGGAAAAATTAATATTATATGCTTGTGGTAATGTAAACAAGTTCAGGACAATAAAGATTCGAGAGGGCTTCCCTGGTGGCGCAGTGGTTGAGAGTCCGCCTGCCAATGCAGGAGACACGGGTTCGTGTCCCGGTCTGGGAAGATCCCACGTGCCGTGGAGCGGCTGGGCCCGTGAGCCATGGCCACTGAGCCTGCGCGTCCGGAGCCTGTGCTCCACAGTGGGAGAGGCCACAACGGTGAGAGGCCCGTGTACAGGAAAAAAAAAAAAAAAGAAAATCTACCAATATGTTTCCTCTGCTTGAGCATAACATAAAAACTCTTCCAGGTGATTTCATATTTTTAAAAAAATCTTCTACTTGAATGTTAATAACACAGGCTATTACCATATGATATTACATGCAGCAGTATCCAGGTAGACGACATTTTAATCTGCATTAAACAATCCTTTTAAAACTAAAAAAGTTAAACTCCTATGTTTCTATATCATCATTTAAATATCACACATGCAGGTTTTCTTCCATTTTAAGAATGTCAAGTCTTTAAACTACTTGTTAATTATACAAAGAATAAAGTGTATATTTACAAAGCTTTTAAAAAACCCTACTGTCGTCTAGAGCTACTGACCTCATCATACACAGCTACTGACCTGCACTGAAGCTGAAACCTCCCCTTAAATGTCATCCTTATTATTGTTTCAAATGGTCTGCAACCTAATTAAATGCCAATCTACTTTTTCACAATTTATAACATTTGACATTTATACTGGGATTCTATATGTCATGCCCAGAAACCATCAGATAATAGTTATTATTAGAAAATGCCCTAGGGCTTCCCTGGTGGCACAGTGGTTGAGAGTCCGCCTGCCGATGCAGGGGACATGGGTTCGTGCCCCGGTCCAGGAATTCCAATCCCACATGCCACGGAGCGGCTGGGCCCGTGAGCCATGGCCGCTGAGCCTGCTCGTCCAGAGCCTGTGCTCCGCAACGGGAGAGGCCACAACAGTGAGAGGCCCGCGTACCGCAAAAGAAAATGCCCTAACATTTTACCTTTTAAAAGGAATACTTACTAGTATTATTTGCCTATAATTTTGTTATCACAATAGTTTGTAAGCCTATATATTATCAAGGTATCACAATAATTTCCTTATATAATAATACTTTAATTTTCTTTTAACATATAGAGAACAAGGAAAACACTGATTCAAACTTGTGACAGCAAGGTCTAGTGACATTTTCTACTAAAGTTCACATTTCAGAACTATACAAATTACCAATATATCACCACTATATAATCAATTTGTTCAATCATAAAATAATATGATACATGCATCTATAGGGGTGTGTGTGTGTGTGTGTGTGTGTGTGTATTTGGAACATAAAATTCTACTTAGTAAATTAATTATAACTTCACAGTTGCTGTCAAAACAAATGAGTAAGAATTCTTAAATGAAGACAGTCTAAAAAAAACAGTGATCTCATTTTCACAAAAGAGCACCTTGGAAACATACTAAATTAAATACATGTTAAAGGAAGTAAACCCTAAGACTTATAACTCACATGTACGAATTCAAGGCTAAATCCCTGTTATTTCTAAATTAAATCACTAAACCATCTAAATATCTGCTACCATCTGAATGTTCGTGCCCTCCACCCACCAATTCATATGTTGAAACCTAATGCCCCAGGTGGTGGGAGTCTTTGGCAGCTGATTAGGTTATGAGGGCAGAGCACTCATGAATGGGATTAGTGCCCTTATAAGAGAGACTTGAGAAGGCCCCCTTTCCCCTTCTACACTGTGAGCTTACAAAATAAAGATAGCCATCTATGAACCAAGAAAGGGGCTCTCACCAAATACCAAATCTGCTGATGCCTTGATCTTGGACTTGCCAGCCTCCAGAACTGTGAGAAATAAATTGCTGTTGTTTATAAGTCACCCAGTTTAGGGCATTTTGTTACAGTAGCCCGAATGGACTAAGACACTATCCATTAAGAATAAATAAGTAAACTGTGATACATAAATATACTATGAATGTACTAAAATAGCAGATATAGATCTCTATGTTATATTGTAAAGTGGGTAAGTAAATCACAAAACAATACTACTTAAGTAAAAAAGAAAGATGTATTTGTGTTGTGGTACAAGAGAGTTTTAAAGCTTGGTTTAGACTCAAATCAGAGTTTGAATGCCAGTTTCAAGACTTGCCTGCTGGCATTGCACTTTTAGCAGTCTATATCGGCCAGGCTACTAAGCTTCCTCAGCCTCAATTTCCACATTTTGTAGTGGCGGATATTGATACTTCCATTTCAAGCGTTCTTGTGAGATAAATGAGATAATACATTTTAATGCCTTGGCACAATCCAACCCACTATAGATGCTTAATAATGGTAGTTATTTTTATGGCCCTATCCTAACTTTAAAAAATGAATTCTCTGGTACCACTTAAGAGTCAGAAAGAAGGATGTTAGGATTTGTCCCTATAGAGCTTTAGGTTTTTATGACACATAACTCTGGTGATTAATAACAAAGAAGACTTAGAAAAACAAATACATGTGTAATGATAAAATAATTTCAGATTATTATTAGCAAATATACATGCTATGTATATAACTCATATATGTTATATTCTACTATATCCTAAGACATTCAAATAATAAGGCTCAAAAGAAAAACATATAGCTTTTTTAGGCATATGAAAGAATATATCCAAAAACACATAGTGAGTTTAGATGGCCATAAAGATGGTCCACACAAAGGATCAACTTGAGAAATCCTTTTACCATCCTTTCTCCTGATGTGAACTAAAGCTATAGTTAAGCATGCTAAAATGTTCCAATAGCCAAGAAACTTCCCCAACTAACCTTTAGGAAAATAAATTTAGGATTCTGGAAAGCTGCTCATTCTACATTTCAAGTTTTATATTTTCAAGTTGCCCTTTTAAAAAACACACTGCTGTTAAAATTCTAGCTTTCCTTTATTTTACAGCTTAAACATTCATTAACGATCTGGTTTCTGTCACTTTTCAACCTTGTGGACTTGAGACTTAAATATCTCACCTATAAAAAGAATTCTCCCTTTATAGGCTTATACCAAATTTCAAGTCAACATATCCACTTATAGATAGAGTAGATATTCTACTTTAAAATGTGTTTCAATCCTTCTCTCACTAAAGATTTAACACTTGGCTATTTTCTTCTAAATGTTTTCAGTGAAATAATTATAAAGGAAGAGGAATATGGTAAGATCAAAGAACAAAACTCGGGCTTCCCTGGTGGCACAGTGGTTGAGAGTCCGCCTGCCGATGCAGGGGACATGGGTTCGTGCCCCGGTCTGGGAAGATCCCACATGCCGCGGAGCGGCTGGGCCCGTGAGCCGTGGCCGCTGAGCCTGCGCGTCCGAAGCCTGTGCTCCACATCGGGAGAGGTCACAACAGTGAGAGGCCAGCGTATCGCAGAAAAAAGAACAAACTTGTCAAATTTAAAAACATGGAGGAGTGGCAGAAATAGTGTTATTAATAGCCAAAACATAAGAGATGAACATTAAAATGTTACTTGTCATTACTCAATAATATTTAAAATAATAAACATTGAACTGTTACTTAATACTTAGGCTTTCTTTAAACACTAAAATGAAAGTAGAAAAGTAAAACTACCTTAAAAAAATTTTAAGAAACTGTGAACCAAGATGGTGAGTAGAAGGACGTGCTCTCACTCCCTCTTGTGAGAACACCAGAATCACAACTAGCTGCTGGACAATCATTGACAGAAAGACACTGGAATTCACCAAAAAAGATTCCCCACATCCAAAGACAAAGGAGAAGCCACAATGAGAAGGTAGGAGAGGTGCAATCACAGCAAAATCAAATCCCATAACTGCTGGGTGGGTGACTCACAGACTGGAGAACACTTATACCACAGAAGTCCACCCACTGGAGTGAAGGTTCTGAGCCCCACGACAGGCTTCCCAACCTGGGGCTCTGGCAACGGGAGGAGGAATTCCTAGAAAATCACACTTTGAAGGCTAGTGGGATTTGACTGCAGGACTACAACAGGACTGGGAGAAACACAGACTCCATTCTAGGAGGGCACACACAAAGTAGTGTGTGCATCAGGACCCAGGGGAAGGAGCAATGACCCCAGGGGAGACTGAACCAGACCTACCTCCTAGTGTTGGGAGGGTCTCCTGCAGAGGCAGGGGGTGGCTGTGACTCACCGTGGGGACAAGGACACCGGCAGCAGAAGTTCTGGGAAGTACTCCTTGGCTGAGCCCTCCCAGAGTCTGCCATTAGCCCCATCAAAGAGCCCAAGCAGGCTCCAGTGTTGGGTTGCCTCAGGCCAAACAACCAACAGGGAGGGAACCCAGCCCCACCCATCAACAGTCAAGTGGATTAAAGTCTTACTGAGCTCTGCTCACCAGAGCAACACTCAGCTCTACCCTCCCATCAAGCCTCTTAGATATCCTCATCCACCAGAGGGCAGACAGCAGAAGCAAGAACTACGAACCTGCAGCCTGTGGAACAAAAACCACATTCACAGAAAGATAGACAAGAGGAAAAGGCAGAGGGCCATGTACCAGATGAAGGAAGAAGATAAAACCCCAGAAAAACAACTAAATGAAGTGGAGATAGGCAACCTTCCAGAAAAAAAATTCAGAATAATGACAGTGAAGATGATCCAGGACCTTGGAAAAAGAATGCAGGCAAAGATCGAGAAGATGCAAGAAATGTTTAACAAAGACCTAGAAGAATTAAAGAATAGACAGAGATGAACAATATAATAACTGAAATGAAAACTAAACTAGAAGGAATCAATAGCTCAATAACTGAAGGAGAAGAACGGATAAGTGACCTGGAAGACAGAATGGTGGAATTCACTGCTGCGGAAGAGAATAAAGAAAAAAGAATGAAAAGAAATGAAGACAGCATAAGAGACCTCTGGGACAACATTAAATGCAACAACATTCACATTATAGGGGTACCAGAAGAAGAGAGAGAGAAAGGACCCGAGAAAATATCTGAAGAGATTATAGTCGAAAACTTCCCTAATATGGGAAAGGAAACAGCCACCCAAGAAGAACAAACAAAACCCAAAGTTAGCAGAAGGAAAGAAATCATAAAGATCAGAGCAGAAATAACTGAAATAAGAAACAAAGAAAACAATAGCAAAGATCAATAAAACTAAAAGCTGGTTCTTTGAGAAGATAAACAAAATTCATAAACTGTTAGCCAGACTCGTCAAGAAAAAGAGGGAGAGGACTCAAATCAATAAAATTAGAAATGAAAAATGAGAAGTTACAACAGACACCACAGAAATACAAAGCATCCTAAGAGACTACTGCAAGCAACTCTATGCCAATAAAATGGACAACCTGGAAGAAATGGACAAATTCTTAGAAAGGTATAACCTTCCAAAACTGAACCAGGAAGAAATAGAAAATAAGAACAGACCAATCACAAGTAGTAAAGTTGAAACTGTGGTTAAAAATCTTCCAACAAACAGAAGTCCAGGACCAGATGGCTTCACAGGTGAATTCTACCAAACATTTAGAGAAGAGCTAACACCCGTCCTTCTCAAACTCTTCCAAAAAACTGCAGAGGAAGGAACACTCCCAAAGTCATTCTACAAGGACACCATCACCCTGATACCAAAACCAGACAAATACAAAAAAAAAAATTACAGACCAATATCACTGATGAATACAGATGCAAAAATCCTCAACAAAATACTAGCAAACAGAATCCAACAACATATTAAAAGGATCACACACCATGATCAAGTGAGATTTATCCCAGGGATGCAAAGATTCTTCAATATACGCAAATCAATCAATGTGATAAACCATATTAACAAATTGAAGAATAAAAACCAAATGATCATCTCAATAGATGCAGAAAAAGCTGCTGACAAAATTCAACACCCATTTATGATAAAAACTCTCCAGAAAGTGGGCATAGAGGGAATCTACCTCAATATAATAAAGGTCATATACAACAAACCCACAGCAAACATCATTCTCAATGGTGAAAAACTGAAAGCATTTCCACTAAGATCAGGAACAAGACAAGGAAGTTCACTCTCACCACTCTTATTCAACACAGTTATGGAAGTCCTAGCCTCAGCAATCAGAGAAGAAAAAGAAATAAAAGGAATACAAATTGGAAAAGAAGAAGTAAAACTGTCACTGTTTGCAGACATGATACTATACATAGAGAATCCTAAAGATGCCACCTGAAAACTACTAGAGCTAATCAGTGAATTTGGCAAAGTTGCAGGATACAAAATTAATGCATAGAAATCTCTTGCATTCCTATACACTAATGATGAAAAATCTGAAAGAGAAATTAAGGAAACACTCCCATTTACCATTGCAACAAAAAGAATAAAATACCTAGGAATAAACCTACCTAGGGAGACAAAAGACCTGTATGCAAAAAACTATAAGACACTGATGAAAGAAATTAAAGATGATACCAACAGATGGAGAGATACACCATGTTCTTGCATTGGAAGAATCAATATTGTGAAAATGACTATACTACCCAAAGCAATCTACAGATTCAATGCAATCCCTATCAAATTACCAATGGCATTTTTTTACAGAAGTAGAACAAAAAATCTTAAAATCTGTATGGAGACACCAAATACCCCGAATAGCCAAAGCAGTCTTGAGGGGAAAAAAAACTGAGCTGGAAGAATCAGACTCCCTGACTTCAGACTATACTACAAAGCTACAGTAATCAAGACAATATGGTACTGGCACAAAAACAGAAACATAGATCAATGCAACAAGATAGAAAGCCCAGAGGTAAATCCACTCACCTATGGTCAACTAATCTATGACAAAGGAGGCAAGGATATACAATGGAGAAAAGACAGTCTCTTCAGTAAGTGGTGCTGGGAAAACTGGACAGCTACACGTAAAAGAATGAAATTAGAACACTTCTTAACAGCATACACAAAAATAAACTCAAAATGGATTAGAGACCTAAATGTATGACCGGACACTATAAAGCTCTTAGAGGAAAACATAGGAAGAACACTCTTTGACATAAAGCACAGCAAGATCATTTTTGATCCACTTCCTAGAGTAATGGAAATAAAAACAAAAATAAATAAATGGGACCTAATGAAACTTAAAAGCTTTTGCACAGGAAAAGGAAACCATAAATAAGACCAAAAGACAACCCTCAGAATGGGTGAAAATATGTGCAAATGAATCAACAGACAAACGATTAATCTCCAAAATATATAAACAGCTCATGCGCTCAATATTAAAAAAACAAACAACCCAATCCAAAAATGGGCAGAAGACCTAAATACACCTTTCTCCAAAGAAGACATACAGATGGCCAAGAAGCACATGAAAAGTTGCTCAACATCACTAATTATTACAGAAATGCAAATCAAAACTACAATAAGGTATCACCTCACACCAGTTAGAATGGGCATCATCAGAAAATCTACAAACAACAAATACTGGAGAGGGTATGGAGAAAAGGGAACCCTCTTGCACTGTTGGTGGGCATGTAAACTGATAGAGCCACTATGGAGAACAGTATGGAGGTTCCTTAAAAAACTAAAAATAGAATGACCATATGATCCAGCAATCCCACTACTGGGCATATACCCAGAGAAAACCACAATTCAAAAAGACTCATGAACCCCAATGTTCAATGCAGCACTATTTACAACAGCCAGGTCATGGAAGTAAACTAAATGCCATTCGACAGAAGAATGGATAAAGAAGATGTGGTACATATATACAATGGAATATTATTCAGCCATAAAAAGGAATGAAATTGAGATATTTGTAGTGAGGTGGATGGACCTGGAGTCTGTCACACAGAGTGAAGTAAGTCAGAAAGAGAAAAACAAATACTGTATGCTAACACATATATATGGAATCTAAGAAAAAAAACTGAAGTCACATGTTACATTTACCACTGCCCCTGCCTGACACAGAAGAGTGATATATTTTCCATACATATGCTGGCTCTTCTTTATAATGTTGTTTTCAGGTGGGAACAATTCATAAGGGTATTTTTTTCCTGACACTTTCAGTAATTACGCTGAACTCTATTGGATAAAATACTGAATTTCATTTATAGCAATAAACCATGTTTTTAAAAGTAGTAAGTATCATAATAAAGCTTCTATAAAAAAGGTTTGCGAGAAAAATTAGTCATCTAATTACCTACAAAGAGCTTCCATGGTCTCTGTAGGGACAGTTTTCAATAAACAAAGTTAAAAAAAAAAATCCTTCTAAATTATTTGTCAAGGCTGCAAGAATAATTGAGGAGAAAATAGCACCATATTAATATGCAAACACAATGGAGCCATCCATTGGAACTGAAAGCAGGAAGTCTCATGAAATGACTGTTAGCACCAAGGATCATTTTATGCAAATTCCTTAAGTTCAATTTGTTACCAACCTACTCTAAAAATTATTCCAGAACCAACTAGAAGTACTAGGATATAGGTAAAGCCACATTACAATTGACCCTTGAACAACATGGGTTTGAACCGGGAGGGTCCACTTACATGCGGATTTTTTTCAGTAGTAAATACTACAGTACTACACGATCCACAGCTGGTTGAATCCACCGACACGGAAGGGATGACAAGGAGAAACCACAAATACGGAGAGCTGACTATCAATTATACATGGGTTTTTCACTGCACGGAGGGTAGGTGCCCCAACCCCCAAGTTGTTCAAGGGCCAACTGTACTTCATTTTACAATGTTTCAATTGGAGCAGTCAGGGAAGCCAAACAACAACAACAAAACATGGTTGGCTATCCCTATACTGACAGTACAGATACCACATTTTGGCACATTCTCTAAAATTAGTCCATCAATGACAGTTAAAGATGTACTAAAGCCTTACGCCTTGGATTTCAGTTAGCATACATATCTACTAGTTAAATATGTATGCTTAACTTTAAAACATTAATGTAAAGAATTAAGATTATGATTCAGGCATGCAGTTATTATTTTAAATGTATGCAAACAGCTGTTTCGAAAAGAGTAATTTTGGAGCTAAACTTCCACAGTCTAGGATCAGAACCTTTACAAAGTAAACCAACATTTTTCTTTTACAGTTTTAAGCACTTCACTTCCTCCAATCATTTTCTAATGGTTCAAGTCAATTTCACACTAGGTAACAGCACATGAATGATATCTGGAGTGAGTGGTCTCATGACAGGAAATTTGATCAATTTGAAATAATTATACTTAAAAATATACATAATTTAGCCCATAAAGTGGCACATGCATTCTTTAAAAAGTCTTATAAAACCTGCCTGCATTTTGTAAGTGTAGCAATGGTAGGAGGGCCAATTTTTAAGAGGTAACATTTTTTTCTGGTTTAAATTCATAAGAAAGTTTCCAAAATTCACTATAAAATTTTCCAGTAAATTAATATTCAGTCAATTCAATATTTATAGTTAGTCAAGTATTGTATAATTAGTAATTTTAAACAAAATCATGAAAGTTTACAGAAGGGATTATCGCTTACCAGCTGCTCCGATTTTACGCCATACAACTGGATGGTCTTTGCCACATTTTTTGACACAGCTAATGTGAGGTCTGCATCAACAGCAGCTACATTTAGTTCACTGGAGAAAACAAAAACAGACTTTAATTATTAGCAACACAGTTCATGAACAAAGTAAAGAGCAACATATAAACCTAATCCCAATAAACAATGTGGTGATTCTTTTTATAGATTTCACTCGTTGCCTCCAAGAATTGATTGATTGCACTGTTTCATTTTCCCTCCTATATTCAGCATTAGGAAAAAGTGCTCTAAGACTGTCTGGTTAATGACCAGTTTCTCATTAATAAAAGCACATCATGTGTGAGTTCAGGCTGTGATTAAGAGAGTAAATTGTGTGCAGATTTTTCAAGTAGCACTCTTGTTAATACTGATAAGTGCAATTAGACACACTGCATGTCACAGACATCTGCAAGGAAATGACAGCTCTTGAATGGAAATGGTGACCATGGAAGGACAAAGCCTAAAAATATAAATTACACGATACATAAAGATACTCAGTTTCTGTAGAAATTATGCCAATTCATGCTATTTTGATAAAATAGCTTTTTAAATATATCAAAAGCATAACAAGGATTTAACTTGAAATTTTAAAAATTTGCATTCTTAAAGTATTTCTTTGTCATGCTTATTTTCAATTTAACATTGGATTAATTGGGACATCTGAGGTAACTGCAAAAAAAAGTATTTACAAAGACCATAGAAAGTTAACTTTTTAAAAGTTAATTTTTAATTAAGAGTTAAAAATTGCATGAAAATACATATACAAGTAGAAAGCAAGAAAAGTAATTATTGTCTCTCAAGTAGCAGAATAAATCTTGGCACTTACCACGTTGCCTTTTTGAAGAAAGTGAAGGACTTTAAAACATTAGTGCTTACTATGTGTGATAAAAATGCCCTTTCATGTACCAGTGAGACATAATTTTATTAAAGTTCACTTTTACATTCTATTAAACAATGGCATAAGTATGCTTCTTCAAGTCCCATATTAAAGTTCACTTTCACATTCTTTTAAACAATGGCATAAGTATGCTTCTTCAAGTCTCACGTTTCAATCGATCACAGCATTGTCAAACTGCACTGGGGAATGGGAGAGATACCTCTTTAACATGTCCATAAACAGGTAAAGAGATCAAGTTCAACCCATGACCAGTTTTGTCACTACCATATGAAACAAATAACGGAGACATTAGGGTATAAACATCTACAGTCAGGACTTTGGAAAGTCAAGATAACTGTGGAAAGATTTAGGATCAAGAGGCTGGGCAATTTCGACGCTGTATTTAGACAGATATGCATATTATACCTGTGGCTTTTTCAGTCATACTCTCACATGCCTCAGAATCATCATCTTCAAATTTGTAATCTAAAAGAGTCTAGGCTTTTATACCTTGGTTCTATATTGCCTAACTACTAATTTTACTCCTCAAAATGTTCACCTATCAATGTATAGACCTACTGTTATGACAACCTGTTATTATGACAGGAACTGAGACAGTCTCAACTGCAGATTAACCTGAGGGGTCCATAAAATGTCTAAAAGCAACAGTATAATACAATGTCCGCAACCATTCAGGTGGCACCTCTGCTAGGATATCTTCCCTTTTGAGAGTTTTAAAAGCTGTCACATTTACTTAGAAAGCTTAAAATAGCAAACACAAGTAGACTAACCAGGATTATAATCCTTGTACGCCATGAAGTACTTTCTGGATTTAAAATGAAAAAAAAGTTGATCTCCATGCTTTAGCTTCTTCAATGTGTAAAATTATTTTTATATTAACTTTCCTATGTAATATTAGAAATTTACTATGGCATAAAGAATTAGGTTGTTTTACTTTGTATCCTTGACAAGATACAGAATAATGATAATTGACTATTTTTAGACTGTATTTAAATGGTTTTATTAATTGGAATCTCAAGTATTGATACTTATACTTACTACATGTACACTCACTCAATGCAAAACTCTTGATTTAATTTCCAGACGAATTATTTGAATAATTTGAGATAAATTAAAGATGTACTGCTATTATACATCACTAACAAATGTGGCAGGCATTTTATGGCATGCCATTATCTGAAAATACATACCTTGCTATAGTTTTGATGATACCTTCAAGTTCATCGGCAGAAGGAGGATTCCGACCACCAGGGGGAAACACCAAGTTGATAGGATCAAAGAGTCGAGATAAGGATTTTGATAGATAAGCAGCCTCATAGGGTTGTAGAGAGTCTTTCAAAGCCTTTCCTGGACTGTGGGAACAAAGTTTATTAAAAATGAACTTAAATTATACAAAACTAAGTGCTAGTGTATCAGGTTGTAAATGCCTTTCTTAAAAATGTATCTCCTATATAAAATGTAACTCTATATGAAGAAAAGAAAAAATTTTGTTTAAAAATGTATAAATATATTTACTTAATTAAATGCTTATTAAGAACTAAACATTTTAATTTATACATAATTCCTGGGCATAAATGTTATATAATATGCACCAGTACCAACTGTAGTAAGTTTGCTGCTTGAAACTAAAAGAGTTAACACTGTAAAATCTTATTAATTCTAATGGGGCCATGCCTTCACTTAGCATGTTTCTACAGAGCATACAAGAGAGGAAAGTCTGCAGAGACCTGCTCCCACCAGCTCAACCCTTTTCACACACAACAGCTGCCCTCTCATAAGCTCAGGGCCTAAGAGGGAAGTATACAGGTGTAGCTTTTTATCAGCCTTCTGATGCCAAAACTGATACTAACAAGAATGCGGACAAAATTAAAAGGGCTTGTGCAAGTCCCACAATCACCCAAATACTCCCGATTGTAGTTCTAAGTTAATTTGTTTTACAACATTCTTCACAAACTAAAATTTAGCCTACTAAACACTTCTTTCCTCCTCAGTCCTCCTAAGTCTTCAGTTATTTCTGTTGATTTTCATTTACTTGCCCAACTATTGGATCTGATATTTTACCTCTGACAATTACTATCAAATACCTATAACCATATAATTAACTCTGTATCTTCTCACATCACCCCTGTTTATGACCCTTCTACTGGTCTTTCCAGTACCTTAACAAACAAAAACACATCCCTCTTAATCCTAAATGTTCATCTTGAAAACATCTGACCTGCTCCTTCAGGTACAGAAAACTTGGCTTTCTCCTCTTCACCTTTGCTGGTCAACTGACAAGACCCAGAGGTGAGAACACCCTTGGCTCCTACATCACAATCCCATACTTATCTCTGAACACTTTCTCATTCAATAAGTATTCCACTCAACACACAGTTCCTGAGAATACTATGTGCCAGCCCTCATTGAGTGCTGGGAAGATAGAGGTGAAATTTGCTTGACAGTCCAGTGAAGAAATGTGCAGGTAGAGTGTGAACTATAATAACTTCCCTAACAGATGACGAGAGAAAGACCACAGTGGGAACAGGAAAGAACCAGTGCCTACGTGTGTCTGAGGCAATCCTCTACTGAAGGCCATGCCGGCTATTTAAATGCCTTCCCTATTTTTGCTCTGGTCATTTACTGACCTTAAGAAGCCTCTTCTCTCTTCTGCAGAAATTTCAGCACTAAATTATAAGTACTAACATTCTCCTTGTTCTTCAAGGATCCTTCCAGAAGGTCCTGCAGCTCTACTCCAACACCAAAGCTGCCAAGGCCCAGCTGGCTACCTGCCAGCAGCCAATCCTCAAGCGGCTCACACGCGAGCAGCAGCTCTGTGCCCACATGTTTGAGAGGCTGGGTGAAGAGGAGAGCAAGGCCAAGCCTGCGGCCGTCGCAGGAGACCAGGCTGCTGACGCAGAGATGAAGGAGAAGCATTAGAACGCCACGGGAGGGAGCCGGCCGCAGCTGGAGGCAAAGCGCAGCCTCACCACAGCCCTGCTCCAGCGGCTGCCTGCCTCCGCTGCTCCCTACGTTACTCCACCCTGTTAGTTTTGGAAAACCTGAAGAATCGGGGCGGGGGGGGGGGGGGGGGGGGCGGGGGGAGGATCCTTGGTGATCACAATGTCAAAACAAACAACTTTTCTAAAACCTGTCCTGTACTAGAAGTCTACTTTCATTTTAGCTTTACTATGGAGCTTCCACGTTTGAGTCATCGTTTTGAACTGCTCTACCTCTGATGTCTCCAAGCTCGAAGACAACTTTCCACGCCCCCACTTGCCGCTATCTCCTTCCTGCCTACAAATTCTCTTAAATGTCTACAGTTTGCCAGATACTTCCTAGATGCGGGAAGTGTAGCAATGAAGTCAATTAAAAAAAACTCCCTGTCCCCTTAAAGAGATTTCTGAGAACACAATATTGTAAATCAACTATACTGCAATAAAAACTAATTTTAAAAAAAGAAGACTTCTGAGAAACACAAAAAAAAAGAAATAAAAATTTTAAATAAATTAACTACGGAATACAATGGAGAATAAAAAATTCTAAGAGAAAAAGGAAGGAAGCCAGAGACCGTTTTTTTTTTTTTTTTTTTTAAATCCAATTTTACATAGGGTGAGGCAAGGGAAAGCTTCCTGAGAAGATGTGAGGGAAAAGAGGGAGCAAGTTACATAGATCTCCAGGGTAGGCGATTTCTATAGGGAGAGAACAAGTGCAAAGGCCCTGAGAAGGGACTTAGACCTGGCTGCGTTTGACAAAAATTTAGAAAAGCAGAGCACTTAAGTGACAGGAGAACAGTACAAGTTGAGGTCTAAGAGAAAACAGATGGAACAAATCATGCTGGGCTTTTTATATAAATAAAAGTGCTAAATTTTACTCAAAAGAACTTGCTCTTTGACCTTACAGTGATCAGCACTACAGAACCCTACGCTCATCCTCCACCGTTTCAAGGTGCTCTCATTAACATCCTGATTTTTCTAATATACCTTCCTTTCAAAGCTGTTATGAAGAAAATCTCAGTTAGTTGGTCTCTGTATCTGCTGCTAAGCATTCCACGTATTGCAGAGAAAAAGTAAATTCTTTCTATTAAATGTTTATGCAAACCTCTTAATTTCAAGAGACCTGAAGCTCAAGGTATTAAAATTCTACTTCTGCAGCCCTTCACTCTCCACAGCTGACCATCTGCCTCAGCTTTACACGAAGACCAAAAGCAGTGGCAATGATCTTCATCAACCTAATACTACCTTATTTTTTCCTTTGTAATGTCACCTACCCTCGGCGATTTTCCTCTTATCCCAAAGAAAAAGTAGCTTTATTCCTTTGTTCATATCAAAACCTCTCAGAAGAATTACCTACCTCCTTCTTTCCCATTCTCTTTTTAAAAAACTGCTTTATCAAGATTTAATTTACATTCAATTCAACAATTTAAAGTGTATAATTCAATGGTTTTCAGTATATTCACAGGTATGTGCAACCATCACCATGCTCAATCCTAGAACATTTTTATCACCTTCAAAAGAAACCTCATATCCTTTAGCTTTAACCTTTCCCCCGCCCTCACCCCATCCCCAGCCCTAAGCAACCACTAATACGCTTTATATCTCTATAGATTTCCCTATTCTTAACTTGCATAGGAATAGGATCATACAGCATATGGGTTTTTGGTTTTTGGGGTTTTTTTTTGCAGTACGCGGGCCTCTCACTGCTGTAGCCTCTCCCGCCGCGGAGCACAGGCTCCGGACGTGCAGGCTCAGCGGCCATGGCTCACGGGCCCAGCCGCTCCACGGCATGTGGGATCCTCCCGGACCGGGGCACGAACCCGTGTCCCCTGCATCGGCAGGTGGACTCTCAACCACTGCGCCACCAGGGAAGCCCTGTATATGGGTTTTGTATCTGGCTTTTTTGACTTAGCATAATGTTTTCAAGGTTCAGTCATGTAACGTGTCAGTTCTTCATTCCTTCATTCATGTGTGGATATATCACATGTGGTTACCCATCTGTCTGCTGATGGACATTTTGGGTGTTTCTATCTTTTGGTGATTATGAATGTTGCTATAAACATTCATTACAAATTTGTGTGTGAACACATTTTTAAAATTTTTTTTAAATTTGCTTAATATGCTTTGTTTTCATTGTGGTAACATACATATAACACATGGGTGTTGTTCACAATAAGGAAGCACCCACCTATTGATCTCGTCTGTCTGAGGCTTCACTTCACCTAACTGGCAGCTGAGGGCAGGATGAGAAATGCTGCGGTTCTGCTCTTCTTCGGAAGAAAGCCCTCCAGTTAGGAGTGGCGGGGGAGGGGGCCCTTTGTTCTTGGCTGTCACAGTCCTGAGTGCAGCCTATGCCTTGCTGAGCTGGGAAGAGGGAGGGAGGAACAACAGTCTTGGTTCCAATATCACGGGCTCTTATGGAATTCTTTCTACCGAATTTTCATAGACTTTCTTGAGTTGATGATTTTTCATTTGCTGTTTGCCTTTAAAACCATTTCCAGACACTTAAAATTGTTTGGTTTTTAATAGTTTTCACCAGATTCACTGTGGGGTGGGTCAGCGGAGTGGGGACGGCTGTCATCCCAGAAGTCAATCTCCTCCCATTCTGTCTTTCGTCAATTCTACAATAATGCTTTTGTATCTACCACTCCACACCTAGGCCTTGAACGACCTTATTTGGCTATATCTAGAGGTCACTTCTCAGTCCTAAGCTTCTTCACCTTCTCAACAGCATGTGACACAGTTAACCATTCCTCTTCTGACTGAAATGAACTCATTCTTTGGGGTTCCACAAAACTTTCAGTTTTCTTCCTATCTCACCATTGTTTTTTCCTCTTAGTCTTGCAGGCTGCCACTCCTCTGCACAATCTATAAATTTTGGAGTGCATATCTTGGGCCAAAGTTCCCTTTTCTCTTTATATATATATCTTCCCTATGGAATCTCCTCCAGTCCCATGATTTTTAAAGATCTGCATAGTAATGACTCTCAAATATGTATTTCTAGCCCTGATTCACATTCAACTACCTTTTCAACAACTCTGTAACAACTCAATTTGCATCGCTGATTCAACAGTTTCAAAACAAAAACCTTAACACTACTCGATGGGGAATTCCCTGGCAGTACAGTGGTGAGGACTCCACTCTCTTAACATGGAGGGCCTGGGTTCTATCCCTGGTCAGGGAACTAAAATCCTACAAGCCGTGTGGCATGGCCAAAAAAAAAAAAACCCACAAACAAACAAGAACGAAACAAAACAAAAAACCACTACTCGATGAAACAATGTCTTCCAATCATTAGGCTTCTCCCACTTGACCATGCATATCCTTGATTCTTCTTTTCCTCTCAAATGCGATCTACCAGCAAGTTCTACTGGCTTGCCCTCTTAAGCTATATCTCAAATCAATGTGACCAGTTCTCACCATCTCATCCACTCATCCTACTTGAAGCCATTATCATTTCTTGTCTGGATAAACAAAACAGCTTCTCTTTCCCTGTGGTGACGCTCCCCCTTAGTTGTCCACAAAAAAGCCAGCATGTTAATTTTTAAAAGTTTATCAGTTCATCTCATTCCTCTGTTTAAAAGCACAGGTTTCCAGTGTTTTGAATAAACTCTAAACCCCATGATCTTACGTTTCCCCTCCTCTCTGACCCAATTTTTTACCCCCCACTCACCCTCATTCATTGTGTTCAGCTTTCTATTCCTCAACCTCCCCATCTTAATTTTCTCAGACTCTAAATTTGCTCTGCTCTCTGCCTGCAAAAATCTTACTCCGAATCTTCCGTAGTTGATTTCTTCACGTTATCGCGATCTCGGGTCAAATGTTACCTTTTCATAGAGGTCTTCTCTGACCACCCTATATAAAACACTGTCACATTATACTGTTTTATTTTCTTCATAGCAAGAACAGCTCTCAAAAATTCAGCATGAATACTCAGTGATGAAAAATGTTAACCTGGTTATTTGTGCCTTGATTGTATTCAGATTATTCTAAGGTCTCATTCCATTCATTATCTCTTTTCTTCACTTTCTCTCTCCACTGGCTACTTCTATCTATAAAAACTTCAGCTTTCCCTCTATCATTAAAAACAAAAAAAAAACCTTCCTTTGGCTCAGCTACCATGGTCAAATTTGTTTGTTTCTTGCCTCATTTCTCAAAAGAATATATAAATCATATTGTCATTGTTTCCTCACTATATCCTCATTATTTTTTGGTTTCTTAGAAGAATACAAGTCATAAGTCCTCTTCCCCACCTTACTGAAGTCAGTCTCCAAAAGGTGATAATGATGTCCCAAAACAGTGGGTTTTTTTCCTCTACATTGCATTTACTGCCTTTCCTCTATCCCCACGAGTAACATATGCTCATTTTAAGTAAAAGCAGAAAATACAGAATAAAAACTCTACCTCTTGGACATAAAACACTATTACCTTGTGCTATGTATATTTCCAGAGCTTTTCAGTGCCAACATATGAATTTAAAAATAAAACTAAGCCAGAAATACAATGATACTATATATGCTATTTTGTATACTTAAAAAAACCTTAATACATTATAAGATCTTTGAAGATCAAAAGATAACTTTTCAGTCGTCTTGTCCCCTCTTTCCATTAGTCCTCACCTAATCTCCATGTTTAGCACGAAAGAGTAACTGAAGAGAACAACAGCGTCTCCTTCTATCATACCAGCCTTCACTTACGCCACTTGTTTTCCCAGTCAAAACTTCTACATCCTGTATTTTACCAGTCAGAACTTCTTACTACAGTGGATACAATTCAGCTATAAATATTCAGAAGAAAAAATTTTTAAGATAAACATTAAACCAGCACTCATAAATCTAACCTTTTTCTTACAAGGTCAGTGATCAGAATCTACTGTTACTTGAGTCAGTCTCATCACAATAAATGATTCTAATGTTTAAAGATGGTGTGCAAGCCAATCAACTGATTTGGTGCTCAAAGAGAAATCTGAAAACAATACTCTTTTTCAATTTAGGAGGAAAGCTGGCTGGTTTAAGCTTATTGAGATGGTATCATTTTTCTGATGTGGCTTATAAATATGGCTACATATACTGTACTTCATGAATAATCTAAGAGATTTTCAGGTTTAATTTTGACTGTACTTAGTTTTTTCCCACCAGACGGAGAATCTATCCCAGCGTCAGATTTATTTCCGCTATAGTTCCTGAACATACCTTTTCCTTTTATATCACATTTATGCCAGTGGTCCATCAATAATGATGCTGTCGGATGTAATTACAGGTTATCTTATAGTATCAATTAAATGATAATGACCACATATGCTCATCTCTTAGCTTCTATTCACCTTAATTGGTGATATACTTTAAAACGAATCTTAATCAGGAACCAGGCTGCTCAACTAAGGATAAATTTCGACTTCTTCAGTTAAAAGTGTTGTGAAGTCTTTTAAAGTAAATAAATAAATAGTAATCATTACAAGTATTCACAAAGATTAGCGTTTTCCCATTTTCTAACTTATAATAAAAATAAAAGACAAAATCCTTAACAGGCCAACAAACAGGTTTGAGTAAACAAACGTACTCATAATCTGGCTTCTTTGGTATGAATATGTCTTGTGTATCATCTTCCATGTGTTGTAAGTCAGCACAGGGGTCTGCAGTTCCACTTGAATTAAAATTTCCTTGAATACTTTGGCTGTATTGTTGAAGACGTTTCCATAAGTCATTATAAAGACGCAATAATTTAGGGTATTCTCCTTCAAATGCCTGTTTCAAAAACATAGAAGCTGCCAAGCAAAACAATAAAATGGATTAGATAAATGATAAAAAATAAAATGTAGCAAATAAAAATTTCTTTTGTATGTGAAGATGGTGCCAGAAATAGCCTATACTACAGAACAAACCAAAGATGTGTTCTAATACGGTCTTTCAAAATAATGCCAGTAACAGTAATTTTCCTCCCAGACTATTATTCACTGCACATGCTTTGTGGACCATATATCTTGAAACTTAATCTATAAGGAAACAAATCAACAATTACAGTTGAAGATTTTAATTCTTTCTCTCAATAAATGATAAAACAAGTACACAGAAAATCAGTAATTGACAGTTAGAGAATACTTTATCCAAAATAGCAAAGTAGCCATTATTTCCAAGTACACATAAAACATTTACCAAAATCAATGATTTCTGATGACAAGAAACAGTCTAAATAAATTTAAAAGGTTGAAAGTCATACAAAGTATGAAACCCAAAACAGTTTTAGATTAGAAATCAGTAACAGAAATATTTTTAAAATCCTGGATAAATACCTGGAAGTGGAATTGCTGGATCATTGCTGTTTTTAATTTTTTGGAGGAACCTCCATACTCTTTCCTAGTGGCTGTGTCAATTTACATTCCCACCCTTTTCTCCACAACCTCATCAACACTTGTTATTTCCTGTCTTTTTGATACTAGCCATTCTAACAGGTTTGAGATTATACCTCATTGTGGTTTTGATTTCTATTTTGCTGATGATTAGTGATATTGAGCATCTTTTCATGTACCTGTTGGCCATCTATCTGTTGTCTTTGGAAAAATGTCTACTCAGATCCTTTGTCCATTTTTTAACAGGACAGTTTGATTTTTTGCTGTGAGTTGTATGGGTTCTATGTATATATTAGATATAAACCCTTTGTCAGGTATATGATTTGCAAATATTTTTTCCCATTCAGTAGGCTGCCCTTTCACTTTGTTGATGATTTCTTTCGCTGTACAGAAGCTTTTTTGTTTGATATAGTCCCACTTGTTTACTTTTTCTTTTGTTGCCTTTGCTTTTGGAGTCAAATTCGAAAGAAAATCACAATGAGATATGACTATATACCTGTTAGAATGGCAAAAATTTAAAAAAATCAAATGTTGGTGAGGATAGAGGAACTGAAACTCTTGTATACTGTTGGTAGAATGGAAAAATTGTATTATCATTCTACAAAACAGCCTAGCATTTTCTTAAACTGTTAAAGATATACCCACCACATGGTCAAACTATTCCTCTTCTACATGTTTATCCAACAGAAAAAAAAGTATATGTCCATATACAGACTTCTATATGAACATTCAAAGCACCTTTATTTGTAATAGCCCCAAACTGGAAACAACCCAAATGTCCATCAACAAGTGAATGCATACACAAACTATAGTATATCTGCACAATGGAATACTATTCAGAAGTAAATACATAATACAATATAGATGAATCTAAAAACAATCATGCTGCATGAAAGACAAATAAGAATACACAATACATGCTGTATCATTCAATCTGTACACAGCTCTAGGAAAGTGACAAAAAGCTGGTCAGAATTTGCCTGGGGAAGAAGAAAGGAGATGGCGTGGAGAGGAATTACAAAGGGGTACATGGAAACTTTTGCAGGTGAGAAATACATTCATTGATCTTGACTCGTGATGCTTTCATGGGTATGCATATACGTCAAAACTTACCAAACTGTACACTTTATGTTCAGTTTACTGTATACCAATTATACTCTAGTAAAGCTGTTTTAAAAAAACATCTTGGAGAGGACTTCTGTGAAATCTCTCCTTGCTGATGAAGAGGCCATTCACCATGGCCTGAGTGTCCCCACACATTCTTACAAATTATGTCAATGCAAGGCCCTGGTTGCTCTTTAACCAGGCCATTTATCAGGTTTGCATTTGTAGCAAGGAACCTTGAAACATGAGGTAACTTTGCCCTGCACACAAAGAGCAGGCTTGCTTACTGCTTACGGTAAAAGTTGTAGATTCTCCAAGCTTAAAGTTCTCACCTGTGACACAAACTCACAGCATACGTACCATTCACATGGGCCCAAACTGCATCTCCCCAGGAGGCCTGGAGGCACGGGGAACCAACATACAAATATGCCCATCCTCACGCGGCTTGCTGCGCTGTGAGTAATAAAGTTCTGCTCTGACCCAGGAGTCTCATGTCTTCTGAAAATATTCAGGACACTTTGGCAGGCTACCCTTTTTAAGTAGGGTTAAAATCTCAGATCCTTCACGGTTCTTGAACTCCTCTCATCTGAATCATATTCCTTTTGTTATATTCTCATAACAGTCTGTTCTTTGTCTTCTTTGCATTTACCACAATTTCTAATTTTACTTGTTTAAAGTATGTTTCCCCTACTTGACCGTAAACTCCATGAGGACAAGGACAATACTTGCTTTCTTCAATGCATATTTGGTACTTAACACAGTGCCTGAAATAGTAGAAACTAAATAGATATTTCTTAATGATAAACTAAGTTTTGCTTTTTAATGGACAGTATACTCACTTTCAAAGAAATCTTATCTGTATAGAACAAATCACTGTTAAGGGTTTCAGAGAGCTGAACTTTGACTATACTGTCTCAGTAAATGTGACTGACTTATCAATTCTAAAATACTTAAGTCAAACATATTTAAAGCTTACAAATAAATACTGTGGTAAATCCTGAAGCTAAATTCTACCTTACTTTCTTCTATAAGTGGTTATCAAGTATTCACATCAATTACCTATAAACCTGATTATAATCAATTAGTTTTTTGATAAATGTAGAACACACACTGCACATCTTAATAATCTAAGAAATCATTTATAGATAGAAAATGACAGTTACTGATTCCCAGTTACTTAGTAATTCATTACTCAGAGCACGTCCTGTGTGAGCAACTCTTCTTTTTGAGTAATAACTAGTGATTCCAACACAGCACTAACATGGAGATGAAGTTCATCTTTATTCCAGTACCTTCTTTTATGATGATTTCTCCATAGCAATGAACACTATAAGAAATTATTTATTAGTCTGTGTTGACCATGTTCCTCCTTTAGAATGCAAGTTTAATGAAAACAGGGATATTATTTGACTTGTCTCTGTATTTCCTTTACCTAGAATAACACCAGGCACTGAATTATTGCATGAACAAATGAACTGAAAAAAGAATGAAGAGGTCTAGGTATGGAATTAAATCATTTCTCCAGATTCTAACAGTCTAGACTTAATTACCTCACTACCCCCAGACCCCCTGGTTCAACCCTGATGTTTGCTTAATCCCAGAGGTGCAGCACTCACAGCTCTTGCCTTAGTCTTAAGCAGCTGTGCTAAATATCAGCCTGTATATACGCTTCTGTCACTCCATCTCCCTCTGTGAAGACTGAATACCTCATCTCTCGGCCACTAACCAGGGTCCTGACCAAGAATAGGCATCACTCCTTAAAACTCCCACCAACCTTCAGACAACCAAATTCTGGTCAATGTAAAAACTGGAAGGTAGATTTATCCACTCAAAAACTATTTGCTGATCATTTACTATATGACAAATACTGTTGTAAATGTTGCATATGCAGTAGTGAACAAAATAAGCAGAGTTCCCACCCATGAGGAGCTTATATTCTAGTGAAGGAGAAAGACAATAAACAAATCAGTATGTAACATAATGTCAGGCAGTGTTAAGTGCTTTAAAGAATAATAAAGCAAGGTTAGAGAACAGATAGTGATAGGGAGTTGTAGTCTATTTACTGCAGACAGGGAGGGCCTCTCTAAGTGAAGCAAGGATATGACCCATCTGGATATCTGGGGAAAGAATGATTCAGATGGAAGAAACAGCAAATGCAAAGGACTTTAGGTAGGTTATCCTGGTAGAGGCCGCTGCTCTTATTTTAGCAACTTGCCAAGTTCTTTAGACACCTTGGCCTGAGAGGGTCAGCCTCCACACCTAGGTTTTGAGTCCCTCTTTTTTTTTTTTTTTTTTGCGGTACGCGGGCCTCTCACAGTTGTGGCCTCTCCCGTTGCGGAGCACAGGCTCCGGACACGCAGGCTCAGCGGCCATGGCTCACGGGCCCAGCCGCTCCGCGACATATGGGATCCTCCCGGACCGGGGCACGAACCCGTATCCCCTGCATCGGCAGGCGGACTCTCAACCACTGCGCCACCAGGGAAGCCCTTGAGTCCCTCTTTTTTAAGTACATTGCTACTCATTTCTAGTTCACTCCTTTCCTAACTGGCTCAATTCCCAATAAAAACTGTCAGCCTTGCACATAAATCACCTAGCACTATGAAAGTAAAGGAGGCTAGTAATATACTGGGTTTAGTATGCCTTGGAAAATATTATCTGCTTCATAATTGAATTAGATATCTATTGTTACATAAGAACTTGCCACATATGTAGCTGTTTATTTTTTAAAACACACATGTATTTTCTCATAGTTTCTGTGGATCAGACGTACTGGGTCCTCTGCTTCAGGGTCTCTAACAAGGCTGTAATCAAGTTGCCAGCCATGGCTGGAGTCTCATCTGAAGGTTCAACTGGGGAAGGATATGATGCCAAGTTCATGTGGTTGTTGCCAGGATTCTGTTCCTTGTGAACGGCACTGGATTTAGGGTCTCAGTTCCTAGCTTGCTGTTGGCTAGGTGTCAATCTTAGTTCCTCGCAAAGTGGACCTCCCCAGTATGGCTACTTATCTCATCAAAGCTTGTAATCCAAGAAGGCAATAGAGAGAGCTTGCTAGCAACATGGAAGTTATGTTCTTATGTTACCTAATCACACAAGGGACATTCCCTTTGCATATTCTGTACCTATAGAAGGTATACCTAAGCAAGTTGTACCTGTACTCAAGGGGAAGAGATTATAGAAGGGTGTAAATGCCAGGAGGCAGGGATCACTGGGGACCATCTTAGAATCTACCTGCTCCAATAAAATGAACCATACCTTATTCACATCAACAAAATTATATAAAAGTCAAATGTTGAGGGCCATACAGCAGTCTGATAAACAGCTATTTTTCAAATACTGATATATTATAGACTATATTACTCCTTCCTAATTAAGATAGTTTCATATTTCAAAAAAACCTGTTTAAAGTATTGTTGAAAAACAGCCCAAACACACTATATAGAAATAGTTCAGAAGTAAATTAAAGTACCAGAATGAAATATGGGTAAGTCAGCTGTACCCAAGTTAATGAGTTTCCTGTTACTCATAAAAGAACTTTTCCTACCGAGTCTCAGAAATCTACTATGGTCCAAGATATATATTAAAAGCAAATGAATGTTTATATGAACTAAAACTGATTGTAAATAATTTTACTGAGGATTAATATGCCTTCTGATTTAATTTTAAAATAATGATTTAATAAAACTAAAAGCAGAATAGAAAAGAGACCTTTTTAAAACTCAAAGAAATCCCATTTAAGATGAACAGATATTAAAATTCAAGTTTTAAATGGAAAATCTGATCAAAGCCTAAAGCATTGAACTTTGAATGAAGAATCTGAGTTAAAACAAACACACACACACACACACACACACACACAAAACCTAAGATTAGCCACTTGCAAACTATATACACAAATTATATATACACACACACTTAGAATGGAATGACTGTCTGAAAATAACTGGCTATGGTCCCTAGGAAGTTTCTTAGGTTTTGCTTTTGTTTTGTTTTGTGTTTTTTCATAATAGCAGCAGCACAAAGTCATGCAATCCAATATCAACTGGGTATGCTATTGTGGTATTCGATACCACAACCTTTCCTTTTAGCAGGAATATAAAGCATACACATTCTCCTCCAACTTCTTAACTAGTTAACCTTGAATGCATTTATGATATGAAGATGACCACCCTTGTTATCTCACAATAAAAATAACAGTCACAACAACAATAAAGGTCACCTTCAACTTCTTACCCTCGATTCCGCTATAAATATTTCTAGTCTTCAACTTTCTTCACAGGAACAACTGTCCATACTATACAAGACCAATTCTTCAACTTCCATGCTTAATCTCATCCCATTTCATCTCCTCCAAGACTATTATTCTCTTCTGTATTTTCAGCTTCCAATCAATTAAAAAAAAAGATTGAACATGCTCTCATTGTATTAAAAAAAAACAAAAATACAAATAACATGGCAAATGCTTCCCCTTGACCCTTTAACAGTTTACTTGTAGCCGCTGCCCTGTCACCCCTTGCAAGTGTAGTCTACACACACCTCCTTGCCTCTTCCAGGCTGCAACCAGACTTCCAAATGCCACAGTGCCATGGAAACTGTTTTGGGAAAAGTTAGAGTATCATTCTGTCTGCCAAAAACAGTGGGCACTTTTCTGATCTCCTCTCACTGGATCGCCGTTGATCACTCTCTCCTTTGTGACACTCTCCATAATCCCATTCTCTCCAGGGTTTTCTACTCTACTGACTTGTTTTTCTTACTCTTCTTTGCTGACTTCTTTCCTCTGCCTTAAATATTTTCCTTGAAACTAAAAAAAAAGTTACCATAGAATTCAAACATATAATATGAAGAGAACCTCTACGTATCCATAACTTATCAACTTGATCTTGTTTTATCTATAACCCTACCCAATCCTGCTCCACTGCTGCCAGTTATTTTGAAGCAAATTACAAACATCATGTCATGCATAAGTATGTCAGCATGTATCTCTGATAGTAAAGACTATTAAAAAAATAACCATAGTTCTCTTATCACACTTTACAAAGTTAACAATCAGCTTGCCCCATAGAGAGAACCTCTGCTGGAGAAGAGGGAAACTGGAAAAGCTTTTAGTGGTTCATGGAACTGGAGTGACAATTTTTAAACTTAAAGATTCTCAACCCAAGCATCCTATGGAAGGTTTACTTAGTTACGCAGTTGCAAGGGAAGCTGGGGAACTAGGTCTAAGCTTCAAAGAGCACAGGTTAAAATATCCTTCATATTTGTGGAAACATATCTTAGGAAACAAAGACCACCTGGAAGGGCTTCCCTGGTGGCGCAGTGGTTGAGAGTCCGCCTGCCGATGCAGGGGACACGGGTTCGTGCCCCGGTCCAGGAGGATCCCACATGCCGAAGAGCGGCTGGGCCCGTGAGCCATGGCCACTGAGCCTGCGCGTCCGGAGCCTGTGCTCCTCAACGGGAGAGGCCACAACAGTGAGAGGCCCGCGTACCACAAAAACAAAAACAAACAAACAAAAAAGACCACCTGGAAGAGAGAACATGCTACCAACATAGGCAGGTCTTCCTTCCCATGAAGACATTCACCAGATTGTGCAGTTTCACGTGGCAGGAGGCTAAAGAGCTTGTCTGAAAGCCACTGGAGGACAGAGTTAGATAACCTCAATATTTCAGGGCTGACAAGACAAAGACCCTCCAACTTCTCAATTAAAGGCCTGGGAGAAGTATGCCTTAAAAAAGGGGAGAATTAGAGATATACTGAGTCCTATTAAAACTGCAACTACCCCAAACCAACCCAATCCTAGAGTGAACTGAAATGGTCAGCCAAAGGGAGAGAAAAGAAACCAACAAAATACTTCATAATATGCAAATAAAATCCTATGAATCAGTAAGACATACAATTCTATAGAAAATCAACAGACGTGTAAAAGAGCATATGCAAATGGCCAATGTATATATGGAAAAATGAATAATATCATTAATCACAAAGGAAATAAAAATTAAAGCTACAATGTGATTTGACTAAACATCCACCAGAACGGCTAGAACCAAAAACAGAAAATAGCAAGGGATTGCAAGGCTGTGGACAAACTGGGACTCTCATATACTGTCAATGGTACAGTGACACTGGAAAACTTTTTGGCAGTGTCTAATAAAGCTGAACATATGCATACTCTATCACCTACTATATTCATTTCCTATAGCTGCCGTAACGAGTCACCACAAACTTGGTGGCTTAAAACAGTATAAGTGTCTTATCTTGCAGTTCTAGAGGTCAGAAGTACAAATTTGGTCTCACTAAATCAAAATCAAGGTGTCAGCAGAGCTACCTTCCTTCTGGAGGTTCTAAGTGAGTTTTTACTTGACCTTTTCACCTACCACCATTCCTTGGCCTGTGGTCCCCTTCTAGTAGTTACATCACTCCGATCACTGTTTCCATGATTACATCTCCTCCTCTGACTCTGCTACCGCCCTCTTACCCTTCTAAGGCCCTTGATGACTACACTGGGCCCACCCAGAAGATCCAGGATAATCTCTCCATCTCAAGATCCTTAAATTATATCTGCAAAATCCATTCTGCCATGTAAGGCAACACATGCTAATTTCTGGAAGGGCTATTATTCTGTCTACCACACCTACCTATTTTCCATTGCTGGGTTTATTCCCAATAAAAAAGGACAGAACTGTCACAGGAAGTATTATTTAAAATAGCTCAAACTTGGAAACCACCCAAATACCCATCTATAATATGGTGGATAAAATATAATATGGCATACTGACCGAATGGTTTATTTTACAACATTGGGAGTGACCTACAAGGACATGCAACAACATGGAGGACTCTTAGAAACATGGAGCGAGAGTCGTCAGAAAACAAGCACAAGATTAAATCTGGATGATTTTATCTGCATAAAATAGCAATCATTGGGTTTCCCTGGTGGCTCAGTGGTTAAGAATCCACCTGCCAATGCAGGAGACACAGATTTGAGCCCTGGTCCGGGAAGATCCCACATGCTGTGGAGCAACTAAGCCCATGTGCCACAACTACTGAGCCTGCGCTCTAGAGCCCACGAGACACAACTACTGAAGCCCGTGCGCCCAGAGCCCATGCTCCACAACAAGAGAAGCCACCGCAGTGAGAAGCCCGCGCACAACAAAAGAGTGGCCCCTGCTCTCCACAACTAGAGAAAAGCCCACATGCAGCAATGAAGACCAACCACAGTCAAAAATAAAATAAATGAATTAAGCAAAAAATTTTTTTTAAATAGCAGTAATTAAAGCAAAACCCCCCCCCATCTCTACCATCAGAAATTAGTGGTTACTCTTGCTAGGAGAAGAAGAGGCAGAAACTAGAAAGGGGCATGAGGGGAACCTCTGGATTCAGCTAATATTCTGTTTCTTGATCTTGATGCTGTTCTTGATCTTGGTAACACAGCTCTATTGAGATATGAAAAATTCATTTAGGTATATAAGTATGATACACATACCTTTTTTTAAAGAGTACAGCTGGCCCTTGAACAACACGGGTTTGAGCTGTGTGGGTCCACATACATGTGGATTTTTCAATAGTAAATACTACAGTACTACACAATCTGCAGTTGGCTGAATCTGCAGGTGTGGAACCACAGATCTGGAGAGCCAATCATAGTGATACATGGATTTTTGACTGCACAAACGGTCAGTCCTCCTAACCCCCATGCTGTTCAATGGTCAACTGTATTATACTTTAATGAATGATTTTTAAAAAGAGAAGTCAATGAAAGACTTTTAAAGTCTTTAAAAATTTATTTGTGCAGCGTTATTTAGATATAATTGACTTATAACATTTATTAGTATGTACATCATAATGATTTGATATATTTGCAAGATTTTATCAGAGAATTACATGATCAATGGAAGACTTTATCGAAGAATTATATGATCAAATTTGTCCTGTCAAAGGAAGTTTCTAAAAAGTTGCTTGATGACTAGACTTACTTTCTGCCAGGTGATACAAACTTTCAGTACTTTTAAAAAACACTCCTCGGCTTCCCTGGTGGCGCAGTGGTTGAGAATCCGCCTGTCGATGCAGGAGACACGGGTTCGTGCCCTGGTCCAGGAAGATCCCACATGCCGCGGGGCAACTAAGCCCGTGAGCCATGGCCGCTAGGCCTGCGCGTCCGGAGCCTGTGCTCCGCAACGGGAGAGGCCACAACAGTGAGAGGCCCGCATACCGCCAAAAAAAAAACAAAAAACAAACAAACAAACAAAAAAAACACTCCTCTCAAGTTCTCAAATCTAGTGACTTCTCTTTTTCAGCAAGCTCCAAGTTTTCTTCTTTATATGCTACACAGTGCTCAGGATGGTCCCTTGTAAACTCATTAGAGCTCTGTAGCAAAAGAATGCTTCAGTTGCAGGGATCAAAAATCTAAAAGGTACTTAAAATGAGGGTGTGAGACCTACCTCCTAAGTATATATATTTAAGTTGTACGTTAACTTTTAAGAAACGCATCACAGGGACTTCCCTGGTGGTGCAATGGTTAAGAATCTGCCTGCCAACACAGGGGACACAGGTTCAATCCCTGGTCCAGGAAGATCCCACATGCCGTGGAGCAACTAAGCCCATGCACCACAACTACTGAGTCTGCACTCTAGAGCTCGCGAGCCACAACTACTGAGCCCACATGCCTCAACTATTGAAGCCCTCACACCTAGAGCCCATGTTCTGCAATAAGAGAAGCCACCATAATGAGGAGTCCATGCCCCGCAATGAAGAGTAGCCCCCTCTCACCGCAACTAGAGAAAGCCCATGTGCCGCAACGAAGACCCAATGCAGCCAAAAAAAAAAAAAAAAAAAGCAACACAGTAAAATCTCATTTAACATGGACATCATTCTAACATTTTTTAATCTACATTAAAGTATTCATAACTGTATAGCTGTTTATCTCCCTATTTCAAAGGAAGAGTGGACTCCCGATTTATCACTGTATCTTTAAAAAGGTAAAGATAATGAGTTTTAGCATATACTTTAAAGCTTTCTGTATCTTCAAATGTGCGTATCTCCTAAAGCGTTTCTCTTATTCACACTTGATTTTCCAAAGCACTACAGATATATACCATGTAGCTTTCTTTTTTCTTTTCTTGCGGTACGCGGGCCTCTCACTGTTGTGGCCTCTCCCATTGTGGAGCAAAGGCTCCAGACACGCAGGATCAGTGGCCACAGCTCACGGGCCCAGCCGCTCCGCGGCATGTGGGATCTTCCCTGACCGGGGCACAAACCTGTGTCCCCTGCATTGGCAGGCAGACTCTCAACCACCATGCCACCAAGGAAGCCCTAGCTTTCTTAACTGTATGAATCAACTCCCTGAGTTGCTTAAGAGTTTTGATAGACTAATACTGCACAAAGAGTTTTAAATTTTTTAAAATACATTTACTTGCCAGAACATTTTAAGCATATTTCAAAAAATGTTTTTAAGTGCTTATGCTTTTATAAAAGTGCACTGGCATGTTTTTTTCCTTGCTTCCTTCTTTTTTTCATCCTTCCTTCCAGTCAACAAGCATTTATTGAAGGCTTACTGTGTGCTAGGTACACTTTTAGCCATTGAAGATACTATTACCATCACCAATATAGTATTCCATGTCTTATGGGGAATTAAATTCTAGTGGGAGGCAGATTAAATAAATAAATAGTGTATTAGTATGTGATGAGAGGTATGGCAAAAACTAAGGGGGATAAGACATTCTGGGAAAATCACATTACAAAGAAGAATTATGAAGTCATTTCAAAGAGTTCAAAATGGTAATGTTTATTTTGCTTGTTTCTGTTGAGACTTGAAAAATATATGTATCATAACCCACCAGGTTGGTGAACAAACATTATTATCTGGAAACTACAATGAGAAATAACAGACATAAAGCTTAGAAATCATCTTGGAAACAACTATCAGCCATAGAAAATTAAAGCAGCACATATCCTATAGAAGCTATTCTGAATCTTCATAGTGACAAGTTCAGGACCCTTTCCTTTTAAATAAAGTAAATTCACTGTCAAACCCCTAGATTATATTTTATTATATCTAGTAGAACTTATTTTTATTAAGCATGAACATTTATAATCAGAAGGAACATGTTCCTAACTAGGAAATTTTTCCTTTAGATATTTTCTGCCAAATATTACTTACTTAACACAATCTGTTACACTGTATATAATCTTCAACTCTGCAGATGATCGCATCTCCTTTATATTGCCTGTCTATAATTTTAAATTACTACAGTACACTCCAGGGACTATATGTGCTATACAAATGGACTCTGTCTCTTTCTCCAGTCTTGAAGCTGGGCAAATGCAGGCCTTGTAGGCCTGTAGGGTGCAGCCCAACAGCTTCTCAGGTGTTTATCACTTTATTTTAATTTTGTAATATTTTTCCTCAAGGAAAAGGATTAGAGAGAATATACCTGCTCCTCACACAAGACTGGGAGGAGTGCCTGTTCCTGAAAGCCAAACTAAAAAACCTCACAATTCACAGAGTATTTGGTAGAGTCTAGCCTCCGTAGTGGGAAATAATTAGCTCTAGACTAAACACTGCTCAGGTTTTGCCAATAAATCCAAAAAGCAAGACTCAAAGGAACCAAATTATTTTTTAATAACTTAACAGTACCTGAGAGTAAGAATACTTAACAGGAAGACAAAAGTATCTAGTACTAAACAAGGTAAAATTCATGTGTGATACTGAATCACAAATTATTAGACGTGCAAAAAAGTAGGAAAAAGTATCAATGAGGAAGAAGAAAATTCAATCAACCAGACCCAGAATTGACAGAGAGGACTGAATTAGAGACAAGGGCATTTCCATTCCAGTCCCACTCCCTAGAGTTATACTCTCTTAATGTTTGTGTGATTTGTTGGGATGAAGTTTACCTTACACAACTTCTACTAAAAATGTGCTGTATCAACCAATAATAAACAATATTGGAAGATGTAATGCTTAAAGGTTTGAAATATTTCAAGTATGCTAAGGTTATTTCTTTGGTACGTTCCTACCATATTAAGAGAAAAAAAAATTCAAAATACCAATTAAGTTTACTCATTAAAGAAAGAAAATAAAATACTATCTACAGGGCTTCCCTGGTGGCACAGTGGTTAAGAATCTGCCTGCCAATGCAGGAGACACGGGTTTGAGCCCTGCTCCAGGAAGATCCCACATGTCGCGGAGCAACTAAGCCCATGCGCCACAACTACTGAGCCTGTGCTCTAGAGCTCAGGAGCCACAACTACTGAGCCTGTATGCCACAACTACCGAAGCCCAAGCACCTAGAGTCTGTGCTCCGCAACAAGGGAAGCCACCGCAATGAGAAGCCCACACACCGCAACAAAGAGTAGCCCCTGCTCTCTGCAACTAGAGAAAGCACACGTGCAGCAACAAAGACCCAACACAGCCAAAAATAAATAATTTAATTAAATAAATAAATTTTTTTTTAAAAAGAGAGTAGGAATATACCAATCTAAAAAAAAAAAAAACTGTCTACAACAACTCCAAGGTTTTGTAAAGGCTCTGAAGTGATAAAGTACAGTTTTAATGAATGCTTGAAAACAGCAACAATGAGCTTTTACATTGTTTTTATTCTAAAAACTGAGGCTTTAATGAATTTTGTAATTATGCTTATATATTTTGTAGGTCAATTTACATCTTTGTGTTTTCCTACTGGTATGTGAGTAAATGTATTCCACAACTGGCTTATAGTGTGAAAGTTAAATATTAAAGAAAACTTCATCATAACTGGTTTCATGAAAAACCATTACTTTCATACATGGAGTAAGAAACTACTGAAAGGCTGTATTTATATAATACTATATTTGAATATTTGAAAAACTACCTCCTAAAATTGATAAATTGGAAATTTTTCAAAAATAAAAACTTTCGTCATTTGGAAGATACTGTTAAGAAAATGCAAAGGCAAATCACAAACAGGAGACTATATTTGTAAAACATACATCTGAGAAAGGACTTGGAATCAGATATATAAGGATATTTTAAGACTCAATAATAAGAGGACAAGCAATAAGCTAAAAAAATTAAATAAAACTAAAAAGTCAGTAATTTTGACCAACACTTAACCACAGAAGATATACAGATGGGAAATAAACCTATGAAAATCTGGTCATCACTAGTCTTTAGGCAGGTGAAGTTAAAACCACAATGAAAGTCCACTGAACATTCACAAGAATGGCTAACATTAAAATGACAATATCATACATTGATGACAATACAGAAAGAATTATCATAAATTGTTGATGGGGATGAAAAATGGTACATCTATCTTGGGAAACAGTTCAGCAGTTTTTTAAAGTTAAACATATACTTATCAAATGATCAGGAAATTCCACTCTATGAGTTTACCCAAGAGAATGAACACATATGTCTACAAAAGATCCGTATATAAATGACTGTAGTAGCTTTATTTGTAATAACCCCAAACTGTAATAAACTAGTTATTCCCCCAACTGGAGAATAGATAAATTGTGTATATCTATACAATGAAATTCTAATCAGCAATAAAAAGAAAGGGACTACTGGTACATGCAACAACATGAATAAACCTTAAAATAACTATGTTGCTATACAAGAACTCATACTGCATGATTCCAGTTTTATGAAAATCTAGGAAAAGCTAACATATACAGACAGAAAGCTTATCATTAGCTGCCAGAAGCCAAGAGGTAAGAATAGGAGATTAACTGTAAGAGTACATTAGGTATTTTATTCTTTTTGTTGCAATGGTAAATGGGAGTGTTTTCTTCATTTCACTCTCAGATTTTTCATCATTAGCGTATAAGAATGCCACAGATTTCTGTGCATTAATTTTGTATCCTGCTACTTTACCAAATTCATTGATTAGCTCTAGTAGTTTTCTGGTAGCATCCTTAGGATTCTTTATGTATAGTATCATGTCATCTGCAAACAATGACAGCTTTACTTTTTCTTTTCTGATCTGGATTCCTTTTATTTCTTTTTCTTCTCTGATTGCTGTGGCTAGAACTTCCAAAACTATGTTGAATAAGAGCAGTGAGAGCGGGCAATCTTGTCTTGTTCCTGATCTTAGTGGAAATGGTTTCAGTTTTTCACCACTGAGGACAATGTTGGCTGTGGGTTTGTCATATATGGCCTTTATTATGTTGAGGAACCTACCTAAAGAGACAAAAGACCTGTATGCAGAAAATTATAAAACACTGATGAAAGAAATTAAAGATGATACAAATAGATGGAGAGATACACCATGTTCTTAGATTGGAAGAATCAACATTGTGAAAATGACTCTACTACCGAAAGCAATCTACAGATTCAATGCAATCCCTATCAAACTACCACTGGCATTTTTTAGAGAACTAGAACAAAAAATTTCACAATTTGTATGGAAACACAAAAGACCCCGAATAGCCAAAGCAATCTTGAGAACGAAAAATGGAGCTGGAGGAATCAGGCTCCCTGACTTCAGACTATACTACAAGCCTACAGTAACCAAGACAGTATGGTACTGGCACAAAAACAGAAATATAGATCAGTGGAACAGGACAGAAAGCCCAGAGATAAACCCACACATGTAAAGGAGGCAAGAATATACAGTGAAGAAAAGACGGCCTCTTCAATAAGTGGTGCTGGGAAAACTGGACAGCTACATGTAAAAGTATGAAATTAGAACACTCCCTAACATCATACACAAAAGTAAACTCAAAATGGGTTAAAGACCTACATGTAAGGCCAGACACTATCAAACTCTTAGAGGAAAACACAGGCAGAACACTCTATGACGTAAATCACAGCAAGATCCTTTTTGACCCACCTCCTAGAGAAATGGAAATAAAAACAAAAATAAACAAATGGGACCTAATGAAACTTAAAAGCTTTTGCACAGCAAAGGAAACCATAAATAAGACCAAAAGACAACCCTCAGAATGGGAGAAAATAGTTGCAAATGAAGCAACTGACAAAGGATTATCTCCAAAATTTATAAGCAACTCATGCAGCTCAATAACAAAAAAACAAACACTCCAATCCAAAAATGGGCAGAAGACCTAAATAGACATTTCTCCAAAGAAGAGATACAGATTGCCAACAAACACATGAAAGAATGATCAACATCATTAATCATTAGAGAAATGCAAATCCAAACTACAATGAGATATCACCTTACACTGGTCAGAATGGCCATCATCAAAAAAATCTACAAACGATAAATGCTGGAGAGGGTGTGAAGAAAAGGGAACTCTCGCACTGCTGGTGGGAATGTAAATTGATACAGCCACTATGGAGAACAGTATGGAGGTTCCTAAAAAACTACAAACAGAACTACCATACGATCCAGCAATCCCACTACTGGGTATATATCCTGAGAAAACCATAATTCAAAAAGAGTCATGTACCAAAATGTTCATTGCATCTCTATTTACAATAGCCAGGACATGGAAGCAAGCTAAGTGTCCATCAAGAGATGAATGGATAAAAAAGATGTGGCACATATATACAATGGAATATTACTCAGCCATAAAAAGAAATGAAACTGAGTTATTTGTAGTGAGGTGGTTGGACCTGGAGTCTGTCATACAGAGTGAAGTAAGTCAGAAGGAGAAAAACAAATACAGTATGCTAACACATATATATGGAATCTAAGAAGAAAAAAAAAGTCATAAAGAGACTAGGGGTAGGATGGGAATAAAACACAGACCTACTAGAGCATGGACTTGAGGATATGGGGAGGGGGAAGGTTAAGCTATGAAGAAGTGAGACAGTGGCATGGACATATATACACTACCAAACATAGGGTGGATAGCTAGTGGGAAGCAGCCACATGGCACAGGGAGATCAGCTCTGTGTTTTGTGACCACCTAGAGGGGTGGGAGGGAGGGAGATGCAAGAGGGAAGAGATATGGGAACATATGTCTATGTATAACTGATTCACTTTGTTGTAAAGCAGAAACTAACACACCATTGTAAAGCAATTATACTCCAATAAAGATGTTAAAAAAAAAGAGTACATTAGGGACATGGGGGTGGGGTGTTGGTGATAGAAATGTTCTATATCTTAATCGTGATGGTGGTTATAAGGATGTAAACATCTGTCAAAAATTCATAGAATTTTCTGCTCAAAGTTGGTGAATTTTATATATGTAAATTACATCTCAAAAAAGCTGACCAAAACAGATACCTAAAGCAGGGAGAAGCACAGTATTCTTTGAGTAGGGTGATTTGTAGAAGTAAATAGAATGATTCAGTCCTAAATAAATCCTCTGCTTAAGTTCTGTCTGGCCACACACGAATGAAGACCTGCTGTGTGGTCACTGCCTTGCTGCACACTCCTTTAGAAGTAGAAGTAGGGAAGCAAAGTAGTGTGGTTAATTCAATTTGGAGCTGTCAGGGACTAAATAATGTTTACATTACTAGGTACTTGCAGTAAATGTGAATAAAAACTTAACTACATACAAACTCTCAAAACACTTTTAAAAGGCCTAGGTACATTCAGTGCTCCCACATTCAGTGATTAGACAAAAACACTTATATGATATTAGCTAGTTTGTATACTTCACTGTTTAGAACTACCCTGTGCCATTATTTCATGACAAAAACAAACTAAGAAAAATTTGTTGGATTATATTTGGTTAAGCAACTTTTAATTCATGATGTGGGTATTTCAGCTGTTCATTCATCAAATCTTCATTTTAACAATAAAGGAAAAGCTATAAGGTCTCTGCCTTTTAATATCTCCGTTAGGAATTAAAATACTCTTCAAGCTTTAACTAAATTCTTCAACATCAATCACCCTTTACATAGGAAAAATTCAGGTTCCTCTGACTGAATTATGGAGAATTAACTTATTCTTCTGGAGCATTTTATTTCACATCCTAAGTATTTTAAAAGTGTAAAGAAAGAATATATTGCTTATATAACTGAATATATAGGTAACATAAGAAATAATTAGCCAGGAGTTTTTAAAAGATGTGTTTTATAAACTAATAGAGCAAAGCTTCTTGATATTAAATTTTAAAGTAACTGAAAAACTGTGAAATCAGTTTGCAAAATAAATACTATACTTACAGTTTGTTGCTGTCTGAAACTGAGAAGAAAGTGCTTGAGTAACTGAATTCCAAAATGTATATAAAATTTCAGCGTGTCCATCCTATGACCCAAAAAAAGGGGATGTATTATTTTTTTTAAATTACAATGCAGGGGCTTCCCTGGTGGCGCAGTGGTTGAGAGTCCGCCTGCCGATGCAGGGGACGCGGGTTTGTGCCCCAGTCTGGGAGGATCCCACATGCCGCGGAGCGGCTGGGCCCGTGAGCCATGGCCACTGAGCCTGTGCTCCGCAACAGGAGAGGCCATAGCAGTGAAAGGCCCGCGTACAGCAAAAAAAAAAAAAAAAAAAAAAAATTACAGTGGATAAGACATAGCATCTAAAAAGTATTAAAAATGTATTTAAGTCTATCAAACAATGGAATTATTAAGTAGAAATATATAGATGAGTCAAATCATGTCTCATGTCATCATCCTTCTCTGATACTTACTAGCTGTGTGAGCTTGGGCAAGTTGCTAAATCATTCTGTGCCTCCCTGCCCTCTGTAAAATGGAGATGATAACAGTACCCACACTGCAGAATTATTACAAGGATTTTAAAAGTTTATAAAAGTAAACTCTTGGGACAGTTCTTGACATATAATAAATCTTCAGTGAATGTTATTATTATTACATTTATTATCATCATCATTATTTTATATACAGAAGGCAATTTTTGTTACCATAAGAAAATGAAGAACAAGAATGCTTAGACCAAGAATGACCACCAAGATACAATTCACCAATTACGAAAGAGAACTGCCTGAAGTATAAACACAATTTTGTTTTTGTTTTTTTAAATCACAGGAATTACTATTACTCAGCTTAGCAGGATAGTGTCACTCAACTATTAATACATATTTTAGAAAGTAATTACTAAAAAGAAAAGATAAATATTAGTTTAAGTGTCATTTGTTAAACCCAGACAAAGTACTTTAATACTGTTAAAAGAAAATGACACTTACAGAAATTTTACCAAGCCCTTTAAGGTACTTCTACATGTGTGATAATATTATATCAAATTGCCGTTATTCTATTTCTGAAGTACAACAATGCCAATTTCACATGGTTCACCCTAGTAACATAAATATGTATAATGCTCAAATATGACTACTGTCATAAAAAATAATTAGGAAATTCATTCATTCTGCTTTAGTTTTGTACTTGAAAAGAATGAAATTCTACTTTTCAAGGTTATAAGAAAGAAAATGAGCAATGAAAAATACTGATTTATCACTTTTATGCCTATGCACATATCTATTTTCCTTGTTATTTGTTTCTTTAATAAGTTTTGTTTTGAATTCAAACGGGTATTGTGTATCATAAAAAGGCAAATCAAATTGCGAATTTCTTATGCAGTGATCACAAAATAGATTCAGATTACCAAGATTTTTTGCAATATGTGTATTGTATATCATACACTTTAAAGTGGATGTTTTTCCAACAAGGATCTACAGCACAGAGAACTATATTCAATATCTTGTAATAACTTATAATGGGAAAGAATCTCAAAAAGAATATATATACATGTATAAACAAATGAGTCACTTTGCTATACTGAAACTAACACAACATTGTTAATCAATTATACTATAGTAAAAAATAATAAAGTGAATGTTTTTCATCATATTAAAGAACCATTTTAATACATCACATTAACAAAATGAAGGACAAAACCACGATTATGTCAACTGATGCACAAAAACGCATTTGACAAAATTCAACACACTTTCATGATAAAACCACTCAACAAGCTAGGAACAAGCTAGGTAATTACCTCAACATATTAAAGGTCATATATGAAAAGTCCACAGATAACAACATAAGGGTAAAAATCTGAAAGATGTCTAAGATGAGGGAAATTTGGTGACTATATATATGCTTCTACATACACACACATATATACACTTAAAAAAGTACACTTGGGTCAATCTTGCTTAAGCATACAAATACAAAATTCTCAGATATAATAGCTAATTGATTTCAGTATTTGAATTCTCTACCTAAACAAGTAGGATTTATGTCAGCAAGGTACCTATCATTAAATATTAGGAAATTTATTAATATAATAGCCCAATGTCTCCAGAAGGAAATCTACAGGATCATTTAGTTGAGTTAATAAAAGGCAATTAATACCCTTTAATTAACAAAATAATACCCAGTCCTAATGTTCTACATTCATAGAAAACAATGCATGAAACAATTCTTATAGTTTTAAAATTATGATAAAAATCACAAAATTTACCACCTTAACCGCTTTTAAGAGTATAGCAGAGTATAGCAGTGTTAACTCTCTGTACCTTGATGTGCGACAGATCTCTGGAACTTTCTCATCTTGCAAAACTGAAACTCTATACCCACTGAGCAACAACTCCCATTTTCTTTCTCCCCAGAGCCTTGGAAACTACCTATCTACTTTCTGTTTCTAAGAATGTGACTATTTGAGATACCTCATGTGAGTGGAATCACACAATATTTGTTTTTTTTTTTAAATGGAGGTGGAAGGGGCTTATTATGGGATTTAGGCTTGTGCTATATAATTTTAAGCACAGTGGGCTGGAGCCCACTTTAATCCTCTCGACTCCTAGGTGAAAATGACCAAGATCCAGTCACCGAATTGCTTCCGTCTTGCCTTCCTGTTAGCACCACCCAATCCATAACCAGTCTCTGCTTTCTTGTTATTATTATTTAAAGTTATTGGCCACACCCCATGGCATGTGGGATCTTAGTTCCCTGACCAGAGATTGAACCCGAGCCTCCTGCATTGGAGGGCAGAGTCTTAACCACTGGACCGCCAAGGAAGTCCCAATATTTGTTTTTTTGTGATTGGATTATTTCATTTAGCATGATGTCCTTAAGTTTCATCCATCTTTAACATGTAACAGAATTTCTTTTTTAAAGACTTTATAATATTCCATTGCATGTATGTACATATGTGTGTGTCTGTGTATCACATTTTCTTTATCCCTTCATCCATCGTCAGACACTTGGATTGCTTCTATCACTTGGCTATTATGAATAATGCAGCAATGAACATGGCAGGGCAAATCTCTCTTCAAGATCCTGTTTTCAATTCTTTTGGATATACTGTGTATCTCCAGAAGTGAGATAGTTGGATCATACATTAATTCTGTTTTTAATTTTTTTGAGGAACCTCCACACTGTTTTTCTTAGCAGCCACATGATTTTACATTCCTATTAACAATACACAAGGGTTCCAATTTCTCCACATCCTCACCAACACCTGTTTTCTGTTTTGGAAATAGTCATCCTAATGAGTGCAGTGATATCTCATTATGATTTTGATTTGTACTTCCTGATGATTAGTGGTGTTGATCATCTTTTAATATGCTTGTTGGTCATTGGTATGTCTTCTTCAGACAAATGTCTATTCAAGTCCTTTACACATTTTTTGAGTTGGGTGGTTTGTTTTTGTTGAGTTGTAGGAGTTCTTTGTATATTATGGACATCAACCCCTTACCAGATATATAGCTTGCAAATATTGTCTCTCATTCTACAGGTTGCCTTTTCATTCTGTTAATTGTTTCCTTTGTCGCACAGAAGTTTTGAAGTTTGGTATAGTACCATTTGTCAATTTCACCTTTTTGTTGCCTGTGATTTTGTGTCATATCCATGAAATCACTGCCAAGTCCAATGTCATGAAGATTTCCCCATTTTCTACTGAGTTTTATAATTTTAGGTCTTACATTTAGGGCTTTAAATTCATTTTGAATTAATTTTTGAATACGGTTTACGGTAAGGGTCCAATTTCTTTCGTTCACACATGAATATCCAGTTTTTCCAGCATCATCTGTTGAAGAGACTGGTAATACAAAGTTTGTATGACCCTCTTCATTCTATATACCATTATTTGTCTTATTTTATCTGAAATTAATACTGTCGCTAATGCTTTCACTTGAGAAATGTTTATTGGTCTATTTATTTTTATTCTTGTCATGTCACTGTTTTTTGACTCTTATAAACAACGTATTTTATTTTTAAACACTGTTTTATCTTTTAATAAGAAATTACAAACCAAATATATTTAACTAATAGGTTATTTCTGCTTTTATCATCTCATTTTATGCTTTCTTTGTGTTTTCTTTGTTCTGTGGATGATTTTTGTTAGCTTTTATCTTCTCTAGAGGCTTTTTCTTTTACTTCTTTTGGATGTGTCATTATCTATTCCTACAACTAACCATAAATTCCTTTGATGCAAATCACCTTTGTAATTCACAGAATTACTGAAAAAGATTTCTAGAAATAACAGGAATTCTTCAAGGCTTTTTAGAATTGCCAAATTAAACAAGAAAATTCTAAGTCCTAGACATGACCTTTTGAAAGAAAACATAGGGTCCCAGATAATCTGGCTACTTCTTCCTTTTTAGTGACAAGTCACTCAAAACTTCTAAGCCAAGAAGTATGTACTTTTAACTTAATCAGAGAAGAACTCAAAGTATCCATGCATTAGAATGTATGTGAACGTTGACTAGGAAAGTAACATTTTCTGAATGTCCATTATGTAACAGGCACCACTGAATGTTATCTCATTTAAACACTACAACAATCACCAGAATGTAAGCTCCATGACAGCAGAGGTCCCATTTTGTCTTTCTTACCACTCTAATTTCAACATCGAGAATGTGACCAGGACATAATAGGCACACAATAAACATTTACTGAAAAAATGAGTGGAATGATCTTATAAGATGACATTTTTAGTCTCTTTCTAGAGTGAAAACAAAGGTCAAAGAGAAAAGGTGACTTGCGTAGAATTACACAGAAAGTAGCACAGTAGTACAAAAAGTAGTAGAGCTGGGATTTGATCTAAGGTTTGTTTGACTGATATATTAAAGTATTAGTCCCCTTTAACTTGACTTACAAAGCCTTATATGACATGATTGTCCCAGCCTACTTCTCTTGTTACATATCACTGAGGTCAAAGATCCAACCAGCACAAATTCATTCAGGTTGCTAAAGGTTCTTCTGTAGTTTCTCCCAGTTAACAGCTTTTAATTCAGCACCTTCATCTGTTTAGGTGTCAGTTTAGGTGTCTCTTCTCTTGGTTCCCCCAGGTTTGGTGCACTCTGTTATATACATCTATAGCATCCCATGTTCCCCACCACAATTATATTTTCCTATTTAAATATAGGAAAAGAGCGGTGGTTAAGAAGAGGAACTCTGAAAGTAGGATATTAAGGTTCAGATCCAGTCTCTACCACTTCTAGAACCTGTGAGGCATCTGACCGAAGACGATCTAGGCCACTAACTACGTACAAATCTCTGGCTTAAGAACAAGATCTAAGCTGGAAAAAGAGATTTAGGTGTTATCAGCATTTGGAGGTGGTAGAAACAATTAACATGTGTGAGCTTTTCCATAGACTGCATGTGGCATGAGAGGAACAGAATGTTGAGGATAGGACCCAGGGGAAAAACACTACTTAAAGGTTGGGGATGAAATAACTTAGACTGGAGAAAGAGAAGTGGTGGAGCTAGTTATTAAAAAAAAAAAAAAAAAAGATTGGTCACAAGTTAGTGATTGCTGAAATTGGACAATGGGTACAGAGAGAGTCACTGTCCTATACTTTGGTTCTGTATGTTGACTTCTGTTTGAAATTTTATGAATAAAATGTTTTAAAAGGAAGGGTAGGTGGAGAAGGAGGAATCAGTGAAGGATTCTGAAGAGACATAGTATCTGTGAAGGAGGAAACCAGTATTAGAAGTAGTTATTACCTCTAAGGAGTGAAGTAAAAGAATCTTAGAAGTGAGTAGAAGGATTTGGTAGTTGGGTCATTAAAATTCCTTTAGTAACAACTGTTTCCATGGAGCAGAAGCTTGATTGCAGTGGTTTGGAGCAAAACTGAAACAAGAAAGTAGAGACACAAAGTACCTCATGGAAATCTGGGCATAAAGGGGAGAAATACTTTGAGGGAGATACAGGACCAAGGATTCTGTTCTGGTTTTGATTTTAGATGGTAGATCCCTGGGAGGAAGTAACTGGGAAAGGTTGATATTGGAGAAAGCAGAGAATGTCCTAGACAAGGATAAGATGTAGAATGCGAACAAAAGTAGAGGGGTAAGTCTGAGAAAAGAGAAGATACAATCAACCTCTATCTTTGATACAGAAGGGGAAGGTGAGGATCAGCTCAGAAAAAGATTTTATAAGACAGTGAACTCAATGAGACAAGGTCAGAGGGAACCAGACATAACTAAGTTACGATCAACATAGAAGAGGAGGGCTTCTCTGGTGGCGCAGTGGTTGAGAGTCTGCCTGCCGATGCAGGAGATACGGGTTTGTGCCCCGGTACGGGAAGATCCCACATGCCGCGGAGTGGCTGGGCCTGTGAGCCATGGCCGCTGGGCCTGCGCGTCCGGAGCCTGTGCTCCGCAACAGGAGAGGCCACAGCAGTGAGAGGCCCACGTACAGGAAAAAAAAAAAAAGAATCCTCCTGACAAGGCAGGGGACACGGGTTCAAGCCCTGGTCCAGGAAGATCCCACATGCTGCGGAGCAACTAAGCCCGTGCACCACAACTACTGAGACTGTGCTCTAGAGCCCGTGAGCCACAACTACTGAAGCCCACGTGCCTAGAACCCGTGCTCCACAACAAGAGAAGACACCGCAGTGAGAAGCCCGCGCACCACAACAAAGAGTGTCCCCTGCTCACTGCAACTAGAGAAAGCCCTCACATAACAATGAAGACCCAATGTAGCTAATAAATAAATAAATAAATTACTTAATTTTTAAAAAAAGAAATTATTTCTGGGCGATAGGATTAAACATGATGCTTCCTTTATTCTTTTTAATTTTTTGGAAGAGTAGCTAAGATAATCTATTTTAATTCTAAAGACAAGAATAAATTCTTGATGTAAAAAATTCAATACTGAAATACACATGGTAAAAATTTAAAGCTTCTCTTCAAACTCAAATCCCTTAACCCACACTTTTCCTTAGAGATCACTGTTAAACTACAGTGTTAAAGGGTTTTAAAACCCTTTCTATAGAGTTCTCAACCTTTCTTTTCATATTGCCCCTCCAAAAAGAAAACTAAATAATTATACATATACATATTATATCATATAATATGTAATAATTATATACATATAATTTGCATATTATATACAATAATTATATATTATTACATATTATGTGCATATTATATACAATAATTATATATTATATACATATAATACGTAATAATACATATTATATAATTATATAATATAACTGCACTTAATTTAAATTGAACTTAGTTTCTCCCTGATGACAGATGCTAAATACTAAGGAGTAAGATTTTCTATGGTAGGACTGAACTCTGGAGACCACAAGCCAATGTAATATATAAGATTTTTTGTGCCTCCCCCCTCCCTCCAAAAAACAACTTTTTTTCTCCCTCTTGGGGTCAATATTGCCCTTGTTGAGAACGCATGGTGGACTGGTATTTTAAATAGACTGTCACTCAAATTAGATTTAGTATGAACCACTATCTCCTCCCAACTGTTCCCCTGGCTTCCCTCACCATATTCTCTTTGGTTTCATCCTCCTCTTGAGGTACTCCTTGTGGCCTCCTCTGTTACAATGTTTTCCAAAATCACTGAATGTAAGTATTTTTAAATATACATTCTAATATATGTTTACTTATTTGTTTAAAATTATATACAAATACCACTGTATTAATAAAATATGTGCAATATAAAATGTAAGAAAATAGTTTAAAGGATAAAACTTTAAACTATTTTCTGTAAAAAGAACAGGCAGAATTTATAACTATCTTCTTCCATCTCAAAATATATACACACTTAGGAAACCAGAGTTCTACATGAGTTTTATATGTTGCATTTTCAAGGTATATTTCTTTTCTCTCTACAGCCGGTCTTACCCATTACCAAGGCTTTGACTGCCAATATCATCCAAATTTATGTCTCTAGCAGAGGCCTCTCTTCTGAGTTCCAGACCCCCATGTTAAATTGCCTAACTGACATCTTCACTTGGACGTCCCATGAGCACCTGAATACAGAGCGTATCTTCCCTCCTAAATGTGCTCTTTGGTTTATGGTCTCAAATGAAGTTACTACTAACTACCAGAACCCTGTCAAAACTGAACCAATGATATCATCCTTGATACATTCTCCTCCATCTCACCACTTTTAATCCATCACTAAGATTTGTCAGTTTTATCTCCTGAATAATTCTCAAATCACTGCAATTCTCTCCATTTTCATTGGCATCAGTGTAAATTACTGTTATAGGCTGAGTTTTGACCCAACAAAATTCATATGTTGAAGTCCTAACCCCCCATACTTGAAAAAGTATTTTGAGATAGGTCTTTAAAGAAGTAATTAAATTAAAATGGGGTCATTAGAAGGTCTTTATAAGAAAAAGAAATCTGAAACACAGACACATACAGAAGGAAGATGGTGTGCAGACACAGGGAGAAGACAGCTCTATGGACATTTGTATACAAGTCTTTGTATGGATATATTCTTTCATTTCTCTTGGATTAATAACTAGGGGTATATTGCTAGGTCATATAATATATGTATCTTTAAAGAAACAGCCAAACTGTTTTCCAAAGTGGTTGTACAATTTTACACTTCACTTCAGCAGTATATGAGAGTTCCAGTTGCTCCATATCCTCACCAACACTTGGTATGGTCAGGTCTTTTAAATTTTAGATATGTGCTTAATTGACATCTATCTTTAAAGTGTCTATTCAAATCTTTGGCCTATTTTTTTAAGCTGGCTTTTTTTGTTTACTTATTGAATTCTGAGAGTTCTTTAGACATAAGTCCTTTATTAGATATGTGATTTGCAAATATTTTCTACCAGTTTATTCCTTACCTTGCATTCTCTTAATGCAGTATTTTGCAGAACATAAATTCTTAATTTTGAGTTAAGTCCAAAATATAAATTTTTTTCATTTATGATAGAGCTTTTGGTGTTGCATCTAAGAAATCTTTCTCTACCCCTAAGTCACAAAGTTTGTTGTTTTCTTCTATAAGTTTTAGAATTTTAGGCTTTACATCTGGATATCCAAATGTTTCAGTATTACCTGTTAAAAAGACTACTGCATCAAGATAGAATTGCCTTTGTAACTTTTTTTGAAAATCAATTTTCCACATATGTGTCAGTGTATTTTTGGACTCTCTATTCTGCATCAATGATCTATGTCTCTGACTTTATGCCAATTCCACATTTTCTTGAATATGGTAGTTAAGTCTTGAAATCAGGTATTGTTAGCCCTCCAATATCGCTTTTCTTTTTTCACGTTGTGTTGGGTACCCCAAGTCCTTTGTATTTCTGTTTGTATTTTAGAATCAGCTTGTCAATCACTCCAAAACAACTGTTGGGATTACAGGTCAATTTAGGAAGAAGGGACATCTTAACAACAGCAAATCTATCAACACATAAATAAGGTATCTCTATTTCCTTAGGTCTTCTTTAATTTCTCTCAGCAATATTTAGCGTTTTCAGCTTCCAGATGTTCATCTTTTGACACATTTACTCCTAAGATTTCACATTCTTTGATGTTACTATACATGGAATTATTAACTTTCAATTCTCAATAGTACATTGCTAATATATAGAAGTACAACTGATTTTTGTATATTGACCTTCTATTCTGTAATTTTGCAACATATCACTTATGAGCTCTAGTAGCCTTTTTGTAGATTCCATCGAGTTTTTAACATGGATAATCTTATCATTTTTTATATAAAGACCATTTTACTTCTTCATTTCCAAACTGGAAGTCTTTTATTTCTTTTTCTTGCTCATTGCACTAGCTAGGAAAATGCTGAACAGAAGTAGTGACAGCATAAAGAATCCTTGTCCTCTCCCAAATTTTAAGGGGGAAACATTCAATATTCACCATTGTATATGATTTTACCTGTTCATTGTTCCTAAATGCCTTTTATCAGGTTGAGAAACTTCTATTCCTAGTCTGCTGAGAATTCTTATCAGAAATGGATGTTGGATTCTGTCAAATACTTTTTCTGCATGTATTGAGATGATCATGTGGTTTTTCTTTTTTAGTTTGCTGACTTTCCTTTTCCGATTAGCCTCATACCAAAGCCTCATTCTATCCTCCATAATTTTCAGCCTCTCATTTGTTCCATACTCTTGTCTGTATGCTGCGTTCTAGATAATATCATCAATTCTAACTGCCAGACTAATTCATTTCCTGGCTTTACATAACATCTGTTTAACCTATCTGCTTAATTTTTTACTTCAATGATTTAATTTTTAATTTCTAAATGTCCTATTTGGTTCTTCTTTAGACCTACCTGATCATTTCTTAAGTCACTTATTTCTCATTTTTTATTCCATTCTTTATTTCGAAAAAATATACAGGTATTCTAGATTCTTTGTCAGTTAATTCTAACATCTGAAGTCCATAGTGTCCTTCAGAAGTCCTTTCAGAGTCTAAAACCTGTCTTGAATTGTGTTTATTTTTCCTGCTGACTCTCAATCATGCTTCTAGTTTATTTATAGGACTGGTGATTTTTAACTGTGAGCTCATAGTTGGCTGGCCTTAACATGTGGAGAATCCTGATAGCTAAAACTAGAAATGCTTTCCTCTTCAGGGGATCTGCATTTGTTTGTGAGAGTAGGTACTGTTACCAACCAAGGACCATGTCTGCCAGTCACAGGTCTCAGCTTAAGGCAAGACTATCAGGTTCATTCTTCCACCTTGCTAGAGCCTAGTGGACTGATCCCATCATTGACATGGACATCTGACTTCAGGGCAACTCCAGCTTTTGCAATGACTTAGAGCTCACAAATCTCCACTACAGTTTCAACTACTTTATCTGCTTATGTATATCTGTATATGCATATGCCCCTCACAGATTCTCTTACTTTTTGCAGGGCCAACAGTGCACTACGAATTATGCTTTTCTTGGGGCTTCCCTGGTGGCGCAGTGGCTAAGAATCCGCCTGCCAATGCAGGGGACATGGGTTTGAGCCCTGGTCCAGGAAGATCCCACATGCCACGGAGCAACGAAGCCCGTGTGCCACAACTACTGAGCCTGCGCTCTAGAACCCACAAGCCACACCTACTGAGCCCACGTGCCACAACTACTCAAGCCCATGCTCCGCAACAAGAGAAGCCACCGCAAGGAGAAGCCTGCGCACCACAACAAAGAGTAGCCCCTGTTTGCTGCAACTAGAAAAAGCCCGCATGCAGCAATAAAGATCCAGCGCAGCCAAAAATAAATTGTTTTTAAAAATTATGCTTTTCTAACTTATCTAAAATTTGTTTTACTGCAGGGAGAGGGCCTTTTAAAATAACTAGTCTCCATGCTAGTAAAGCAAAAATCTTCTAACCTTTATAGATAACAGTATTGATTTTTTAAATCAAATTGCGATGCCACTGATAAATGAGTTAAACATTTTTCTCATAAAAATGAGTAAAACATTTTTCTCATATAAATGAGTTAAACATTTTTCTCATAATATTAAAAAGATTCCTAATTTGGGGGTCCTACAGTTTTTCTGAGTCTTAAATGCTATAATCAAATCATCTGATACATCTAAAAGGGCAAAAGAAAACATTCTTTTTCATAGTTAAAATCCTCGTTAGTACTATAGCTGCGCAAAGTGCTGAACACATTCCAAATATAGCCTAATGCATCCTACACACGATTACAAAATTCTGTTCAATGATAAAAAATGCTGGCTTAGAAAATGAAAGTATCATATCTACACTCCCACATATAGCTAAACTGGCTTAATTCTGCAGATGAGAATCTACAACCTGTTTTCCACTGTATGGATCCTGAATAACTTGTCAATAATTTGCTACACTCACTTTCAAAGTGTTACATATAGTACTGATAATTATATAGTGATACTAGAACTTTTAACAGGTTTTAAAAGATAACAAGGGCTTCCCTGGTGGTGCAGTGGTTCAGAGTCCGCCTGCCGATGCAGGGGATGCGGGTTCGTGCCCCGGTCCGGGAAGATCCCACATGCCGCGGAGCGGCTGGCCCCGTGAGCCATGGCCGCTGAGCCTGCGCGTCCGGAGCCTGTGCTCCGCAACGGGAGAGGCCACGACAGTGAGAGGCCCGCATACCGCAAAAAAAAAAAAAAAAAAATTAAATTAAATTAAATTTAAAAAAATAAAAAAAAAATAAAAGATAACAAAATTGAATTTTTGATGTCTCATAAACAGTCCAGAAATCTAATTTAAAATGAGAAGATTTATCCATTCAAGTAATCTTTGGAAATACAATATAAAAAGGGGAAAGAAGTATATCCCACATTTAAATGCCATAAAGAATTAATAGGATAGGTATAAAGGTGTCTGCAAATTTATAGTATGAACTGAAAATAACAGGCTAATTTTACAAGTTAGCCAAAACATTTATTAAATTAAGCAGAAGCAGCATTAGTTATCTTAATTAAGGAAAAGTTTTCAAAAGGCTTTACATGAATACTGTATTCTTAAGATTTATTATACTTGATATAATTGGCCCAGTTTTATTTTATACTCAGTCCATTTATGCCCTCTTTACACTACGATGTATTCTTTATAACATGATAAACATCTACTACAAAACCTCCTGAACTAGTAAAGCATTCCAGAAACTATCATGTAGGATTTTTTTCTCCTCTTGTACATACCTAAGATTAGACTCTGAATACTAATATGTACAGTTCTATCATCTGAAATCAGATATCTTAACAAACAGCAAGGCAGATTTGGGAATATTAACTTCAAAACTAAATGTTTTTAAAATAAACCCATTTTTTTGCCTACTAAAAGAATATAAATGATTTAACAATCTCACAAGACCTCACAGAACAGAATGAAGGAAAACTACCCTCGTTTTTATGACTACAGAACTACCAAATGTTAGATCATAAACCCATGATTCTTTAGTAAAGTGAGACATATAATCATGACACATTCATACTTGATACTGTCTTATTTAAGGAAGCATGATTTCTTAAATTTCTAATTCTCAGCATGAATATACATGCACATCATGTTATTAGAACTGTTTAAAAAAAAAACTGACCTTCTCACACAGTAAGGTTATTACCATGCACATGGTAACTTCACGACCCCTAAATCAAAGTTTCAAAGTTTAAAAAAAAAGACAAATAATAATCATGATAGCAAATTATTGAGCCAATCTCTGAATTAAGTCTACATTATCTAATTTTCCTTCAGAAAACCTCAGCTCTATAGGTAGTATTACCACCTCCATTTGATATCTGATGGTCTTAAAGATTATAGGATCTACCCAAGGTTGCATAATCAATGTAGGAAATCTTAGCTCTGTCTGATACCAGGGCCCAAGGACCCAGCTCTTAATCACTGTACTGTCCTGTCTTTAACACTACTTGAAGAGGTATTCAGAAATGTAACCTTGAAACTATTTGGCTGTCCAAATGCTAAAAAAAACTAAACTTAATCCTATTAAAATTACTTTAGAATATTTTAAGATATTTTAAGCACTTGGATTGACAGTAACAGATAAATTTTAAATAATGAGCATGGCAAGGCAGTTCATTTGCCTACAGATAGTCTTAGGAACTTAACTAATCAAGTTTCTCCTATATAATTTTTTTTTAAAAAATCCATAAGGAAATATAAATTAAATCAGTGAGATACCACTACATACCTATTAGAATAGCTAAAATCCAAAACACTGACAATATCAAATGCTGACAAGGATGTGGAACAACAGGAACTTTGTTTCTTTGCTAATAAGAATGCAAAATAATACAGCCACACTGGAAGACAGTTTGGTGGTTTCTTACAAAGCTAAACATAGTCTAACTATAAGATATAAGACACAGCAATCACATGCCTTGGTATTTACTCAAATGAGCTGAAAATTTATATCCACACAAAAATCTGTATATGAATGTTTGTAACTATTTATTTATTTATTTTCTCACCAACAGTGCAAAAGGGTTCCCTTTTCTCCACACCCTCTCTGGCATTTATTTATTTTTATTATTATTTTTTTAACATCTTTATTGGAGTATAATTGCTTTACAATGGTGTGTTAGTTTCTGCTTTACACCAAAGTGAATCAGTTATACATATACATATGTTCCCATAACAATTTAAATCATAATTGCCAAAAAATGGAAACAACACGTCCTTCAATAGGTGAATGGGTAAACAAACTAGGTATACCCACAGAGTAAAATACCAGTCAGTGATTAAAAAAAAAAAAAAAAAAAAAAAAAAAAGCAATGAAGCAATGAAGACACGAAGAAACCTTAAATGCATATTACTAAGTGAGAGAAACCAGTAAGAAAAGGCAACCTACTGTATGATTCCAATTACATGATATTCTGAAAAAGACAAAACTCTAAAGACAGTAAAAAGATCAGTGGTTGCCAGGGGTTAAGGAGATAAGTGGGGGAAGGATGAACTGGTGGAGCACAGAAGATTTTTAAGGAAGTAAAACTACTGAACCTCTTTTGCATGATACTATAAATGGTGGACGCAGGACATTATGTATTTGCATAATGCATTATGCATCTTGCATTGGTATGGTGCATTTGTTACAAATGATGAACCATGACTGATATATTATTAATAATTAAAGTCCATAGTTTACATTAGGATTAGCTCACTGTGTAGTACATTTATAAGTTTTGTATAATGCACAAGAGATGTTATGATAACCAAGCAAATATCAGACGTATTTTCTGCTCAATTTTTTTGTACACCTAAAGCTGTTCTAAAAAATAAAAATCATTATTTTTTAAAGAAATCTACAGGTATTGAACTATAGCAAAATAATAAATTACAAAAATTATTTAACAAAGGAAAATGTAAAGGACAGTTTTGTGGGGTTTTTTTTGTAGAAAAGAAACAAGTTGGCAAGAAGTCAAACACGGAAATTCCATCACACTTTATAGTTAATTACAGAAGCATTAGAATCAAGTGGTTTAAAAGGAAAGAAACCTGGAAAATTAATTCTTAATTTTCCTACTTGACATGAAATTAATAGTGTAATTTCATTTATATTTAAATTATAAACCAAAGAGAAAATATCTATTAATTTAGCTTTCACTGAGTTTCAAAATGTGGACTACAACTTAAAAAAATTTAATACATAAATTAAAAAAATCTGTTCTGGTAGATTGCAATCTAAAAACAAATTATTTGCTAGAAATTATCTTCCTAGGAAAAAAGCATTAATTTCTAAATAAAGATTGTAGAAATCATATGACATAAATTCTAAATCATTTCATCTTGAATTATTTATACTGTTTTGATTTTTTTAAAATATGTTCAGAGGTTTAAAAGGCTAAACCACTAAATTAGAAAGAACTTTCAATACCGGGATATATACTTAAAAATCTTGAAGCTGCAAAAAAAATCTAGTAGTTTAAGAACATTCTGTTTATAACATTTTCCTCAAGAACAGATTACAAAATGATTTAGAGATCTTGGTTCAGAAACTGCTCTTCAATGACCTACGATATATACCATCACCTACTCAAGTTTAAAATTTTATGAAGATTTTAAGGATTATTATTTGGGCCTCAAATCATTCTAAAAATCCTATACTTTTTATAAAGGTTCTACTGCCACTGATAATTATTTTAACTAAATAATACTCTTACATTGTAGTTATATAATTAGCAAAAATACCTGTTTACAGCTCTTTAACGAAGGAAAAGACTGAAGAAATTATAGCAAATATAGTAAATTTTATGTGCTATCTTTGCAATTTATGATATATTTTCTTTAGAGTATTTTTACTTCTCTTTTGTCCTAGAGTTCCCAAAATTGCAGGGTCACAAGTTATTCTGGACTTTCCAAAAAAAGATTGATCTAATCTGAATATAGATGAGCACACTGAATCCCAAGAGGGACTAAATTTTTATTCATAAATATCACCTTACAAGAAAAAACAACAACTAAACTGTAAAGATACATTAAAATTTATAATAAATGTAAATATGTATGTGTGTATTGTGTACGACTACTGTCTTAAAAAACGTAAGAAGAATATTTGGAAGAGCAATCTTCACTGGCTTTATTTTAATTAAATAAGAAATATTTTTTGTAGTGAGGTAGATGGACCTGGAGTCTGTCATACAGAGTGAAGTAAGTCAGAAGGAGAAAAACAAATACCGTATGCTAACACATATATATGGAATCTAAGAAAAAAAAAAATGTCATGAAGAGACTAGGGGTAGGATGGGAATAAAACACAGACCTACTAGAGCATGGACTTGAGGATATGGGGAAAGGGAAGGGGAAGGGGAAGCTGTGACGAAGTGAGAGAGTAGCATGGACATATATACACTACCAAATGTAAAATAGATAGCTAGTGGGAAGAAGCCATATAGCACAGGGAGATCAGCTCGGTGCTCTGTGACCACCCAAAGGGGTGGGATAGGGAGGGTGGGAGGGAGGGGGAAGCAAGAGGGAAGAGATATGGGAACACATGTATATGTATAACTGATTCACTTTGTTGTAAAGCAGAAACTAACACACCATTGTAAAGCAATTATACTCCAATAAAGACGTTTAAAAAAAGAAATATTTTTAAGTAAATGAAAAGGATGAATACAATGAAAGCATACATTCCTATTCCTCATAATCCTTTTTAGTTAGAAATAATTCACATGCATTTAAAACCCGGCCCAGTGTTCATCCAGTATAATAACTGATTGTTGACAAGAAATGATATGTGAGTTTTTATGTAGAAACTTTGCCCAATGCAGCAATATCACAACAACATTCATATATAACATACAGCAGTCTTAATTATATTAATTAATTATATTCATCATGCTACACATTACATTCCTAGTACTTATTTATTTTGTGACTGGAAGTTTGCACTGTCTGACTGCCTTCATCCAATTTCCCCTTCCCGGCTACCCTCTGGCAACCACCTGCTTGTTCTCTGTATCTGTAACTTAATTTCTATTTTGTTACGTTTGTTCATTTGTTTTTTAGATTCCACAGTATTTGTCTTTCTCTGTCTGACTTGGTTTATATACTGTTACTATAATATATCACCACCACAAGCAGGACTATGTACTGAGTTCTATGAATCCTCCTAGTAAATCACCAAACTTGGGGGTGGTTCTGGAGATCCCCAACACAGGAAATAAAATATTTAAAATTCTGAACTACAAAGTAAACTATCTACACCACGATGATAGAAACTTAGAGAATCTTTTTCTTTGGAGCACTAGGTGTTAAGATTTAATGAACAGAATATCTAGTTGTTCCATTCATCACTATCAAAAACATATAAAAATGAATGAATAAAATGTAGAGTCAGGGATTTCTATGCATGGAAGGAATTCTTGTGGCCCACAAGGCCAGTAGATTGGTAGATGACAGAAGGGAGACTTTAGAATATGAAAAATAATACATTAATGTGCTTTACAGGAAAAATTAACAACTGAATGGATTGTACCATCTTCAGAGAAGACTTTATAAGGCATTAGAACACCACTAATTAAATCTCTTATATACCAAAAATTTTAATCTTATTCTCTATCGGGACTTTTAAAAACTTTTACAATAAATCATTTATATTATTAAAAAATGGGGAATTACTATATGCATTTGAGAAATTACTCTATAAATAGTATTGGCTAGCATCTACTCAATAAACAAACATGCAAAGAAAATTTGTGGTTGTCAAGAAATATACTTCCCTTTAGCTATCTGACATGTAGCCTCTCTGTCAGACAGGAACACAAATAATCCTGGCTCATTATCTTCCTGCATTCTTTTATAAAGAGATAAAAATACTTTCATTTAAACATACCTTAACTATTTCTTCAATGAAACAAATGTGAGAGACAGGGTCTCTTTTCTTGGCTAATATTTTTTGCAGATGTTGTACCTAAAAAGGGGGAAGAGAGGGAGAATGTATATAACTGAGTATTTTCAAATGAAACAAATATTAAGCATAGGCATTAGAAACAGTAAGGGAAGGAAAAAGACATTTTGCTAGAGCCCTTTCATATATTTTAATTAGCTAATGTAGGTATTTTGAACTCTCAGAGAATTTAAGAAACCTGCCCAAGGTAACACAATTTAGAATAAACAGGAATTAACCCATAATTAATGTTATTTTCACTCTCTCAAATATTTACCTGGCCACAAACAGTAAAAATATGATCCACAAGTTTCTCCATATTGGTCCAAAGGGAAGCACGAAACGCTGCAGTGTTTCCTGGGGCTGGCATGGTAGATCGTCCAGGTGCCCCTGTTATGAGCAACAGAAAAACATGAAAAATAAAAATTTCAAATATAACAAAATGTACTGATATGTTATTATGAAAAGCACATACAAGCTAAAAGATGAGAAGTTCCTTTCTGAAGAAATTATAATTTCTTTTAAGTGACATAAAAAAGAATCTTAACCTTCTGTGTTTAAGAAAGGAAAATACGATCACACACACACACACACACACACACACACACACACACGCACGCACGCGCACGCACGCCCAGGAAGGATAATACAGAAAACAGGAATTAATAAGAAAGGTTTCCTAGAAGGAGGGGTTGAAGAGGTGGGAGGTAGTACCAGGTGAAAGGAACAGGGATAGAAGTGGTGAGTCTCTGTGAACCATACAAACGTCTAATATGCTGATGTTTCAAAATAAATTTAAATTTTAAAAGAATGAAAAAAGCAAACTCTAAAACTAAATACAAACAAATACAGTAACACATAAAACTAATGGTACTTCAAATTAATAATACAACCACCACACAGGAAAATAATTAATTCAAGTAATTTTTAATTACAGCATCCTGACTTTAGTAAGATATATTTTAAAATATATATATTATATATTTTAGATATATATCACAAAGAAATATTGTACCTAATAGATGTGTTGCTTGATAGTAATATTGAAACTAAGTCTATTTTAGAATGGCACAAATGAAGGTTCTCACTAAAGGACAGAGAGACGACAACTCCTTAATAGACACGAGCATGCCTGATATCCAAATTTCAATCTCTATGCACCATTCCCCAATAAAAGAAACCAAGGCTTACTGAAGAAAAAAGTGATTCCATATCTGGAGCAGTAAAAACAGAAGGTGAACCTGGTGCATACTGGGCCAGAGAGCAAAAAAAGCGTTCAAAGTTTGAGGAAAGAAGCATTCTGAAAGCCGACGGAAATAACAAGATGGTGAATTGTTATTCTAGATAATAAAGATATTACAAGAAAATAAAACTAGAGACCACTACCTCATGAACACAGATGTTAAAAGCCTCAACAAAATATTAGCAAATAAAATCTAAAAATGTATAAAAAGAATTTTACACCATAATCAAATGGGATTTATCCCAGGTATGTAAGCCTGGTTCAAAAACCAGTTTAAAGGGCTTCCCTGGTGGTGAAGTAGTTAAGAATCAGCCTGCCAATGCAGGGGACACGGGTTCGAGCCCTGGTCCAGGAAGATCCCACATGCCGTGGAACAACTAAGCACGTGTGCCACAACTACTGAGTCTGCGCTCTAGAGCCTGCAAACCACAACTACTGAGCCCTTGTTCCATGACTACTGAAGCCGACGCACCTAGAGCCTGTGCTCCGAAACAAAGAGAAGCCACTGCAATGAAAAGCCCGCACACCACAACAAAGAGTAGCCCCTGCTCAGCACAACTAGAGAAAGCCCGCGTGCAGCAACGAAGACCCAACACAGCCAAAAATAAAATAAAATTAATAAATTTTTTTAAAAAGTTTACATAATCCATCACATCAACAGACTAAAAAAAGAAAAATCACATTAATACGTTTGATCACAGTTGACAAAATCCAACAGCCATTAATGGTAAAAACTCTCAATAAACTAAGTATAAAGGGAATTTTCTCAACTTAATAAAGACTATCTATAAGCCTGCAGCTAACATCATACTTAATGATGAGAAATGTTCCCATTAAGATCAGGTACAAGGCAAGAATGTCCCCTTTCACCACCACTTTTCAACATTATACTGGAAGTCCTTGCTAATGCAATAAAGCAAGAAAAGGAAAGAAAGGTGTATACTGGGAAGTAAGACATAAAACTGTCTTTGTTTGCAGATGGTACAATCATCTGTGTAGAAAATCTGAGAGAACCAACCAAAAAAGTCCTGGAATTAATCAGTGATTATAGCAAAGTTGTAAGATACCAGGTTAATGAACATAAGTCAATTGCTTTCCTATATACCAACAATGAACAAGTGGAATTTGAATTTGATAACAAAATACCATGTATGTTACCCCCCGGCCAAATGAAATACTTAGGTATAAATAAATCTAACAAAATAGGTACAAAATCTTTATGAGGAAAGCTACAAAACTCTGATGAACAAAATCAAAGAGGAACTAAATAGAGAAATAGTCCATGTTCATCGACAGAAGAAGCAATATTGTCAAGATGTCAGTTCTTCCCAATTTGATCTATAGATTAGAGGCAATCCAAATCCAAATTCTAGAAAGTTATTTTTTGGATATCAACAAACGGATTCTAAAGTTTATATCTAGAGGCAAAAAAACCAGAAGAGCCAACACAATATTGAAGACAAAGAACAAAGTTGGAAGACTGACGAGCCAACTTCAAGACATTCTATAAAGCTACAGTAATCAAGACAATGTGGTATTAGCAAAACAGACAAACAGATAAATGGAACAGAAGAGTGAGCTCAGAAATACACCCACATATAGTCAAATTATCTTTGAAAAAGGAGCAAAGGCAATAAATTCGGCAAAGGTAGAATCTTCAGCAAATCATGTTGGAATAACTTGATAACCACATGCAAAAAAAATGAATCTAGACATAGACCTCACATACTTCACCAAAATTAACTCAAAATGGATCACAGACCTAAAAGTAAAGTGTAAAACTATAACATTCATAGGAGGTAACAAAGGAGAAGACCCAGATGGACTTTGGGTATGGCAATGACTTTTTAGATACAATACCAAAGACATGTTCTATGAAAGAAATAACTGATAAGCTGGCTCTCATTAAAATTAAAAACTTCTGGGGGCTTCCCTGGTGGCACAGTGGTTGAGAGTCCACCTGCCGATGCGGGGGACACGGGTTCGTGCCCGGGTCTGGGAGGATCCCACATGCTGTGGAGCGGCTGGGCCCATGAGCCATGGCCACTGGGCCTGCACGTCCGGAGCCTGTGCTCCGCAACGGGAGAGGTCACAACGGTGAGAGGCCCACGTACCGCAAAAAAAAACCACAAAAAACTTCTATTCTGGGAGACACAAATAATCAAGAGAATTAGAAGACAATCCTTAGACTTGGAAAAAAAGATATTTGCAAAAGACACATATGAAAAAACTGCTACCCAAAATAAAAATTCTTACAACAGTAAGAAACACACCCAATTAAAAAATGGGCCAAATAACTTAACAGACACCTCCCTCACCAAAGAAGATGTACACATGGCAAATAAGCATATGAGAAGATGATCCATACCATACAGCATCAGGGAAATGCAAATTAAAACAACACTGAGATACCATTACATATCTATTAGATGGCCAAAATCTGGAACAGGGATAACACCAAATGCTGGTGAGGATAGGGAGCAACAGAAACCCTCATTCACTGACGGCATGAACACAAAATTGTAAGGCTAGTTTGGAAGACAGTTTGGTGGTTTCTAACAATACTAAGCATACTCTTACCATACAATGCAGCAACTGTGCTCTTTGGTATTTACCCCAAGGAGCTGAAAACTTATGTCCACACAAAAACCTGCATAGAGATGTTTACAGCAGCTTTTGCTCATAATTGCCGAAACTTACAAGCAAGCAACCAGGATGTTTCACTAGGTGGATGGATAAATAAACTGTAGTACATCCATACAATGGAATATTACTCAGTACTTAAAAAAAAAAAAAAAGAGCTATCAAGCCATGAAAAGAAATGGGGGAAACTTAAATGCTTATTACTAAGTGAAAGAAGCCAATCTGCAAAGGCGACATGATGTAGAATTCCAACTATATAACATTCGGAAAAAGGTAAAACTATGGAGACAATAAAAAGATCAGTGGTTGACAGGGCTGGGAGTGGGGAGATGAATAAGCAAAGCACAGAGGATTTTTAGGGCCATGAAAATATTGTTTGATATTATAATGATGGAAATATGTCGTTCATTATAAATTCGTCCAAACTCATAGATATAGAAACCTAAGATTAACCCTATTGTAAGCTATGGACTTTTGGGTGGTTATGACATGTCATTGCAGATTCACCAACTGTAACAAATGTATCACTCTGCTGGGGGATGCTGATCATGAGAGGCCGTGCACGCGTGGGGGTAAGGGTATATGGGAAATCTCTGTACCTTCCTCTTAATTGTGCTGTGAACATAAAAATACTCTAAAAAACAGTCTTAAAAAATAAAATTTTTAAAAAGGATGAATGAATAAAGTGAAGGTCTCTAAATATACCCCTTCATTCCTGGTCTCATTTTCCTTGCTCTCTCTCCAGAGCTCATGTTATTTTGAAATTAATGATTATTATTACAAGGCATATATTTATACATTCATTACATCTGCATGTATGTAAAGCAATACGTAGCACTGTCTGTCATGTTCTTAGGCTTTAAATACAGTATCATACTGTACCTTTCTGCAACTTGCTTTTTCATGTAAGGGAGCTGAGAATTATTTATACTGATAAAATTTATAAATTTAAATGTTGTATAGTAGTCTACTTAACAAATAAGCAAGTTTATTCATTTTTCCAATGAAGGAAAAATTGTTTTCAATGTTTAACTATTATGAATAATAGTAAGAAAAATTCTTATACATATGTGCCAGAGTTTCTCCAGGGTTTACTCGTAAAAGAGAAATTATAAGATCATACGGTATACCCATTTTTAACCTCAGTGAGCAGTTTGATAAAACTGAATAAAATGATTGAAACATTTTATTCTCCTACAGTCAGAGTACAAGAGTTTCTGACCTCATCCAACATTTAGTTCTGTTTTAGATTTAGATTTTGCCCATCTCATGACTGAGAAATAGTATCTTGCATCATTTGTTTTTCCCTAATAACTAGTTCACATCCTCTAAAAAGAGGCTGAACATCTTTTCATGTTTACTGGATATGTGCTTCTGTGATCTGCCTATTCATATTCTTTATTTTTTTCAATTGAGCTATTTAACTTTTCCTTAGTGAATTATAAACTTTTAGATACATTTTGGGTAACGTGTTCCCATATAGTTATAATAATGTTATTTATTTTGTACGTTTTGAAACAATCTTACACATATAGAAAATTTTAAAGTATAGTAAAAAAATATTTCCCTGAATCATTTGGGAATAAGTTACTGACATGAGGCCCCATCACCCCTGAAGGCTTTTATGTGTATTTCCAACAAAAATGACATTCTACTACATAATCTCAATATAACCAACCAGATCAGGCAATTAACATTAATCCTGCCAAAGTAACATTTAAAAAAATTAAAATAGCAATGATTATTCTTTTAAAAAATAATAAAGAGTAGGGTTTCTACATTAAATCATGGTATCCACTCCTCAACAGATGATAATAAGGCTTTTAAACTCTTTATTCTTTCAGAAAAAGGGAGCATACATTAGCACTGACAGGATGTGAATAATTGCTTTCATTTTTTTCCTATCTTGACAACACAAGAGAGAATGAGATTAAACTGCTTCTGGAAATTTAAACATTAGATCAAACTTTTTGAGAATAATTGCTGGGAAAATCTGAGAGTAAAATCTCCTCTGGCAATTTCTTCTCAAAGTTCTTCTGGGATGGTCTTAATACAGACCTAATTCAGAGGCTAGGGCTAACCTTTAAAAATCCCTTTAAGATCTAAGATTCTTTTATCTCTTTTTATCTAGTGCAAATTATTTATGAGGGACATATATTCTGTGTTATTTAAGGTTATGTTTACATAGCAAACATAAAAATAATAATCAATGACTGCAAATATTTTTTAGTATTAGCCCTATATCAAGAACTGTTATTAATTTTACATGTATTATTTATTCTTAAGTACAACTCTGTGGTATTAGAGTATCTTGTTCAATGGAAAAATGAGAAGAGAAAAACTGGAGGCAAGCAGTATAGACAACACTTTGGGTAATTTTTCTATAGTCTGAATAAAATAAGGTGGTAAAACTGAAGAAAGAAATTGAGTCAAGATAGATGTTTGACTGTCTTTAAGCAGAAGAAGATACAAGAGCACGATTGTATGTGATGGGAAAGAAACATAATAAAGGAAAAACTGATGATGTGGTAGAGAGAGGGGATCTGTGCAAGCAATGCCTTTAAGTGATGGGATCTAATGCAAAAGCAGAGTACTCGGTCTCTGCTAGGAGCAAGTACAGTCCATCCATATTAACAGGAGTGAAGAAAGATTTTAAGGAGAGAAATGCAGAGTTGGTGTTGCTTAGAAAAATGAAAGGTACACAGAACATATAAACTTTCGTGTCTATGAAGTGTGTTATATATGTGAATGTCATCATCGGGTATCTTTTGGCAGGAAAAGGGTTGGGACTGCTACCTTGAATCTACCTGTTTCTTGTTTTCTTTAGATTTTGCTGTAGTTGTAATGTTCCCAAAGCTTTTATCAGCTTCTATCTCCACATTTACCCATTACTGCTGCTGAATACGAGAACTATACAAAAGCCCAGAAAGATAAAGTAGAGACTGTATTTCCTTAAAAAATATTTTCTGCCTCAATAAGAAGTACATGTGAGGATAAGGATTTCAGAAAGAAAAATATGTTCCTTTTTTTTTTCTTGCATCTGTTTCCTCTGAACTAAATGAAGCCATAGTTTACAGATTTTATCTAGAAGTTCTGAATATACCAATTGGCCAGTTCAACTCACTGATTAGACAAAAAAAGTTATAAATAAATTCTAAAACATAATTTCTTCTCTCATTTTCTGTCTACTAAAAAATGAGTCATTAGATTACTTTGAAACTTGAGTGCTTCACATACTATTCAAAGGACTTTTCAGTTATAAATAAATAAAGAAGCTAAAGATAAACCACATCCATACCTCTCACAGCTGACTGGGAAGGCTGAGTCAAAACTTTGATGTCTAATGCACTGTGGATATTTTCTTCTATAGCAGCACAATATCCATCCATGACACTGGTAATAGTATCCTTCAAAGTTCCAAGATTATGGAAAACCTGAAGAGCTGTTCCGACCTGGGTTGGATTCTTTAAAAAGGTGATGGTGGGGTGAGTTGGGAATAGATATAAATAGGAAAACAAACACAAACAACATAACTCTACAACTTTAAGTGGTACTTGAGCAGTTACTACAATATTTTAAAATTATTACAGACAAGAACAAAGACAATGCATTTGGAACAAATATCATTTTTAGTCATTATTTATTTCCTAAAAGACAAAGTTAAATACCATGTGTATGATTTCCTCCCTTTCCCTTTTCCTCCTCCTTTAAAGGATAATAAAAAAATTTAAAATCTGTTATATTATTAGGGCTTACTTAAAATTTACCCCCAATCCCTACGAAGAAAGCCATGCTGGAACTAACAACAACCCTATATTTGTTTAGAGAATAAATAAATGAATTCTGCAGAGTCAACTGAGGGCTGAGCTATGCAGACTGATACTATTATTCATTATATTTCCTTCCTTCCTTCATTCACTGAAACTACAAATATCTATAGAGTGCTTACTATGGGGCTATCTTGCTTCTATGTGCTGGAAATACAGTAGTAAATAAAACCAATTGAGTCTCTGCCTGCATGGATCTTATATTTACTGAGAAATGTATAAAAGGTAAATGTAAGAGAATATCAGGTAGTGATAAACGCTATAAAGGAGGAGGCAGGGAATAAGAATAGAGCATGATGTGGATTACTACGGAGGGCAGAGTCAGAGAATGTATCTCAGGATGGTATTTAAATGGAGACCTACAGATAATGAAATCTATGGAGGATATGGGGAAATACAGATCTGGGCAGAGGTATCAGTGAAAGTGCAGAGGTAGAAATGTGCTTGGTAGCTAGTGAAATAGCAATTAGGTCATAATGGTGGCTGGAGTAGAGTGACTGAAGCAGAGGGAGGTAAGCAATGAGGTCGGGAGTAGAAACACCATCTATGAGTAGATTAAGTCCATAGTGATACAAATAGGTTGCTGGATGTGTCACTAAGTAAATGACTGAATTAACAAGGCAGATCTTGTACACCAACATATATGTCCAGGCCCAAACAGCTGAAATTCCTCTTTCATTTATGATTCAGTGTCTGTTATTAAAGGCACATAGTTTAAAAGTTAGATTATTTCATTAACATTTTGTTGACTGTTAAGTTTATAAACAACACAAAATGTTATTTCTGAAATCTGTTGGTGTTAGTAATAGTACATGCCTCAGATACACATACACACACAGAGGCAGAGCAGAATCAGCTTAAAGACAATATCAGGAAACATGGTTGGTGAATACTGATACCCATTTTAGACTTTTAAAATATTAAACAAGAAAGAGAAGCAAATGCACATTGTTTCACAGTAAAATATGTTTTAATGAAAAAATTTTAACTTGTATGATTATAATAGAATTTTATTCTAATATATACTGTCAATTCTGTATCAATGTACTAACAAAAAATGTCATGAAGAGATCAGTGGTAGGACGGGAATAAAACACAGACCTACTAGAGCATGGACTTGAGGATATGGGGAGGGGAAAGGGTAAGCTGTGACGATGTGAGAGAGTGGCAGGGACATATACACACTACCAAACGTAAATTAGATAGCTAGTGGGAAGCTGCTGAATAGCACAGGGAGTTCACCTCTGTGCTTTGTGACCACCTAGAGGGGTGGGATAGGGAGGGTGGGAGGGAGGGTGATGCAAGAGGGAAGAGATATGGGAACATATGTATATGTATAACTGATTCACTTTGTTGTAAAGGAGAAACTATCACACTATTGTAAAACAGTTATACTCAAATAAAGATGTTAAAAAAAAAAGAGGAGAAAATAAGCTATTTCACACAAAATTATTAACTGAAAATATGGGGTATAGCACTTTGGTTGTTGTTAGTTCCATTCCATCCATAGTGATTTTTTTTTTTACTTTTTAGTAGATATCAAAAATCAAAATTAGGCAGCTGTAAAGAAATTTCCCCTATCACTATTCAAATGTCTATATAATCTAAGAAAGCATTACCTGAGCAATTTCAAAGAATATCTTCACCTTATAATACTAGAATATAGACACATAATGTAAAATTGTATTTACTGCCTTTATTATCCTCAAAGGATCTGAAAAGCACAGCTTCTCAACATACAGGGTTTCAGTAACTTAACAATAATTCTGTAACTTCAATAGCTTACAATGAATGTACACTGGAAGATATATGTGTATGTTAATTGAAAACATTTGAAGTCATATTTTACTTGAAAGATCTAGCTAAAATGGAGCAGTCTTTGTATGTTTCTACTCCAAAAATTATTGACTACGCAAAACTTTCAAAACAGTAACAGGTACAGTGCATTACTAAAGAAGCATCCAATATCAAAATGGCTATCATCAAAAAGACAACAAATAAGTGTTGGCAAGGATATGGAAAAAAGGGAACCCTCATGCACTGTTGGTGTGAATGTAAATTGGTACAGCCGCTGTGGAAAACACTATGGAGGTTCCTCAAAAAATTAAAAATAATACCATACAATCCAACAGTTCTACTTCTGGGTATTTACCCAAAGAGTACAAAAATACTAATTCAAAAAGATATATGTACCCCTATGTTCACTGAAGCATTATTTACAACACCCAAGATATGGAAGCAACCTGCGTGTCATCAATAGATTAATGGATAAAAAAGATGTGGTACATACAATGGAACATTACTCAACCATAAAAAAGAATGAAATCTTGCCATCTGTGACAACATGGATGGACCTAGAGGGTTTATGCTAAGTGAAATAAGTCAGAGAGAAAAAGACAAATACTGTATGATCGCATGTATATGTGGCATCTAAAAAACAAAACAAATGAACAAGCCACACAAAAAACAAACAGACTCACAGAGCAAACTGGTGGTTACCAGAGGGGAGTGGGATTAAGGGATTGGGTGAAACAGGTGGAGGGGATTAAAGAGTTACAAAATTCCAGTTACAAAATAAGTAAGTCACAAGGATGCAATGTATAGCATAGGAAATATAGTCGATAATACAGTAATAACTTTGCATGGTGACAGATGGTAACAAGACCTATCGTGATGATCATTTAGTAATGTAGCTGATTGTCAAAACATTATGTTGTACACCTGAAATTAACATAATATTACACGTCAGCTATACTTCAATAAAAAAGCATCTAACATAATATTTATAATAACTATGATTTAAACTAATAAAAATTCTAGATGTAATTTTAAGCTTTCTAATTAACATGACCAATTCTTCTATTAATGCCAGTTACTTATATTCATAGTTTAATATAAAGTTATCATTTTTTAGTTGGGAAACTATAAAAATGATAATTTAAAATTAAATTCTTTAACATACAGAGGAATGTGAACATTACATAGGCATAGTTTTATGAAATATCACGAAGTGAACAAACTTCTATAACTACCACCTAGACCACAAAAGCAAATATTAGCAGAACTTCTGAATCTTTTGTGGCTTCCCCGACTGCATCTTTCCAAATATTATCACGATCATAATTGCTAACACCATTCTCTAGTTTTACCTGTTTTTGAATTTTACATAAATAGAACCATAAAGTATTATTTTGTGTCTGGCTCCTTTTAGTCAATATCTTATTTGTAAATTCATCCATGTTGTTCTATGTAGCAGTTGTCGTTTTCACCACTGTGGAGTATTCCAGAGTGGAAATTTAGTTTAGTTTATGTATCCATCCTTCTGTTAACATTCATTTGCATTATTTCCATTTTTTAGGTATTTTAAATAATGCCGCCATGAACAGTCTAGTGCACAGCTTTTAGTGAACGTATGTAGACGCATTGCTGTTGGCTAAGAGTAGAACTGCTGGATCATATGGTATTTGTGTGCTTAGTATTTGTAGGTACGACCAATTTTCCAAAGTGATTGTACCAACTTATACCCTGACCAGAAATATGTGCTCCCCAATCCGGCCAAAATTTAGAATTATCATCCTCTTTAATTTTATCTGTACTTTTGAGTGAGCACTATTGTTTTAATTTACATTTCCATGATGGCTGAGGAGTTATCCCTTCTTGCTTGTTAATTACCATTGGGATATATTCTTTTGTGAAGTGCATAGTCATCTCTCTTGTCTATTTTTCTCTATTTTTTTTGTCCTTTACACATTTGTACAAGTTGTTCATATATTCTGGGTATAATCACTTTGATGACTGTATATACTGCAAATATGTTCTCCCACTCTTAAGAAGTCTTTTAAGGCAGAGAAGTTCCTAATTTGATTGTAGGCCATTTTATTGACCTTATTCTCCATGGTTAGGACTTTCAGTATCCTGTTGGAAAAAATTTTTTTTTCCCATCCCACATTCATGAAGATGTCTTTCAATCATGAAAATATCTTTCTTTCATGAAGTTATCCTCCAGAACCTCTATCGGTTTACCCTTCACATTTAGATATACAATCCACCTGGAATTAGTTTCTGCATAATGTGAGACAAGAGCCAAGATCAGTGTTTTTCTGTATGAATATCCGACTGACCCAGCACAAGTTATTTGAGAAAACAAAGAAGCAAATGATAATCTTTCTCTCCTCAATCTCAAGGGCTACCTCTGCAATAAGTCAAGTTTTCATTTATCTGTTTTTGTTTCTGGACCATCAATTCTGTGCCATTTCTCTGTCCTTACACTAATTCACCTGCGTAAATTACTGTAGCTTTTTTTTTTTTTTTTTTCCGGTATGCGGGCCTCTCACTGTTGCGGCCCCTCCCGTTGCGGAGCACAGGCTCCAGATGCACAGGCTCAGCGGCCATGGCTCACGGGCCCAGCCGCTCCGCGGCATGTGGGATCTTCCCAGACCGGGGCACGAACCCGCGCTCCCTGCATCAGCAGGCGGACTCTCAGCCACTGCGCCACCAGGGAAGCCCTACTGTAGCTTTAAAGTAAGTTTTGATAGTCCTCTGCCTCTGTTCTTATCAATTTGTTATAGGCTACTCTTGGTTCATGGTACATCCATATAAATTTTATAAGAGGCTTGACAATTTCCATTTAAAACAAAAAGGCCTATGGAACTATGGGTTTGCACTAAGTCTACAGATAAAATTAGAAAAAATGGAAGTCTTTGTAATATTGAGCTCTCCAACACATGAATATATTATCTCTCTTCATTTATTCAGGTCTCCTTTAATTCCTCTTAATATTATTATAGTTTCTGTAAAGGGATTTTACATATCTTTGATTTTTATTATTCCTACACATTTGATGTTTTTTGATATTATAAATAGTAATTTAAAATTTTTCTGTTTATCTGTTGCTATTATATTAAAAACACCATTGATTTTTCTAAATGGAATTTTACCAAACTTTCAAAACTCATTCATTAATTTGTTTATTTGTAGATTGTTTTAGATTTGCTATACATAAGATCATGTTATCTCTGAATAATCTTTATTTTTTTCCTTTCTAGTCCTTCTACATTTTATTGCTTTTTCTTATAACCCTGCTTAGGAGAGTCAGTAATCTGCTGAGTAAAAGTGATAAAAGTGGATTAATGAAGTTCTATTCTTGGTCTGCTAAGAATATTTTTACACACAGATTGATGCTGAACTTTATTAAATGCTTTCTCTCTTTGTATGTGTTGAGATCATCAATTTTTTTCCTTTATTGAAGAAACTACATTACACTTCTAAACTAAAGCCATCTTGGTCATGATAAATTACCCTTTTTAGATATCCCTGACTTACATTTGCTAATAGTTTGTTTAGTATTTTTGCATCAATTTTCAAGAAAGATAGCTCTTAAATTTTCTTCCTCATGATATCCTTATCTTGATTTCAACTTTATACTGGCTTCATAAAATAATCATGTAAGCATTGCCTCTTTTCAATTCTTATATAGAGTTCATGTAACAGTTTATTTAAATGCATGTGTAGTCAGTTAAGTTGAGATGAGGTCATACTGGATTATGGTGAGCTCAAAATCCAATGACTGATGTCCTTATGAGAGAATAACACACACACAGAGACACACACAGTGAAAAAGGTCTCTTGACAAGAGACAGAGAATGGAGTGACACAGTTAACAAGCCATGGAACTTCAAGCACTGATTGGAGCCACTAGAAGCTAGGAAAAGACAAGGAATGATTCTTCCTTAGAGCCCTCAGAAGGAGACTGACCCTGCCAACACCTTAATTTGGATTTCTAACCTCCAGAACTATGAGAGAATAAATTTCTGTTGTTTTAAGTTACCTGGCTTGTGGTAATATGATATAGCAGCCCTAGGAAATCAATACAGAGGGTTAAGAGCAACAGGAAAAAAATACATATGCTTGCAACCCAAATATCCATTGAATGGATGAAGAAAATATGTATTCATATAATGAAATATTACTCAGCCTTAAAAAGGAAAGAAATCCTGTCACATGCTACAACATGGATGAACTTTGAGCATATTATGCTACATGAAATAAACCAGTCACACAAAAAATTACTGTGTTATTACATTGTATGAAGATAATATTATTTATATATTATTTATATGAAGACTGTACATATGTAGACAAATTCACAGAAAGCAGAACAGTGGTTGCCAGGGGCCGAGGGACAGACAGGAATAGGAGTTGTTGTTCAATGGACACAGAGTTTCAGTCCAGCGAGATGAAGAGACTTCTGGAGACTGGATGAGCATTAATATGAATGTACTTAACACTAATAAACCCTGATGGTGGTAAATTCCACGTTATGTGTATTTTATCACAATTTAAAAAACACTTATGCTTGGATTTCATCTTCTTTGATAGGTTTAGGAATGAGGTCAAGGAATCTGGATAACTGTGATAAACCTAATTTTTCTACCAATTTTTCTATCCAGTAAGGCCCTATTATGAACCAGGCATTATTTTAGGGCCTTTATACACGTGAGGTCTAATCCTCCCCAACAAAACATTCAAAATAGTTGTACTGTTCTCTACTGAAAGACAGGGAAGCTGAGGAATAGAGAAGTTAGCCGAAGTTCCAAGACAACAAAGAATAAATGGCAGAGCAAGGTTTCAAACATTAAAATGTCTGCTTTTAAAGTTCATGCTTTTTCCAAATAACAATGGTTATTTGCAAATAACCGTTAGTACCAATTAAAGTCTGATTTTCTTTAAGCAGTAAAATAAAGTTTAAAAGTAACTGAGAATGACCAATAAATGCTATCTTTTTACTTTGCTAATAAGTCAGGACATTTTTTAAAACTTCACTATCTACTATCATCACTTCATAAAAGAAAGGTTATTTAAATAACAAGAAAAATAGGGAGGAGTTCTCAGAGTAAGTCACTACCTTGTTTTTATTCTGAATTTTAATGAGAACTGATAAAACCTCAGCATGATTGCTACCAACCTACAGGTCAGTGTCGGGAAACCTGTACTTATGTTACCTTTCTGTACAAATAAACAGGTTGGCCAATCTTGCTTGCATACAATATCCTCAAGTTTAAAGTCTCCCTGAAAATTGCCCATGAAGAAATTCCTTCTTTCCTAGTACCCTGGGCCACTGTGTTCTCTGGGAAGTTTAATGGTTTTAATTCAGTGGCAGTTAATCAACTCCTTGCCTCACTCACCTGGCTCCCCACTCGCTGCTGCAAATCTCAACTTTAGCAGAGTTTAAATCAGTAAAATCATAAATTGCCCTTAATAGGATCCTCCTTCTCACCTACAGGTAGTCCTTGCGAACACTTCAATTCACTGCTCATCTTGGAACTGCCTGCTTTGTGGGCCTATTTTCTCAGTGCTCCAGGATCAGCTCTAGGACTTCTCTGTTTCCTTACACCACCTACCCAACCGCCCGTCTTTACAAAACCAGACCCATTCTCGGTACTCTGTGCCCTTGGGAGGTCTGCATTCATTGCCATGTCCCACCCTGATCTGTGGAAACAGTATACTACATGGAGATGCCTTCTCCCCTAGATAGTAATGCTTAAAACGGCCTTCATATCCATTAATTTTCTTTTGTCAACAGAACATAAGTAGAATAACTATTACAATGCTCATTTCACAGTTAGGTAACTAAGGTACCAAGAGGACAGGCCCATAGCTGGTTACTAGCAGGCCAGTTTTAGGCCTCGGCCCCTTCACTCCCTATTCTATATTCTGCAACAGGTCATCCTGTCACTACTTGTCTCTCAAGCTCCGGATATACCAGTTTTGCAGGTATTTGTAAGAGATCTCAAAACAAAATAACCACATTTGAAAAAGACCACGCTTTCTAGAAAGAGATAAACTACTGAAAAGGTAGCAATGTCTTCTAGACAATGTCTTCTCTTTAAATGAGAGAGTCAATATTCTAGGAGCAATTTTTCTACAAATTGTCACTGTGACCTTCAATAAATCACTTAACCATATCTGAAATTTCCCAACTTCAGAAACTGTAATATAAAATGAGATGAAAGACCAGGTAATAGAGTAGATCTACTTCATAAGTAAGTAGATCAAGACAGATTTCTATGTCTTCAAAAACATTTCAGGAGATGGCACAACCATTTGCTTTATCAAACTAAAATTATTTCTTTTGCTTTGGAAACAAATATGGATGACGTCATTTTTTCTTTCTTTTTCAACAACTCTGTAGCATACACGGAGGAAAATAAAACCGCACAAGAATACAGTCAGAAAAGAAGCACAGCTGTTTAGGATCCCTAAAAAGCTTGCCAAAACAGGAACGCTGTAACCAAAGCAACAGCTGGCACTCAGCTAATGGAACAGAGACAGCAAGACTGCTGTAAAGACTGTGCCATAAAATAGCAAGCAATGTTCTCGCGCTAACTAAGCTATAGTTAATAAGAGATGACCTCTGTGAGCATAAATACAGCATTAAATCAAAAGCTTGAGAGGACTTTAAAAGCTTCATATAACTGAAATTAGAAATGGAAAAGGTGACAGAATTTGATTTAATTAGAAACAAAATGCAAAAATCACATAAATGTTCAAGACCAGGATTCCACTCTGCAAGGATCAAATAATCCTTGTATCACAAAGACTAACGATCACATTTTACTTTTTCCCCTAATGAACTAATTCTTTAGCAATTAAATTCTTTTTCTTTAGGTTTCATATATAAAAGAATACAATGAGACAAGGCAAGGAAAAGGACAAATAAAAGAAGATAAAATTTCTTGCTGCTATTCTGCTGTTTTGGTTATTAGGAGGTTTCAGGACTACAGTATTTCTTCAAGGTTTGATTAGTAATCCATTTCATACTCAATTAAAATAAGACAAAAAATAAATACCCCCAAAATCACATTAAAAAGGGGGGAGTGATGGAGAAAGGTGGGGAGATGGAGAAGGAAATGATCTACAAGTCCCCAACCTGGCTTCCCGAAAAACACAGAGGTTATAGTGAGAAAAATGCAAAGTCAGTTCAAGAGAAAATTCAAAGAACAGGTAACTTCCACTACATAGACAATGCTTACTGCTGGGGGTGGGGTGGGGAAGCTTATTATTTTATTTTTTTATAGCACAGAAAGGATACAGATCTAAGAATTTTTATCACAAAGAAGATAATTCTTTAAACCACTACCTCCGAAGACTATGTATTTAATAAAATTAGGCTAGTTTTCAGGTAAATTTAAGACAATAAAAAGCACAGCACCTTAATCATGCACAATAACTGAGGAATTCTGAGATCCAAATATTTTATTTCTCCAGAATAGTGTTAATGAATTCACAACATCTTATATATAACAAGTATATAATAGGCCAAAATATTTAAGGCAGTTTATAGTAACTGTGTGCCCTAACATGATACATACACTGGACACTTTTTTTGAAGCTATGACATGTCTAAAACACTGAAGACTTAATGGAGCCCCATGGGAGATTACAAGTACTGAAGGAAGAGAGAATCGCATTAAACAACATAATTTAAAGGCAAGAATTATATTAGCTACCTCGGTTGTGATCCAGAGCTTACCAGTGGCTTTTCTGATTCAGTAGCATGGAGCCCACTAATGCCTGATATGTACTTCTCAGCTAACCTAATATGATTATATCAGAACCTGTTAACAATCAGCAGTCAACAGTGCAAAACCCAAATGAAATTAAGAATCTAAGAAGAACATTTAATAGCACAGTATGATCTTATCAACCAAAAATCACCTTTATTCTAGCCCTTTTTGAAAAGCAGCAGAAAAAAAGAAGAGCTGTAAAAAGGCCCGGGGAAAATGAAAGGAACAAGAAAAAGGAGACAAAAGAATGAAAGTGAACATGGATTGGAAGAGGAAGGTACTACCAAAAAAAGAAGTAATAACACAAAGAGCCTAACAAATGGAGAAGGTAAAGAGATGATCAATATACAGAAAAAGGTTCTTTTAACTTCTAAATTCTTTATAAAATGAATCTCGAGAGCATAGTCTATATGAATTTACAGTTTGGCATTAAGTAAAAGTTTTTAAATGATGCCAATACTTAGAATAATATTCCCATCCTATAAGATAATAGCAGATAATATTTCAAGGACACTAAAAATGTGTTTAATAATAAAATGAATTTTACAGGAAAATAAAGGTAATCATGAGACATTAATGTTGCAAGCACCCAAATCTCACTGTTAATATAATTTTTTAACTTAAATGTATATCTGTGCCTTACTTTTAAATAAAGCAATACAATATAATAATTCTAGTCATTCTGTGCTTTACCAAAGATATTTATGGCAGGCATTATTAGGTATTCCCTAAAATTCATTCCATCCTTCTTTCTTATTACTAAAATCCTAATTTTCTCCAGGGGTGGCAGTGTGCACTGCAGCAGGCAATAGTTCTTGAGTAGCTTAAGCCAATGTTTACAATTCTGTTCCTCTTTCCAGATACTTGGTTTCGTAGTCCTCCTGACAGTTGGGGTGACCGTGAGACCCATATCTGGTCAATGAGACATAAGGATAGGTCCACTGGAGCAATTTTGAAAAAGGATTTTGTAATGCTGCCTTTTGGCTGGCAGCTGGCACTGCCCCATCTCCACTCCGTTAACATGGATTAATGTCTGCAGTGTGACAGCTATCTTGTGACCGTGACGTGACAAGCAAGGGGACACTAAGGAAGGCAGAATGGAAAGAAAGACCTGCATGCTTGTGAAGTAGGCTGAAACAATATTAGCACCACCCACATCCAGACAAATCCCTATCTATTTAAGCCACTGTTGGTCTAGCTTGTTGTTATAGTACTAGCAGTCTCATCCAGTACCAAACTGATTAAAACACAATATATAAAAATACATGAGGGACTTCCCTGGTGGTCCAATGATTAAGACTTCACCTTCCAATGCAGGGGGTGCGGGTTCGATTCCTGGTGGGGGAGCTAAGATCCCACATACTTCACAGCCAAAAAACCAAAACGAAAAACAGAAGCAATACTGTAACAAATTCAGTAAAGACTTTAAAAATGGTCCACATCCAAAAAAAAAAAAAAAAATTCTAAAGAAACAAGAACGGAAACGTGAATCTATAACAACACTTTAAAAAAAAAAGAAAAACAAAGGAGAACAAAAGTGTGCCTCATTTGCTACCTTGGGTGGTGACTTATTATATAAACTCATTACTCTGTAAATTGGTAATAAAAAATGCAAAACTTAAACATTTATCCATCATTTTTAAAAGGAACTGCAGTTCAGGGTAACCAAATATCCTTAATTAATGAGTGAAAATTCTTTACAAAAGAATCACGGCTAACAAATATAAACTAATAATAAAAATAGAAAATGACTTTTACAATCTTTGTTGAAAAAAATAAAAAGATTTAGGCAAAAATCATCAACAGATGTTAAAACCATTAAGAGAAAAACTGACAGAGAATTTAATATTCTCAAGGTGCCAAAATATATGCAAATTCACAATGAAGTAATTCAGTGAAGGAAAAAAATAATCTTTTTCAACAAAAGGTGCTCGAACAACTGAATATGTCTATGAGGAAAAAATGAACCTTACACTGTACATAAAAATTAAACTTAAAACATAAAATTATAAACTTCTAAAGGAAAACATAGGAGGAAAGCTTTCCAACTTCAGGGTAGGCAAAAATTTCTTACTATAACATGCAAATGAAAACATGGATAAACCGGCCTTTAGCAAAACTAAAAAATTTTGCTCTTCGTAAAAGATGATGACTTTTGAAAAAAATTAATAAAGTTAATAAAAGCCTAGCAGGACTCATCAAGAAACAAGAAACAGCAACAAGGATACATTGTACAGAATAGGGAAATATAGCCATTATTTTGCAATACATTTAAATAGAGTATTATTTATAAAAATATTGAATCACTGTGTTACATGCCTGAAACCAATATTATAAATCAACTATACTTCAAGTTTTTAAAAATTTTTAAAAAGAAACAAGAAACAATCCAAAATATAAAAATAAAAAATAAAAGACGATGTCAAGGGGGAAAACAAGGAAGCATTATTCCTAATAGCCAAAAACTGTAACCAACTGAATGTCCATCAACCTATCAAGACATAAACAAAGTGAGTAGATCCATAGGTTGGAACATTACTCAGTAGTAAAAATGACTATCTGTACTTGCAACAACACAGATGAACCTAAATAAAATACTGTGCTAAATGAAAGAAGCTAAATACATAAGATTACCTAGTGTACGGTTCCATTTATATGACACTTTTAGAAAAGAACAACTCTATAGACAGAAAGCAAATCAGTGATTGCCTGGGTTTGTGGGTGGGAGGAAGAACTGACTGCAAACAGGAAAGAGGGAAATGTTTTGTGGTGATAGCAGTTAAAAAAAAAAATCTGGGTTGTGAGATGGTTGCACAAATGTATAAATTTAGTAAACTCATCAAACTATATGCTTAAATGCACAAATGTAAATTATACCTCAATAACAATACTAAAAGAAAAAAAGGCAAGCCATAGGATGGGAGAAAATATTTACAATTCACACTAATAACAAAAAGACTGGTACCCAGAATATATTAAGAATTCTTACAAACCAGTAAGAAGACAGTCAAGTCTTTAAATGTTAGACAAAGACCTTTCATTATTAGGCATTTGAAAAGTTGGTCACATCAGCAGTCAAGAAAAGGCAAATTAAAACTACACTGAGAATCTACTATACCCCCATTAAAATGGCTAAAATTTAAAAGACTGACAACATCAAATTTTGGTGAGGATCTAGAGGAACAAAAATTCTAATCTACTGAAATGGGAATGTGAAATGACAGAACCACCTTGGAACTAGCAGCCTCTATAAAAAGTAAACATATCATTATTTGCAAAAACCCACCCATTCTTTGCCTTAGGTATTTACTCAAGAAAAAGGAAACATGCTGACACAAAGCCATGTTATCTGTTCATAGCAGCTTTGTCTGCAGTATCCCTAAACTGGAAATAACCCAAATGCCTGTCAATAAGTGAATAGATAAATGTACTTCAAGACAATGTAATGCTAACTACCAATAAAAATAGGACCAAACTACCAATATACACAACATGAATCAATCTCAAAATAACTATGTTAAATGGATAGAGCCACACACAAGAAAGAACACATTGTATGACTCCAATTATATAAAACTATGGACAATGAAAATTAATCCGTAGTGACGCAAAGTGGTTGCCTGGTTCTTCTTTTTTTTACCAAACTACAAAATAAAAATTTTAGTATTACTACTCTAATAAAAAGCCAGCATAAGATTATCTAAATTGAGTAAAATAAAATAGTTATCCAAGTACAAAAGTTCTGAATTTTTGAGAAATGGAAAACAACTTACACATAGATTAAAGAGTGATTACCAAATTTTAACCAAAGAGCAGTGACGGAATTCTATATGACATACGATGGAAATTCAGTCAGTTAATGAAAAAATTATTCACAGTTCAGTGACCTGAAAAACTATGGAAAGCAATAACACCAAAAGACCTTAAGGCTGAAAGCAGACAGTTAATTAGATGTGAATCTACACTGCAAGATAGCAATAAAATAATGAAGCAACCAATGTTACTGTGGGTTGTTCATGAAAGAGACTATATCAAAGAAAAAGAAAATAACATGACTGGGGCTTCCCTGGTGGCGCAGTGGTTAAGAATCAGCCTGCCAATGCAGGGGACACAGGTTCGAGCCCTACTCCGGGAAGATCTCACATGCCGCGGAGCAACTAAGCCCACGTGCCACAACTACTGGGCCGCGCTCTAGAGCCCGCGAGCCACAACTACTGAGCCCGTGTGCCACAACTACTGAAGCCTGCGTGCCTAGAGCCCGTGCTCTCAAACAAGAGAAGCCACCGCAATGAGAAGCCCGTGCACCGCAACGAAGAGTAGCCCCCACTTGCCACAAGTAGAGAAAGCCTGCGCGCAGCAACGAAGACCCAACGCAGCCAAAAATAAAATAAATTAATTTTTTAAAAAAGAAAGAAAATAACATGACTGTATAATATAGAAATGAGAAAAATATTACCACTTTACATTTGGCATAAAACAAAAACACAGAGAAACACCATATGATAATTAAAATATTGCAAAAGAGGAAATGGTGCTGGGAGGAAGAAAGGATGGAAAGAAGGAAAATGGTAAAGCGCCCACCATGAAGAAAATACAACCATTTAAAGCACACATTTAAGGTCCTTAAAGGGCAAGATAGCAAATATTTTAGGCTTGGAGGCCACATAGGCTATATATGGTCTCTGCTGTATACTGTTCTTTCAGTTTTTTCCCCCAACCATATAAAAATGTAAAAACAATTAGCACTTGAGCCATACAGAAACAGTCTACAGACTGTACTTTTGCCAATCCTTGATTTAGAATGTTAAATAAGAGCTCAAATTAATTCCCACTCAAAAAAAATATTTAAAAAATAGTAAGCACATGCTAAACAAGACTAATTAAGCTTTAGGGAAAACATTTAGATGATCAGTTTAAAATCTAAGGAAAGCTAACAGTGATAGGAGCAAACAGATGAGGGGCAGGCGGCAAATCATCCACTGAGGCTGGTAAGATAAAGAAAACACATGAAACCTTTAGATCTGTGTAACTTGAAGAGCTCTTACTATAATCACCCTTTACTATTTTTAATTGAGGTATAATTGACATACAACATTATATTAGTTTCAGGTATATAACATAATGATTTGATATTTGTATATATTGTAAAATGACTACCACGATACGTCTAGTTAACATCTTTCACCACACACTGCTACAAAAAATGTTCTTTTCTTGTCGTGAGCACGTTTAAGATCTATTCTCTTAGCAACTTTCAAACATACAACACAGTATTATTAACTATAGTTGCCATGCTGTGCATTATATCCTCATGACTTATTTATTTTACAACTAGAAGTTTGTATCTTTAGGCCCCCTTCACCCGTCTCACCCATCCCTTCAAATTATTTATTGCATGTCAGGAAACATGCTTCGTACAAGAGTTGAAAAATTACTGGAACTTTATATTTAGTAAATGCAAAAACAGTGGGACCAAATATACAAAAGGAGTTTCTGTAGGTTCAAATGATGAGATCTGTTCTAGAATTCATGAGACCAGCCAGGAAAACTAGCAGCTAACAATAGGAAAGCTAGACCTCTTAAAGCAGATATTCAGCTTGACAAATCAACTGACACTGAGTCTACTATTGGTGTTTGTTGGGCACACAGAGAAGAAAAGGATCACAAAGGACTGGTTGCATGCTTTACTACCATAACTAATCAACAGGGTCAACTTCGCCAGGAAGCTCCTTTTGGAGGGTGAGAAAATGCTTAACTTCCATAAACCTTCAACACAACACATTCGAATTGGTACCCTCTCTGTGCTAAAAACAATTCAGAATTTTTAACTACAAAAGTAAAAAGGGTTCATAACAACATAATCACTTCCTGTATGCTATGCAGACATTTATTTAGTGAACTTCAATTCTACTTTGTCATCGTAGAGAGACTCTCTCTAGATCATGCTATCATGGTACTTTTAGCTGACAACTGATAAGCACCTGTACTCTGTGTGGACCTGACAGAGGAGGCTTTCCGACTTCGGGAAAAGGCAGGTTTGTGGATGTTTGCCTCCCAGTACTGACAACAATTGTAACGGGAAATTACAGCCCAGCACAGAAAGACCCTGAAAGACCCTCTTCCTTGACTTTTAAAGACATATAAGCACATCATCTTCCTCCATCCTGGAACCTCCAGAAAGCCCTGCACTGTTTATTGGAAAAGCTTATAATTCACAAGTTAAAGCCATCTTTCTAATTGAAATGTAATCATTTCACTGTGGGGGCCTGGTATCTATGGTGATGCAGGAACTCATCCAGATCAAAATCTCTGTCACCTATTTTTGAAAGCTAGTTACAGCTTGAGGTAATGGAGTCTGCTGCAATCTTGAAAATACCGTAAGGTTCTCTCTTTCTTTGTCTGGCTTCTTTCAATGAAAGATTCTCAGGATCAGCAAAAAAGAGAAATAGGAATCAAGGAAGAGCCGCAGACGATCCCAATGTTTGGGACAAACATTGCCTGTCGAATTGGCACATGTTTTTCTAATGTGATGATAATGGCATCCTTCACCAGAAGAAGAACTCTGGGTCATCAATCCTTCCAAACATTGTGTAAAGAAAGGGGCAGTGGTATCACTACAAACCTTTTCCATATAGACTTAATATGGCTTTGTGAAGTCAGAAGTTTACTTATAATTTTCTACTGTAAGAAGAAAAAACAGTTCCTTAGTATCTAAATAATTATTTAGTTTATGTCTTCCAAGACATAAATTTTGTAAAACTGTAGTGGAGACTTTGTAAGGCTACAAAGCTATTAAAACCTACAAATGAATACAGCACATTTAAGCAATTAACTAGGGAAAAAACAGTAATGATCAAAAACAAGTTATCTGCATTTATTTTAAAATTTTTGATTTTGGAAAAAGAATGATACGAAAAGAAATTACACTAATTTTCTTTTAGTAAATTTAAGTTTTACAATTAATTGATATTGAAAATGATGGTCCCAACTATATACTCAGTAAAAGAAGATCACTAATATTTTTGAGAAACCAAATTGTCAGAAGTTGATTATTAAATGCAAGTAAGGACATGTTAATTCAAAAGTCCCTTGTGTACTGAACATCTCTATTCAGGTTATGAGCCTATAAACTATGAAATTGTGTAATATTTCATGAATGTAATATTACTTCAAAATTAAAATGCTATTATTGTTTTAGTCTATATATATAATAAATATTAACAATATATTTAACTATTTCAATTATTTCTTATAAATGGGAGAATATATTTCGGGAATCAAATAGATATAAGCTGCAGCATCTGTTTTAATGGGAAGTGGAAAGAGTATTCCAGGCATAAAAAGAACATGAAAGCCCTAAAGGAGGAAGGAAAATGGGCATGTGAAAAACTAAAAGAAAGCTTGTGAGAGTGAGAAATAGAGAACACAGGGGAGAGTGGCATAAAAGGTGTATATTTACATGCTGATGAGAAGAAACAAAGTAAAAGACACATGATGAAGATATGAGAGAAAGAAATATAAACAAGATAAGAAAGCGGGATCCAGAGTACAGGTGATGTGAGAAGCACCTCTGTGAAGCAGAAATTAAGGGCATCCGCCTCAGCTGGTATGTGGGATGAGAGGGTAAGGTTAACGCAAAGTGGAGAGTCTAAAACAGTCATTTCAGAGAATGGAAAAAAGAAAGTTGGCCAGAGAAACATAAAAATGTTGAGGAATACTGAGGAACTGGTTTAGATTAGTCATCACATGGAGGCTTCCCAAAGAAATTTTAACACTTAAAAAATTCCTTTTTCAATATAAATTGCTTCACAAATTGTCAAATGATTTAAAATGTAATTATTTAACAAAATTAGAATAAACTGCTTGGTTCTATTGAAGAAAGGCGGGGGAGCAAGCACTCCAGACCATGACTCTACTGCTTGCTAGTTGAGTAATCTACAGCTAATTTCTTAACCTTTCCAGGCCTTTGTTTCCTTAACTATAGAAAGTGGATAATTATACCTTCCTCACATATTTGTCACTGTGACTGAGATAACAAATGTAAAGTGACTAACACAAATCCTGGCAGAGAAGAGGCATTCAGTAAAAGTTAGTTTCATCCTTAATTCCCAAACTGCCTGCTGACACAGCTGGATGACACCTCTGACTTGTTGCTTTCTAAGAGGAAAAGGAAAGAGGCTCCAAAACACAGGCTCTTTCCACTAAAACATCCTGCTTCCCAAGAACATTATCTCAGGGACATCATTACTGATAAGGGTTTAATTTCCTCAGCTCTGCAAAGCCAGAAACCTGACTGAAAATAACACAGAGGACCCAGGTCTGAGGGAGACACACACATGACTAAATTCAGAAATACATGATGTTATAAACACGAATATCAATTTACACATGATAAATATTGTAAAAATTGTGAAATGAACCAGAATGTTAATATTGGCAAATCGGTACATTTTCTCCCTTTCGGAAAATTATGGAGGAAGCCAAATTATACTCAGAAGGTTATGCTATACCTATGGAATTTAACAAGACTAATGCATTGGAAAATATTAATGGCTAATGTCAACAAACTATGAGAAAATAATATATACAGCCTTACAAAAAGACAATATTCCCATCCACTGAGCAGAATCTACCTTCCTCTAAACCACCCTGAAACATACAACAAAATTAAAGCTCCCTGGTTCTATGCAGACCATTTCACACCTACCCATGTAGACACACAATATTTAAAATTTTTTTCTTCTTTATCTTTCTAACTTAATTTCATTGATTACATACAGGCCATTGGCTAAACAACAAGTCACCAACTTAAATAACCTTCCGACTAACTTTAGAGTCTGAAAATATAACAATACTATCAATATTTAGGGAATATTAGTTCCTTAAAAGTTTAACAGTTTAATTTCACTATGATTTAAAAACTGAAGCAAAGTCATATTTGACAACTATTAAAATGTACACATGGGACTTCCCTGGTGGCACAGTGGTTAAGAATCCGCCTGCCAATGCAGGGGACACAAGTTCGATCCCTGATCCGGGAAGATCCCACCTGCCGCAGAGTACCTAAGCCCGTGCGCCACAACTACTGAGCACGCGTGCCATAACTACTGAAGCTCGTGCACCTAGAGCCTGTGCTCCGCAACAAGAGAAGCCACCGCGATGAGAAGCCCGCACACCACAACGAAGAGTAGCCCCCACTTGCCGCACTAGAGAAAGCCTGTGCACAGCAGCGAAGACCCAACACAGCCAAATAAAATAAAATAAATAAATTTATATTTTTTAAAATGTACACAAAATAGCAACATACCTAAAATAAGTTTGCTTAGGAACAACTATCCTAGAAAATATTTTCCCACTTTAAATATATGAGAATACAATAAAAAATAAGCCTAAAGGTAACCATTTCTTTGTGTTAAAATTCCCCAATCTCTATTAAAAATAGTATTTTAGTTCTACAAACTGTTTCATTTCTGCCATTATTAGTTTTCATTTCCATGACTCTAAAATACAGTAAATTATTAAGATCTGCATAAATTAAAGATATATGCATACATATACATAAATACATAGCAATAAAAACTTCACAGGTAAAAAATACTAAACAGTATTTATGAAGTTTTAAATCTCTAATGTAGTGATAATAGGAACATTAGACAAATACAAAAATCTTGTGATACTGCACTTTCTGAAACGTTACTTGTTTCCTTTCCCGCAACTAAATAAGCTGGGCTGAAGCCATTTTCTATAGAAATATTCATGTTAATTCAAAATTGACTTGGAATTCCTTAAATATTTCTTTGAGAATAAAGTAACCTCTATTATTTGATGTAGACAAGTATCTTATTTTTAAACAGTATAAGCATTTTACCTTCACAGTGAGACTGCGAGTTAAAACATGATTGGCAGCAGATAAAACTAAACTCTAGAGTTAGAATAAAAGCTACCTTTGGGAAAGGAGGAGAGAGGAGTGACAGTGAGAGGGAGTGAAGAGACTTCAGGAATGCTGGTAACGTCCTATTTCTTGACCTGGGTTTTAATTTCACAGGTGTGTTTACACTGCGGTATTTCATTCTATGTGTATGTCTATGATTTGTTCACCTTTCATTATATATATGATAATCAGCTTTAAAAATTCATTCAGAAGAGTAACTGATATTCAGTTATTTTTAATTACAAAAGTTAAAAACTGGAAATCAAATAAATAGCTTCCTGATTCAGAGACTACTTAAAGAACTGAATATTTATAAAATTATTTTTGTCCAATACAAATGCACAAAATGAAATTCCTGGTTTAAAGAATATGAATTTTTAAATGGATACTAATGATGGTATTTGGGTCCAGTACAAATGGAGAAAATATCTGGGTGCAATACAAATGTAGAAATACTGAGATTTACATCTAATTTGTTGATTCTACTACCTCAATGCCTCTAGGTTTCTTGTAATTCAGAAAATTAAGCATCAGGAAAATGATATCTTAGGAGAAATCTCGAGTCAATTTCTAAAAAAAAATTCTGGCACAGTGATTATTCAGGGTGCAAGGTTCTGGGGTTAGAGTACTTAATGTTTGCCAGACTACATCATTTACTGGATGTGTGATCTTCGACCAATTATTTAAGCTCTCAGTTTCCCCATTTGTAAAATGGAGATAGCAGTAATACCATCCTTACTGGGTTGCTGAAAAGCTTAAATGAGTACCAGTGACTTGAACAAAGGAAGCCTACACAACATCTGTTAACTATCTATCTACATATACACATTATATTAAAATATATTTCATATTATATATATTATACATTAGAAATCTTAGAATCCATTTTCAGTAGAATTAAGTAAATATACATTTTAAAAATTTTCCTTGTACTTACTTTATGCCCTACTCTCCGATTCAGATTGTAGACATAGTTGTTCAGTGATAAAATAAGGATATACATTACTTTTTTCCAACACAAAATCAAATGTTCATCTGTATTATGACACATTTTTCACATTAAAAAAGTGACATTATTTGTATTACCTGAGTCTCCACACCCTGCTCCAGGAGGCGCTTAGCTTGATTTTCCACTTCAAGTCGAGCTCTTGCAACAAAAAGTAGATCATTTTCTATTACTTCTATTCCAGAAAGATCTATTCCTTGAGAAAGATAATCTATTAAAAAAAATACACACATTTAAATATTTCAATATTGAATAAATATCAAGGTATCAAAACATGTCTAACTTCTTTGAAATATTACAGAACGGCTGTTGAACACTATTCCCTTTCAAAATCTGTATTTTAAAAAACATAGTTACCCAAACATTTTCTACCTAATAAGTAACTTTATTCTGGAGCAAAAAGTTCCAAACATTACAGAGTTGGTAAAGCAAGAGTAGAATTATGATTATTATAAATTCAAAGTAATGTCAACAAGTTACAAAAAAAGTGTGCCAAATTTAATAAAAATAAAGATCCTGATGAATCTTAGAAATTTCTCAAGTTGCAAGACAGTTTTAAAAGTTATTCTATAATAACAAAACTTTTGAAACAAATGTCCACCACTTGGACAATGACAAATTAATTATGAAAAAACTTTAGCATGCTACCACTTTACATGACCACACACAATAGACCTAATTTACTTACTTCCATTGAAGGATTTTCATGATATGACTGAATGAAAAAAATTACACAAAGAACTTAACTCCATTTATATAATTACATATAAAACATGATTATATACTATATAATTCTATAAACTTTATTTTCTTTAAGTAGAATTATAGAATTTAGTTTACAGAATTATAACTCTATTCATAGAATTATATATATTCTACTTAGAGAATTATATACACAGAGCAAGAAGTATGAAAATGTAGCGACCAAGAAGTTAACAACAGTTGTCTCCGCACATTTAGATTTTGAAAAATTTATTTATTTATTGGCTTAATCTTAGACATATCTGAGGTAATTAAAATGCTACAAATGAAGGTCAAGGTTTCATTATGCATCTTAGACACAGTTCTAAAACACGTATTTTCTATTTCTACAAGAAAAATTGTTTCTAAAAAACAAAAATGATTTATATAGAAGATGACTCTCTTCCAGTTACTCAACAGAATATCAAGTGTGTTTTTCACTATATTCTCTAATTAGAATTTTAAAATTTTAAGTCTTAAAATATATCCCTAGCACTTACATACTGTCATATTTTTCTTCAGCTGGGTCACAACGCACTGCCTAGGTGAAACTACATTAAAGCATCCAGTACAATGCTAACTAACCACTTAGCACTCAAGTATCTGCTGACAGCACACAGTATAGTTAGTTCTACACTAGAGGACAGAAGGAAACAATGTAAAGGGCACCTAATAGTGGTTATTGCCAACTGTCCTTCAACCATAAGCATTTTTAAATGTGTCTATCTAAAGGGACTTACAGCTTTCCACAGTGTAAAGAGTACTGAAAATGCCTTTAAATCATCTGAGTTTACATTCAGCCTCATAATTTACTTACTAGGTGATCATAATCATGTGATATACCCTGAGTCTCAATTTTTTTATCTGTAAAATGACAATAATTTATAATTCACACCCTACATAACCCTTATCATCAGAATCAAAATAAGTTCAAGAATACAAAGTACTTTATACACCAACCTATCATGTAAATGTAGGGTGGATTATAATCCAGAGAAAATGTTTTTAATCTGATTTTTAAATTTTACTTTTCAGAAAATTTTGAGAAAATTATGTTCAACCTAAGTTGTGATAATGATCAATGAGTAAATGCTATGTTCACCCTGAAAACGCTGACTAGACAATATAGAATCAAAGTACAGACATAACTACAGACATACAGAGAACAGAAAATAAATATTTTCTTTTCAAGCTGGTTACCAACTTTTTTCTCCATTTTTTCTGTTATCTAAGGAAGAAAAATATCACAATTCAGTTTAAAAAAAGAAAAGGCACTATGAATAAGAGATCTGGCTGGGTTCTAACTCTACTTCTGTCACATACGTTTCCCAATAAAAGTCTTGCAATCTTTGGTAACAGTTACTTTATTTGAAAGATGAAGAGCTAGACTACATAAACCCTAAGGTTCCTTCCAGTAATAAATTTCTATAGATAAGCAAAGTTAACAGTTGCTTTATTCTTATGAATGCTGATCTTTAACTCTGGAGACAATTCAAATCATTCACTCAGTCCATTTATTGAGTACCAATCATTTATAAGTCACAAACATACAGAAATAAATCAGACATAAATTGTGACCCCAAGTAGAAAAGTCTAAGACAGGAAGGAAAAGCACAAAGTTATAACTACTGAAAGATACAATATATTGTGCCAGGTGCTGGCACAAATAGAAGAAGTCAGCATAGCTTATGTCCGCACAAAGTCTACAATCTAGTAGAGAATTTAAATGAGTAACTCCAATACTTTCTAAGGTAAACAGTGCCCCCATCACATTATCTAACCACCTTCCTCCTTTCCCACCTCCCCATCCCATGCTTACCCACACTATATTTAAAAATCACTCATTTTAAGAAATAACCAAAAGACATGCTATATTTGGAGTACAAAGGGTTCTGTCAGTTGGGAGAAAGAAAGAACCTTTCTTTTATTATATTTTCTTATATTATTTTCCTTACTGATTATTCCAAAAACCTGCTTTTCAATAAAAGAGATAAAGGTAGAAACAGATGGGGGGTGGGGGGGGGGACAGGGAAAAAAAATGTAGTAACACCACCCACCCAGGAGAATGGATTATATTAAATTCTTCCCTCCTGTTTATCTGTTGCATACAATCGCTATCAGTGTTCCAAGTCTTTATACATTTGTTCTTTGCAAAGCACATATAGGGACTGGTATCGATGAAAAAACATGGTGATGATTCCAATAATAATAACTATAATTTCTTAAGACGTGACATGTGGAAGGCACTGAATTAGACACAAAATATGCATTTATTATTTTTAATATTATATGTAATATTCTCAACAACTGTGTTAGAAATACTAACATATTAGGAACAAAATCACGTGGGTAGTAACCAACAAAGCAGAATTTAAATCCAGGTCTCTCTGATCTCAGTCTTGTCACTAGATCATCCCAGGCAAATCCTACAAACTGCAGAGAGAAGACAGCTTTATATTCAAAGGACAGACTATTCCTCCTACACTCTTCCCATTTGCTCAGTAAAAGGGTAAAAATGTAAATATCACATCAGACTCAATTGTTCAGGGAAACCAAGAATGTACAATGGAGAAAAGACAGTCTCCTCAACAAGTGATGCTGGGAAAACTGGACAGCTACATGTTATGCAGTGAGATTAGAACATTCTCTAACACCACATACGAAAATAAACTCAAAGTGGTTTAAAGACCTAAATGTAACAAATGACACCATAAAACTCCTAGGAAAGAATATAGGCAAGACATTCTTTGACATAAATTGTAGCAATATTTTCTTAGATCAGTCTCCCAAGGCAAAAGAAATAAAAGCAAAAATAAACAAATGCGACCTAATCAAACGTAAAAGCTTTTGTCCAGCAAAGGAAACCATCAACAAAATGAAAAGACAACCTATAGACTGGGAGGAAATATTTGGAAACAATACGACCGACAAAGGATTAATATCCAGAATATACAAACAGCTCAAACAACTCAATATCGAAAAAGCATACAAGCCAATCAAATAATTGGCAGAAGACCTAAACTGACATTTCTCTGAAGACATACACATGGCCAAGACATACACATGGCCAAGAGGCACATGAAAAGATGTTCAACACCACTAATTATTAAAGAAATGCAAATCAGCACCACAATGAGGTATCACCTCACACCAGTCAGAATAGCTATCATCAAAAAGTCTACAAATAATAAAGGCTGGGGCTTCCCTGGTGGCGCAGTGGTTGAGAGTCCTTCTGCCGATGCAGGGGACGCGGGTTCGTGCCCTGGTCCGGGAAGATCCCATGTGCCGTGGAGCGGCTGGGCCCGTGAGCCACGGCCGCTGAGCCTGCGCGTCCGGAGCCTGTGCTCCGCAACCGGAGAGGCCACAACAGTGAGAGCCCCGCATACCGCAAAATAATAATAATAATGATGTCTCTCAATAACAATGTTAAAGAAGAACAAGTTTCAGAAGAATACACACAGCAAGAGGTAATTTATATCAAGACATGTATGATTAAACAATATATTACTTAGGGACATACAAAAAACAATAACAACATTTAGAAAAGTTATAGAGATAGGCGATACAACATGCTTATAATATTCTAAAACTTAAACCTGGTAGGTAGTATTTGTAGTTTACACATGTTAAAAATGTTTCTGCATTTTTATATTTTTCCATTAAATATTAAATAAGTATGAACCAATGGCACAGATTACAGTGTTATAAACAAGGACATTACAAGAGTTATAACTGTATTTCACATATTCAAAACAGAAAAGACTAAACATGTTAGTAAAGACATGGGTAATAAAGTAAGGCACAAATCGAACTTCTAGAGATAAGAAGTACAAACGCTAGAGGGGTTTAATGGCATATGAGCCACTGTAGAAAAAACAGAATACACTGTCTACTGAAATAGAGTTTCATGCTAGGATTATTAACTGGTAACTGAATAAAGGCTTTTCTTTTCCTTTTAAAAATATCATGCTCATTTTTGAAAATCAGAAAAACACTTCAAAGAAGGGAAATTATATAACCCACAACACAGAGGCAACAACTGCCAAGTGGATTATTGGAATATATGTGAATATGTCTGACAAATTTGTGAATCTTCAAATTCTCAAGTAGTACCAAAACAGCATATATCCTCCCCCTAGATACTGATGTGAGAAAGAGCAGAAAAAGCAAAAATTGACATACAGGGACTGGGCAGCTGGCTACACTGAAGAAAGTGACTCCCTCCTACGCACCGACTTTGCAAAGAGCACAATGCAGATTAGTGCCTCAGAGAAATTTCAAGCAACCTTCAGATATTCCTAAAATACTCAAAATCTTGTTTGTGTCTACTATATTCCTTTAAATTCTTACCCTACTTTTTAAACTACCCACGAGTTATTTTGTTTATGTTTTTATCTGTAATTATACTTATTTACAATGTCTTCTTTATTAACATTGTTATAAGCATTCACCCATACTATGATAGTACTTATAAATATGTTTTTGACAGTATTTTATCAAATAAATGAACAAAAATTACTTAACCATCTGCCTAAATGGAATAATTATTTATCATAAATACATATAAGAATTTTAAATATCTATAATTATTTCCTTGAGAAACAAAGCAGAATTACCAGACAAAAGTAACAATTTTAAGCTTATTGATACAAATTATCAAACTACTTTTCAAAATGACTATACTACTTTATACATTTTCCTAATAATCTATGGGAGTTACTTAACCATGGATAGAACTGGATGTTATTCCTGTACTGAATATTTTATACACTGCTAGAAGAAGTATGTTCTTATTGAGGGTCTGACATGAATTTTTAAATGATGAGGCTGAATAACTTTTACTATCTGTATCTCCTTTTAAGAATCTCTACATCATTTTTACTCCCTATCATTTTTATAACACTTTGTATTAATTACACAATAATATTCACTGTTTACCTATCATATTTGCTGTGAGTATTTTCCCAGTCTGTTGGTTTGTTCATTTTTAGTTATTTATTTATACATCACTTCCTAAGGCCATTTCCAGAATACAGTCATACAATTATATTATCTAAAAGCTCCACATCTGATTTTTCTACACAGCCCTGATTATTTAGAAACTTTAGACTAAAGCCTGTCTTTTACAAAAGCAAATAGCAAAATGTAAGTCTGTTATTTATAAAGGGTTATCTGGCAAACTGATGAATAATAATCTGGAGAGCAAAGCTGTCATTGTAGAATCCATTCAACAAAAAGTTTACCTTAAATCAAAATAAATAATATTGTAAGATCAGGGCTTATCACAACGACTACCTTTTAACTTGTTCTGCAACATCAATCTTCCTTGCCACCTTATCATATGTTTTATAAAAACAGAGTTCCTAGACAATACTGACAATAACAAATGTAAATGAAGACAAAACAAACCACCACCACAAAACATCACCAAACAACATGGATGCCGCAAGGTTAAAATATTGATAAAATTCACCCAATCAATGAGATCTAAGTGTCCAGTTACTGAAGGTGTCATCATCACCATCATCATAAAAACAACAACATCATCATCATCACAGAATACTTATTTGTTATTTGTAACAAATGGCTAAGTCTAAGATAGAGTTTAAAAATTCCCCTCCCCGCTCATTAAAAAAAAAAAAAAAAAAAAACTTTCACTAAAGAAACCTTAGAAAACACATAAAGTTAGAGAAAAAGTAAAAGTCAAAAACCCCAAGAAAACTTCAATAATGACAACTACATATACATACTGATTTTCATTTCCTTATTCTAGGTGTAAAAAGTTTGTTTATATTTGACATACTTTAATCATATTCAAGTAGATATCTTGAATCTGATGAGAAAACAGCCTATAGGAAAAAATATCTTCAAGAAAAATTTTCTGTAAAATTGCAGAGTGATTTCAATAATGTATAAAATAAATGAAAACATAATCAAATTATAAAGCAAAATTTTTGAAAAGTAATGTGGTATTTGCACAAAAGTAAAAATGACATATAGAATCGAGAACAAAATAATGTGTTTTAAAAGGGGTAAGATTTTGGGCTTCCCTGGTGATGCAGTGGTTGGGAGTCCGCCTGCTGATGCAGCAGGTGCGGGTTCATGCCCCGGTCCGGGAGGATCCCGCGTGCCACGGAGTAGCTGGGCCCGTGGGCTGTGGCCGCTGGGCATGCACGTCTGAGCCTGTGCTCTGCAATGGGAAAGGCCACAGCAGTGACAGGCCCACGTATCGAAAAAAAAAAAAAGGGGGGGGGTAAGATTTTAATATATAATAACCAAAATATAACTAAACAAATAGCAAAAATTATTTTTAAAAAGCATCTCACAATATATAAAACCTATCATAGAAAAAAAATTTTAACAATATAAAATACTTATTCCCACTACGGGGGAAAATAATTCCTTAACCAAATGAACTATAAGACAAATTTCACAACTACTAATATATACATTTTCTAACATCTTCTAATGAAAAAATAAAAATAAAATCAGAAAAAGAATAAAAATAATTTGAAGTAAATTAAACACATAAAGGTATTACCATTAAAAACATGTAAAGAACTTATAGTTATCAGTGGGTAACTAATCAAACAGACATTACAAAACAAGTTCATGTAAGAGAAAATTCAGGATTAAGTCAACGTTTGAAAATCTATTAAAGCTTTCTAATAATCTTTGAAATTTATCCTTATGTAAAATATAATAGTACATGATCACTGGAGCACTTATAAAATCAATAAAAATATCATTTACTTAAAGTCAATTCTATTCGAGAAAACAGGTGTATCCTTTCAAAGGCAGAATACCACAGAAAGAAGGCTGAATTAGGAATGAGAATACCTGAACTTTATTCTACTCAATTTTATGACCTGAGAAAAATCACTTAACCTTTCTGAGATTCCATAAGTAAAGAATAAAAAACCTGTGTTACAAATCACACAGGATTGTATGGATCAAATGAGATAATATGCATGAAGAACGTTTTGTAAACCACCAAAAGCATGTAAATAACTTATTTTCATAAATGGGTATTAGTTACTAACCCCTCCTTTTTTTTAATGGAGGGAGGAAGAGAAAAGGGCCTTGAAAAACATAATCTTTAGGAGTTCAGTATTACAAAAAAAAAAAAAAACCCAAAAAAACATAAAGGTAAAATTTTTACTTTTCTAACCAATCCTTAGTTGATACTACTGCTTAAACTGTGCACAAAATAAGCCTCAGTCTTAAGTAAACTCCTTTGTGTGAAATCTTCATACTTCAAGTCCAAAGTCTCAGGGAATGCTGATCCTGTTCTTCAAAGCTTTGTGAAAATTTAGTATCAAAAGCCTTATATTTTTTCTGGCTCTCACTTTAGGGTGGGGAAGAACCTTACTATTAAAAAAGGGGATTAGTTTTCCTTTCCTAAATCTTACTCTTTTTTCCAGCGAGTACAAAAAAATTGCCCAGGGCCATAGATAAATACAGGAAAAAAAAGAAGAAGACAGTGTATTTTCTATCTTTCCTTTGGGCACAGTCGGGGTTTTTTTTCCCCCTTCCCTTGACTTTCTAACCATGGTGCTGTTGCTATGACATTATAATTTTAAAACATGGATTTATATAAAACCAACCTTTTTTCCCCTCCAGGAAGATACTTCAGATGCTATATTTAGTGCCTACCTTCCAAACATTATCTAACCAGGAGTAAGAGTCAATGCCCCTCCCTCAACAACTGAGAAGCACTAGATAAAATCAACAAGGAATAGAAAAAATGACAAACATAAAACAAGGGAAACTAGTTGACATCAACAGAGCACTCCACCCAACAAAAACAGAATATACATTCTGTTCAACTACACACGGAACATTAACAAAGACAGAGGATGTCCTAGGTCACAAAACAAACATCTTACATTTAAAAGAAATGAAATCATACAATTCAATTGATCATAATAGAATCAAACTAAGAATCAGCAATAGAACAATACCTATAAATTTTCTAAACATTTCAAAATTAAACAACACATTTCCAAATAATCAGTGGATCACAAAAGATCTCAAAAGAAATTTTTTTAGAAATATTGAACTGAACAAAGATGAAAAAACAACATCAAAATCTGTGGGATTCAACCAAGGCAGGAGTTGGAAGAAATTTAATAACACTAGATGCATTCTTAGAAAAAGTTGTGTTATTAGGGAAAAAAAGGTCTCAATAATGCAAGCTATTGCCTCAAGAAACTAGAAAAAAAGCAAAATAAACCCAAAACAAGCTGAAGAAAGGGACTAAAAAAGATATCAGAAAATCAATGAAATTAAAAACAAAAATAACAGAAAACCAATCAAACCAAAAGTAGACTCTTTGCAACTATCAATAAAATTAATAAACCCCCAGAAAGACCAAGAAAGAAAAAAGGATAGAAGACAAATTACCAATTACAGGAGTGAAAAACATGATACCACTACAGAACTCACAGCATTAAAAGTATAATGCAATACTTTGAATAGCTCTACAACTCAGAAGAAATTATCAGAACTCATACAAGATGACCTGAAAAAATAACTATTAAAGAACTTGAATTTGTAATTCAAAACATTCTGAATTAGAAATCTACAAACCCAGATGGTCTCACTATCATGGAAAAAAGAAACAATCCAATACTACACAATGGAAGAAGGAACACATCTCAAAACTAGACCAAAAAAAAAAAGCTACAAACATTCTCTCTCAAGAGCATAGACACAGAAATCCTCAAAATTAGCAAATCTGATTACCTACTAAAAAAACAAAGACATTGGGCTTCCCTGGTGGCACAGTGATTGAGAGTCTGCCTGCCGATGCAGGGGGCATGGGTTCGTGCCCCGGTCCGGAAAGATCCCACATGCCACAGAGTGGCTAGGCCAGTGAGCCATGGCCGCTGAGCCTGCGCGTCCGGAGCCTGTGCTCCACAACAGGAGAGGCCACAACAGTGAGAGGCCCGCGTACCGCAAAAAACAAAACAAAACAAAACAAAATAAACAGACATTAGCAAACAAACAAAACTACAGAACCATCTCCCTTAAAAGCACAGATGCAACAATCCTCACCAAATTTTAGCAAATAAGATCTAGTAATATATAAAAATAATAATACATCATGACCAAGAGAAGTTTCCTCTTAGAATACATGGAAAATAAACTTTGATAATTTAAAGATGTTTATTATAAAAACTTAAAGTAACAAATAAACATAACACAAACAGCTTTACAGCTAATAAGCCAACAAATGAGGTAAACTGTCATCATGAAAAACACTCCAAAAGAAAGCAGAAGAGAAAATGAGAAGCAATGAAAGATGATACAAACAGAATATAAATAGCAAGATGATAGCATTAAACATAATCACATCAATAATGCAATGAAATCTAAACTGCCTAAACATCCTAAATATGATGCAGAGATTGCAAAACTCGATTAAAAAAAGAACTATAGATAGCCTATTAAAAAACTCATGAAAAACATGAAGACACAAATAAGTTAAAAGGAAAAAGACAGAAAAAGATATATAAAGCTGGATTATTATCAAGATAGTGGAATAGAAGGATGTGTAGCTCACCACCACCCCTGCAAAAATACTACACAGGTGGAACCATTCTCACAGAAAACTAAGTGGAAACTGGCAAAAGAACTCCCATACCACGGAAGCTGCAAGAAAGATCTCCATGTAACTGGGTAGGACAGAAAAAGGCATAGGGTTGAGATTCCCACCCGTGAGAGGGATCTGAGAGGAAGAAAAGGTCCACACAGGCACTCACCACCCTGGGGAGCGAGTAGGACAGGCCACAATCTGGGCATCAGAGTCCCAAGGTCCTGCACAGAGGAGGACAACCCCCCTTGGCTGCTGGGAGGTCCCTGGGACAGATGAAGGGCTGGAAATGCCTAGACTCTACTCACAAGGAGCATGCACATGACGGCTTGCCAAGAGTCAGGACAGAGAGAGCCTTGCACTGGAGGCTGCTGCCTTGCCACACCCCCTAATCCAGATGAGGCAAACACCTCAGCCTTACCACACCACAGCTTGGTACAAGATCCCAGCCAACTGGGCCCTGGGAAAACACCTTGTCTAGCTATGCACAAACAGGTGGCAGGGCCGGGTGGGGGGACCTGGGATGCGATCCAGGTGGGCCAGGGGGCGGCTACGGTCAACGCACACTCAGGTGGTGTTGCGAACATGCTGTGGTGCATCTCCCACCAGAGTGAATGCTCCAGTCACCACCACACTCCACACTGCAGCTTAGCACAGGATCTGGGGCAGATAGGTCTTGGGAGAAGACAGCCACCGAGGCAATCTAGATCTCTGGCAACAGCACAGCCACCTCAATACCTGCAATCACAATGCCTGAAACCCCTGCCCCAGCCTAGAGAACTCTGTAGCCCTGACCACTCCACACCAAAGGCTTGAACTAGATCTGGGATGAATACAACAGGGGAACAGATGCAAATGTGGGCTGCATGTGAACAGAGCCACAGACACCTACACAGGTGGTATTTAGGTTCTCTGTGAGTGAAGGGGCTTTACTTGCTTCACTTGCTCCTTTGGGGCAGGACAGGCAGTAAAGGGGAAAGGAACATGATCGAGCCTGATTCTCAGAGCTTCTACTCCAACAACTGGGAAGCAGACCCTGCACCTGACAGGATAGTGAGAGCCACAAAGCAGAGGGGACATCCCACTTCGCAGGTTTTAGATCCCCTAACATCAACCACACCCCTTCCCTATCAAGGTGATAACAACCAGCACACCTTGAGGAAGGACATGACTGGTGTCCCTATCAAAACCAGCCCTCACACCAAAGGCACTGGACATACACGTCTACACAGAAAGCTCCCTCATAAAAATACCTCTTCAAGACCATGATAGATAACTGTTTCTCCTAAGTTCACTGAGACAGAAAGTTACGTAAAATGAAAAGGCAAACGAAGTACTCCCAATTAAAAGAGTAAGAGAAATACCCTCAAAGAACAGATAATAAAACAGAGCTCACCAGTCTACCAGACCATGAGTTCAAAAAGGTGGTAATAAAAATGCTAACTGAATTAAGAAAGATTATCAACAGAAACACAGATCACTGTAACAAGGAACTAGAAACTACAAAGATGAAACAAAGATAGATAATTCAATTTCTAAGATAAAAAGCAATCTAGATGTAATGAAAAGCCAAATAAATGACATAAAAGAACAAGTAAGTGGGGAATTCCCTGGTGGTCCAGTGGTTAGGACATGGCACTTTCACTGCCATGGCCCTTGGGGTTCAATCTCTGGTCGGGGAAGTAAGATCCATATGGTACAGACAAAAACAACAACAACAACAACAAAGAAGTAAGTGATCTGTAGGATAGAATAATGGCAATCACCCAGTCAGAATAGCAGACAGAAACACAAATGGAAAAAAAAAAGAAAGCAATGTGTGAGATGTAGGGGATGACATAAATGCCAAGCTATGCATAATAGGGGTTCCAGAAGAAGAAGGGAGGATCAAAAATGTATTTAAAGAAATTATGGCTGGAAACATCCCAACACTAAAGAAGGAAACATATATCCAGGTACAGGAAGCGCAGACGGTCCCAAACAAGATGAGTCAAAACAGACTCACAACAAGCTGTATCATAATTAAAATGGCAAAAGTGAAAAATAAAGAGAGGATTCTAAAGACAGCAAGAGAAAAAGAGTTCTTTACAAGGGAACCCCCCCCCCATAAGGCTGTCAGCTGATTTCTCTGCAAAAACTTTGCAAGCGAGAAGACAGTGGCATGATATATTCAAAGTCCTGAAAGGGAAAAGCCTTCTACCTAGGATACTCTACCCAGCAAGATTATCTTTTCTTTTCTTTCTTTTTTTTTTTTTTTTTTTTTTGCCATGCCGTGCACAACACACAGGATCTTAGTTCCCTGACCAGGGATAGACCTCATGCTCCCTGCAGTGGAAACACAGAGTCTTAACCACTGGACCACCAGGGAAGTCCCAAGATTATCATTTAGAATAAAAGGAGAGACAAAAAACTTCTCAGACGAGCAAAAACGAAGAAAATTCAGCAATACTAAACCTACCCTAAAAGAAATACAAAAGCATCTTCTCTAAACAGAAAATAGACAAGAACCTATAGAAAAGGGAAAATCACAATAGGAAAAGGCAGATATAGTATGGACTGAAAAATCACTTAAATAAGCCAGTACACAGTAAAAAAAAAAAAAAAAACTGTAAAAGCGACTGTAACTACAATGAAAAGTAAAAGGATAAGCATGAAGAGTTAAAAAAAGGACATAAAAATCACAAAATTTGGAGGAGGGGAGTATAAAAATGTAGGTGTTTTAGAATGTGTTTGAACTTGAATGACTATCAGTTTAAAACAAACTGATTTAGTTACGGATGAATGTACCTGAACTCCATGGTAACAACAAATCAAAAACATGCAAAAGATTCACAAAACAAACAAAAAAAAAAGAAAAGGAACTCAAGCATACTACAAAAGAAAATCATCAAAATACAAAAGGAAAAATGAAAAGCAGAAATGAACAAAGAAGAACTACAGAAACAGCTGGAAAACAAGGCTTAAAATGGCAATAAATACATACCTATTAACAATTACTTTAAATATCAATAGAATAAATGCTCTGATACAAAGTCACAGAGCAACAGATTGGATTAAAAAAAAAAAAGAACCTGGAATATTCTGCCTACAAGAGACTCACTTCAGGCGAAAGACATGCACAGACTGAAAGTCAAGGGATGGAAAAAGGTATTTCACGCAAATAGAAACAAGAAAGTGGGAAGCAATACTCATATCAGACAAAACAGACTTTAAAACAAAGGCCATAAAGAAAGACAAAGAAGAGTACTATAGAATAAGAAAGGGATCAATACAAGAAGAGGATATTACACTCATTGACATATATGCACCCAATATAGAGCCCCTAAATCTATAAGGCAAATACTAACAGACATAAAGGGAGAAACTGACAATAATACAATAGTAGGAGACTTTAACACTCCACTGGCATCAATGGATATCCAGGCAGAAAATCATTAAGGCAACAGAGGTCCTAAATGACATAATAGATCAGTTGGATTTCATTGATATGTCCAGGACACAACATCCAAAAAAAGCAAAATATACATTCTTCTCAAGCATGCATAGAACATTCTCTAGGATAGATCACATACTAGGTCAGAAAACAAGCCTCAACAAATTTTAGAGGATAGAAATTATTTCAAGCAACTTTTCTGACCACAATGGCATGATATTAGAAATCAACTACAGCAAGAAAAACAAGAACAAACACATGGAGACTAAACTGTACATTACTAAAAAACCAATGGGTCAACGATGAAATCAAAGAAGAAATCAGAAAATACCTTAAGAAAAATGAAAATGAAAATGAAAACACAACTGTACAAAATCCATGGGACACAGCAAAAGCAGTTCTAAGAGGGAAGTTCAGAGTGATACAAGCCTTCCTCAAGAAACAAGAAAAATCACAAATAAATAACCTAACTTACCATCTAAAAGAATCAGAAAACAAACAAAGCCCAAATTCAGCAGAAGGAAGGAAATAATAAAGATCAGAAAGGAAATAAAATAGAGATCAAAAAGAGTAGAAAAGATCAATAAAAACAAGAGCCGGTTTTTGAAAAGATAAATAAAATTGACAAACCTCTAGCCAGACTCACTAAGAAGAGAGAGAACCCAAACAAACAAAATAAGAAAGAGGAAAAATAACAACTAATACCACTGATACAAAATATCATAAGAGAATACTATGAACAGCTATATGCCAACAAATTGGACAAGCTGGAAGAAGTGGAAAGGTTCTAGAAACATACAGCCTGCCAACACTGAGTCAAGAAGAAATAGATAATGTGAACAGACCAATCACTAAAAGTGAGAGAGAATCTGTAAAAACAAACAAACAAACTCCCTGCAAACAAAGTCCAGGACTGGATGGCTTCACTGGGGAATTCTATCAAACATATAAATAAGAACTTATACCTATCCTTCTCAAAACTATTCCAAAAAATTGAAAGGAGGGAACACTCCCAAAGTTACTGAGGCCACCATCACCCTGATACCAAAACCAGACAAAGACATTCCAAAAAAATAAAATTATAGGCCTGTATCTCTGATGGATATAGATGCAAAAATCCTCAACAAAATATTAGCAAACCAAATCCAACAATACATAAAAAGGATCATACACCATAATCAAGTTGTATTTATTCCAGGGTCACAAGAATGGTTCACCATATGCAAATCAGGGCGATTCACAACATTAACAACAGACAAAAACCACATGATCATCTCAATAGACACAGAAAAAGCATTTGACAAAAATCAACATCTATTCATGATAAAAACATTCACCAAAGTGGGAAGAGAGGGAACATATCTCAGCAGAGTAAAGGTGATTTACAACCAACCCACAGCCAACATAATACTCAATGGTGAAAAGCTGAAAGCCTTCCTGCTAAATTCAGGAACAAGACAAAGACGTCTATTCTCACTTCTTCTATTCAACATAGTATTGGAAGTCCCAGCCACAGCAATCAAAGAAAAACAAACCAAAGGAATCCAAATTGCAAAGGAAGAAGTAAAACTGTTACTACTTGCAGATGACATGATATTGTATATAGAAAACCCTAAAGTCTCCACACAAAAACTGTTAGAACTAATAAATGAACTCATCAAGATAGCAGAATACAAGATTAGCATACAGAAATCTGTTGCATTTCTATACACTAAAACTGAAACATCAGAAAGTGAAAGTTAAAAAACACATCCATTTAAAATTGTGAAAAAAAAAATCCTAGGAATAAACTTTACCAAGGACGTGAAAGAACCGTACACTGAAAACTATAAAGCACTGATAAAGGAAACTGAAGATGATTCCAAAAAATGGGAAAATATCCCATACTCTTGGATTGGAAGAATTAACACTGTTAAAAATGGCCATACTACACAAGGCAATCTACAGATTTAATGCAATCCCCACCAAAATAACCAGGACATATTTTTTACAGAACTAGAACAAAAAATCCTAAAATTTATATGGAACCACAGAAGACCCAGACTTGCAAAGCAATCCTGAGAAAAAAGAACAAACGGTGGAATAATGCTTCCAGACTTCACACTATACTGCAAAGCTATAGGATCAAACAGCATGGTACTGGCACAAAAACAGACACACAGATCAAAGGAATAGAATACAGAGCCCAGAAATAAACCCACACACCCACAGTTAATTTATCTATGACAAAAGAAGAAAAATATTAAACAGAGAAGAGTCTCTTCAACAAGTGGTGGTGGCAAAGCTGGACAGCTACATGTAAATCAATGAGATTAGAACATTCCCTCATACCATACACAAAAATAAACTCAAAATGGTTTAAAGACCTAAATGTAAGACATGACATTATAAAACTCCTAGAAAAGAAAAGAAAACATAGGCAAGACATTCTTTGACATAAATCATAGCAATATTTTCGTATGTCAGTCCCCCAAGGCAAAAGAAATAAAATAAAAAATAAACAAACAGGACCTAGTCAAACCTAAAAGCTTTTGTACAGCAAAGGAAACAAAATAAAAAGACAATCTACGGACTGGAAGAAAATACCTGCAAACGATGCAGCTGACAAAGGATTAATATCCAAAATATACTAATAGCTCATACAACTTAATATCTAAAAAATCATACAACCCAATCGAAAAATGGGCAGGAGACCTAAAGAGACGTTTCTCCAAAGAAGACATACAGATGGCCAACAGGCAGATGAAAGATGCTCAACATCACTCAACATTAGAGAAATGCAAATCAAAACCGTGATGAGGTATCACCTCACACCAGCCAGTGGCTATCGTCAAAAAGTCTACAAATAATAAATGCTGGAGAGGATGTGGAGAAAAGGGAACCCTCATAAATCATTCATGGGAAGGTAAGTTGGTGCAACCACTATGGAAAATAGTATGGAGGTTCCTTACAAAACTAAAAATAGAACTACCTATGATCCACCTATCCCATTCCTGGGTTTATATCCAGAAAAAACAAAAACTCTAATTCAAAAAGATACATGCACCCCAATATTCATAGCAGCACTATTTATAACAGCCAAGACATGGAAGCAACCCAAGTGCCCAGCAATAGATAACCAACTTAAGAATATGTGGCATATATGTGTATGTGTATAATTTATATGTATACACATAAAATATTACTCAGCTATAAAAAAGAATAAAAAACTGCCATTTGCAGCAACATGGATAGACCTAGAGAAAATTATCCTTAGTGAAATAAGTCAGACAAAGACAAATACTATTATGATATCACTTACATATGGATTCTAATAAATAATACAAATGAATCTATATACAAAACAGAAACACTAAAGACAGAAAACAAACTTATGGTTACCAAAGGGCAGAGGTAGGGGAGGAGGGACAAATTGAGGAGTATGGGATTAACAGATACACATTACTATGCCTAAAATAAGTAAGCAACAAGGATTTACTGCATAGGAAATTTTACCCAATATCCTGTAATAACCTATAACGGAATATAATCTGAAACATGCAAACAAACAAAATTAGTATCTATGCTGTTCACCTGAATCTAACACAATATTGTAAATCAACTATACTTCAATAAAAGAAAGAAAAAGATATATAAAGCTAATACGTAAAACTAATATAAGCTAACATATATATGTTAATATTTATATTCACACCAGATATACAAATCAAAAACACCAGGGTTACATTAATACAACTTTTAAAAAGTAAATTTCAAGGCAAAGGATCATAGCAAGGAGAGGAGGTTTCACTTAATGACAACAAAAGGGTCAAATCATCAAGAGAATATAATCTTAAAATTTATGCACCTAATAAAGGAGATTCAAAACACCTGACAAGAAACTGACAGAATTGCAAGGAGAAATAGTCAAACTGAAAAATACAGTGAGAGATTACAACACCTCTCTATCAAGAGTTCATAGTACAAGAAGATAATCAAAGAATTAGAAGATCTGAACAAGACTATTAACCAACTTGCCCCAACTGATATCTACAGAACAACACACATTCTCTTCGAGTGTACAAAGACTATTTGCCAAATACAACATTCTGGGCCTGAATCAAGTTTCAACAGATTTAAAATGATTCAGTTCATACAAAGTATGTTTTTTGAACAGAGTGGAATAGTTAGAAGTCAAAAACATAAAGATTTAGAAAATTCTAAATATTCAAAATAAAATAACTTCTTTAAAGAAACTCACAAGCAAAGAGGAAATCAAAAAAGAGATGAGAAGCTATATTAAACTAAATGATAATGACAACACAATAAGGCAAGGTTTGCAGGATATAACCAAAGCAATAATTGGATAGATATTTATAGCGGTAAAGACCTGGATTAGAAAAGAAGCAAGTTTTTAAATAGATGAACTCTACTTCCAACTTAAAAAACTAGGAAAGTAAGAACAAACAAAATCGCAAACAAGCAGAATAAAGTAAATAATAAAGAACAAAGTATAAATCTTACTTAAAACTTTAGAGAGTATCAATGAAGCCAAAAGCTGGTTCTTTTAGAAGATAAGTAAGATGAAAACCTCTAGCTAAAATGAGTAATAAAAAAGAACAGACAAATTGCCAAATATCAAGACTGAGAGAGCTAACATCATTCTAAAGAAACTACCAATATTAAAAGGTTAAAAAAGGAATATTATGAATAACTTTACCCCACAAACAATATAGATGACTGTCAAATAATTATGCTGTGTGAAGGAAACCAGACCAAAAAAGTGTACATACTGTATGATTCCATTTATAAAATGTTAGAAAATGCAAGTTAGAATGGAGGTCGGTGGTTCCCTGGGGATGGGAAGGGAGTTCAGAGAGGGTGGGAAGCCTTAAAGGGAAACTTTTGGAAGTGATGACTATGATTGTTCCATTGATTGTATTGATGGTTTCTCAGCGTATAAATATGTCAAAATCTATCAAATGGTACACTTTAAACATGCACAGGTTATTTTATGTCAATTATACCTCAATAAAGCTGTTATTTTTAGTGAAGAAAAACTATAACAGAAATACATCCAAAATAATTATAGGGCTTAATCAACGACAACAACAAAATCATTTTCCCTTTTAATCATACTTATGAAAGACACCAAGAAGGATCTGTACAACTTTGGTTTTCTCCCTCAAACAGCCATCTAAATGCCTCCCATATGCTAGGCACTGCCTATATACATAGACAACAGACACCAATCCTACCTTCAAAACATTTATATTATAGCTATGCTGACAAACTACAAAACAGAATCATAATCCAGGCACTCCTCGTAACCAAAAAGTTTAACAATAAGCTTACACAGTAAAAGGTTTTTGTCCCAGCTGAAAACAATTATATTTATATCATTCCTAATTATAGACACAAGAGGGACTGCTTCTCTGGGGTCCTGGCACTCCAAAAGATTAAATGTTTAGTGGACACTGACTTCAGTATATTAGTAGGTGTTACGATAAATTTAGGAAATGCTGGGTTAAACACAGAATAAAGTTGGTTTCTTTACTACAGTACTCCTCAGAACTATTAATAAGCACAGAATCATCCAAAAGAGGTATATAACATATAATACCTCCCAAATCTATTTCTCTCTCATTTTTTCCCCCTCAAACTGCAAGATCTAATATGAGTAGCACTCATGGAATACACTTAAGAAAACACAGTAACTACACCATGCTGGTTTAGGTACAATACTAACAGAAACAAAATCCACCTAAATCCACTGATAGAACTCTTTTGTTTACCCTTTAAAAATCTCAATAAAGAACCTTATCTATATAGTATAAAGCACCAAGAAGCAATAATGTAAAGACTAAGGAAGACATATATCCATACATCTTATTCTTGTATGAACAGTACCTATTAAATAAATATCTATGACTACAGAATCAATAAAATCTCCCTCTCTGTCTCCCTCTCCCTCTCTCTCTCTATATAGGACATGGATATTACAATTTCTAGCCACATTACTTTTTATGCTATATCCAAATTTTACTTAAAAAGCACAAGAAACATCATATGGCTACATGAAAATTTTTTTTAAAAAACATACTACTATGAAGAGTCCTTATGTGAAGAAACAACATGAAGCTTATCAATGGTAATTACTAAGGTTTACAGAATTAAAGTTTCCACTAAGAATATTTACTGTCTAATCCAGACCCAAAAAAAGAGTACGTATTGTATGATTCCATTTATTATTTATTAATATGTATCTATTATAGATGCAGCACACTGCAGAGTCATAATACAACTAGTTATCAGAATAACAACAACAGTGATTACTAACAGTCACATAGTGCTTAGTATGTGTTAAGGGTTGAATTATGCTCCCCCACACAAATTCACATATTACAGTCCTAATCCCCAGTACCTCAGAATATAACCTTGTCTAGTTTCAGGGATAATTATTTAAAATGAAGTCCCCAATCCAACATGATTGATGTTCTTACAAAAAGGGAAAATTTAGACATAGTCACCAACACACAGTGAGAATGCTATGTGAGAATGAAGGAAAGATCAGGGTGATGCTTCCACAAACCAAAGAACACTAGGGACTGCCACAAGCCACCATAAGCAGGGGAGAGGCACGTAAGATTCTTCCCTCAAAGCCCTCAAAAGAAATGGACCCTCTACCAACATCTTGATTTTGGACTTGAGAGGAAGCAGAGCATGTGACCCCAAAATGTGCCACTAGGCATGTGGATTATTTTAAGCTGAAGGCGATCAAGGCCTAACAGACTAGGGAAGAGTTTATTTTACTGCCTCCCTTAACTGCCTCAAAGGATTTAGGTAGAAAATCTGTACCAGGTAGAGAGCTAATACAAGACATAACTTTTTACATCAGAAAGGCTTACATGCATGGCGTGGCAAACATTTGTGTAGCAAACATTTGCTCTTCCCATCTTCCTGTGAATTGCCTTCCTCCTGTGAAGTCCTAGACCCCTACCCTCTTCTCCTTAGCTCAGGATGGCATATAACCCTCGACTGCCTGACTGTCTGAGAGCCTCATACCTTTGGGGTTCCCTTCCATATGAAATTAAATTTGGTATTCTTCTGTAAATCTGTTCTATGCCAATTTAATTATTAGACCTGCCACAGAACCTAAAAGGAAAGAAGGGAAAATTTTCTCTCTCCAGAACTGTGAGACAATAAATTTCTGTTGTTTAAGTCACCCAATTCGCAGTACTTTGTTACAGCAGCCTTAGCAAATATACCAGGTGTCCAGACACTGTTAATAAGAACCTGTATAATACTCATTTAATACAACCCTTCAGTTAGGTATTTTCATCTATTCCACTTTACAGACAAGAAAACTGAGGCACAGAGCAGTTAGTTATCTTGCCCAAGTTCACAATTATTAGGTTTCAAAGACAGGATTTGGGAAGTGACACAAATGGAGGTATGGATAGAACAGTCCTGTAGTGTGGCAGAATATTTCAACTGTCTGGTTTTTCAACATCAAAGTTTGATTCTCTAGCCCTCTAAAGCTTTGTTCTCTTCATACACTCTCTAAAATCTTCTAATTATTCCTTTCTGCTTAAAATAGCAGGAGTAGATTCAGTTAGGCTCAACAAAGAATCATGACTGATAAATAAGGAGACATCCAGTTAGGAACTGGAGTGCTGGTGAAAGCTGAAGTACTTAAAGAATCTGGCAGTGGTTACAGACCCAGAAAAATATCGAAGTGATCTCTAACTACTACTTGTTATATGGGTTTTGAGTTTTGCAGTGAGATAGTGAAGGGCCCACCTGACAACCTGGTCACAAAAATTAGTTCCTCTGTTCTTAAAGCGCTTCATCTATTCTAACCATAAACACTTTAAGACCTCTCTCCAAAAGCAAGGCTATATATACACAGACCAACTGAGAGGTTGAGGGTAGAGAGGAATGGAGACTAATGGAGGAGTCCAAACTACCAGGGACTTCAAAAGACGAGACAGATATCAGAGTTAAGGCTTGGCTTTTCCTATACATCAAAGCTGACAATGGCCCAAAGTTGATAATTGCTTCTCCTTCTTGTCTTTCATTGCTCTTAATCAAGTTCACTTCATGTTAACTCCCTGTGAAAACACTGCAACCACAAATTATTTCACAACTTGACAGTTAAGTATACTAAACACACACACACACACACACACACACACACACACACCCTCTTCTATTATAGATTGAACTGTATCCCACAAAATGTTAAATCCTTAGCCCCCAGTACCTGTAACTGTGACCTTATTTGGAAATAGGTTCTTTGCAGATGTAATCAAGTTAAGATAAGGTCACACTGGATTAGGATGGGCCCTACTCCAATGACTGGACTCCATATAAAATGAGGGGAATTTAAACACAGACACACAGAAAGGAGAACGCCATGTAAAGACAGAGACCCACAGGGAAGAAGGCCATGTGAAGGCAGAGGCAAAGATTGAAATGATACATTTATAAACCAAGGAACACAAAGGACTTCCAGCACCAACCAAAAACTAGAAAAGGCAAGGAAGGATTCTTCCCCTAGAACCTTCAGAGACAGTGTGGCCCTGCAAAGAGCCCTGACTTCAGACTTTTAGCCTCCAGAACTGTGAGAGAATAATTTTCTGTTGTTTGAAGTCACTCGGTTCATGTAATTTGAGTTGCCCTAGGAAAACTAATACATCTTCTCTCCAATAGATTCACTTTTTTTCATCTTTAATCAACCCCCAATTTAGGCCTGAAGTTATAGACCAAAAGAGTTAACTGAGAATTGAAGTCACTGAAGGTTCCACAAGCAGAGCAGCTGCAGGACGAGCCATTTAATCTTCTATACAACATTCACTCACTGGCCCATTACCAGCAAGTTCCCGTATTCTCTTAGCCTAAGAGCACTTGAGCTACTGAATACAATTTTCACAATGAATGAATTATACTTGTAAAAAGGAGTTAGTAGAATGGAACAGAAAACTATTTAGGCTCAAAGCACAGGAATCAGATACTTTGCTAAATAAAATGGAGATCCTGATGTCAATTCCACCATTAGCATTTCTTATCCATCTGCTCCATATTACAAGAAAATATTCAAGAGCTATGCATGAAAAACCAATTGAACAATCAAAGATACTAAGTACTAGAATATTACTAAGAGTACTGTTCAAAATTTTACCTAAAATATACTAGCTATATATTTAAAAATACAAATACAGATTTTACTGCACAGGATTTTTATGGAACTACTACATTTTAGTTAAACTCTCAAAGGGATTAAGTAAACTAGGACCTTGCTAGAGCTCTAGTAAGCACACTATGAAAGTGATAGCTTTGAATGAGTGGAAAGCTTCTGATTACAAATCCTGAATTAGCCCTCAAATAGTCCCAGGAAATTCTGGGTGACTAGATGATACATTAAACCATGATCATATCACATAAACTATGTATACAAGTTGTTATCCATTATAAAAGGTAGAGAAAATTCAAAAACCAAAATATTTTAATGATTCCTCTACTTTAAGAATGAGTATAATAATGGCATGGTTTCCACATGATTTTATAAAATAATCTCTTAGGCATTTTTGTTTTTGTATTTCCTATTTATTGAGATATAGTTCACATACCATCAAATTCACCCATGTAAACTGTATGTATATATGGAGAATATATAGAGAGAAATATAGAGAATATATATCAAATATATACATATTTAGAGCTGTACAACACCACAATCTAATTGAGAACACTGTTACCACCACCAAAAAAAAAACCTCCATGCCTATTAACAGTCACTTCCTAGTTCTGCTTCTCCTCCAACCCACTCTGGCCCAGCCCCTGGTAATCATTAATCTACTTTCTGTTCCTATGGATTTACCTACTCTGGATATTTCACAGAAACAGAATAATTTGGTCTTTGGTGATTGGCTTCTTTCACCTAGAATAATGTTTTCAAGGTTTATCCATGATGCAACATGTGTCAGTACTTAATTCCTTTCTATTGCCAAATAATATTCCACATACGAATGTACCATGTTTCTTTATCATTTGATGGACATTTAGGCTGTTTCCAATTTGGGGCCATTATGAATAATGCTGCTATGAATATTCATGTATAAGTTTTTGTGCAGACTTACGTTTTCATTTCTCTTAGGTGCTATGAGTGGAATTGATGGGGTATATGGTTACTTATGTTTAGCATTTTGAGAAACAAGCAAACTCTTTTCCAAATGGGTGCACCTTTTTGCATTCCCATCAGCAGGATATGAGAGTTCCAATTTCTTCACATTCTCACCAACACTTACTATGGTCTGTCTTTTTAATTTTAGCCATTCCAGTGGGTATGAAGTGGTATTTCCGTGTGGTTTTGATTTGCATATACCTAATGTCTAGTGATGTTGAGCATCTTTTCATGTGCTTATTGGCCATTTGTGTATCTTCTTTCAAGAAACGTCAAGTCCTTTGTCCATTTTTTAGTTGGGTTGTCGTTTTTAACTTTTGAGTTGAGAGAGTTCTTCATATATTCTGCATACAAGTACCTTGTCAGATACATGATTTACAAATATTTTCTCCCATTCTATGGGTTTTCTCTACTTTCTTGATGGTGTCTTATTTTTACAGTTTATTGATGATGGACAAAAGTTTTTAAGTTTGATGAAGTATAATTTATCTATTTTTTCTTTTTCACTTATCCTCTTTGTGTCTTACCTAAGAAACCAAGGTCATGAGAATTTACTCCTATGTCTTCTCCTAGGAGTTTTTGTCTTTAGCTCTTATATTTAGGTATATGATATACTAAGTTACTTTTCTGCATGGTATAAGAAAGAGGTGCAAATGCATTTGTTTGCATATAGATATCCACTTGTCCTAACATCATTTGGTGAATTTATCCACTTGTCCTAACATCATTTGGTGAATTGTTGTCACAGCATTGTAAGACAGCACTATAAATGTGAGAGTATATTCCTGGACTCTAAATTCTATTTCATTGATCTGTAGTTCTATCCTTATGGCAGTGCCAAACTATCTTAATTACTGTTAACTCTGTAGTAGGTTTTGGAATCAGAAAGTTTAGGTTCCCCCAACTTTGTTCTTTTTCAAAGTTTATTTTGACTATTCTTTTTCAAACTTGTTTTAGCTATTCTGGGTCGCTTGCATTTCAAGACGAATTTCAGGATTATTTTGTCAATTTCTGCAAAAACACCAGTTAGGATTTTGATAGGGACTGCATTTAATCTGTAGATTAATTTGGGGAGCTTGACCATCAGTGGTGCCTCAAGGATATCCATATCTTAATCCTCACAATTCGTAAATATGCTACTTTACATGGTATCACAATTTGTAAATACATGGTAGTTTACAAGTAGCATTTTTAAATATGCTTTTAAGTATGCTTCACATACTTTACATGGTAAAAGGGACTGTGCAAGCAAATGTGATAAATTAAGAATCTTGAGATGGGGAGATTATTCTGATTGTCTGGGTGTCCCCAAGGTAATCACAAGTGCCCTTACAAGAGGGAGGCAGAGGGAGATTTGAGTATGGAAGAAGGTAATGTAAGAATGGAAGCAAGGGGAGGAACAGGTGATGGGATGCACTGCCATGAGCCAAGGAATGAAGAGAGCCTCAAGAAACTTGAAAAGGCAAGGAAATGGAGCCTCTCCTTTAGCCTACAGAAAGAACCAGCCAGCTAACACTTCAATGTAAGTCTCAGAACACTCATTTTGGACTTCTAACCTCCAGAATAGTAAAAGAATAAATTCGTGCTGCTTTAAGCTATGAAATTTGTGGTAATTTGTTACAGCAGCCGTAATAAACCAATACACCTAACATATACTAAGTGTTTTTGCACATGAGTTCAATATACATGTAACAAAAACTAGTAAAAATTAAAGAAACAGAAAAATCTACAGTTACATTTAGATGTTTCTATATTCTTTTCTCAGTAAGTGACAGACCAGGCACATGGAAAATCAGTAAGGATGTCTATATATAGAGAGAGAATAGAAACATGGCCAAATTTTTACAATTGGTAAATTCAGGTTATGGGTGAAAGGGTACTCACTTTACTATTTTCTCAATTTTTCTCTAGTTTGAAAATTTTGAAAATAGTAAGATGAAAAAAAATTACTGAAGTACACAGAATATAATACATAAAAGAGAGTCTACTTTTATTTTGGGCATCATCAAATTTAATTATCTTACCATCGAGGTAAGTCCTATTATTTGCAATACTGATTTTTAAATAAAGGTCAGCCTCCAAACATAAAGCCTGTTATTTTGGACAGCAATTCTGTGGATTTTCTTTAACATTTTATTATGAAAATTTTTAAAAAGAAGAGAAAATGGTATTACATAATGAACGCCTTGTTTCAACTGCTCTCATCATCTAACCAATCTTATTTTGTCTATACCCCACTCCACTGTCTGCTTTGCTGGAGCATTTTAAAGCAAATCTCAGAAATCAAGTTATTTACCCCATATGTACTTCAGCATAAGCATTAAATCTTCAGTACAAAAAGAATTATCAAGGAGAACATGTCAAGTGAAAAGCCCAAAGTATGCTATAAAAATAGTTGCTCTTTAGTTAACGGAAGTTGAAAAATTAAGCACAAGAAGAGCAGACAAAACACTGCTAGAATAAAATAAAATTTACGCTGATAAAATACACCAGGCCAGAAAACATTACGGCAATTCAAAACTGACATATCACACAAAAACACACGTGTGCCTACATGCACAAATGGAGTAAACAAGATGGAACCATCAAATCCATGGGGGTATAATCTTACAATACTGAAATAATATAACTTCAGAATAGCCCAGGGCTTCCCTGGTGGCGCAGTGGTTGAGAATCCGCCTGCCAATGCAGGGGACACGGGTTCGTGCCCCAGTCAGGGAGGATCCCACATACTGCGGAGCAGCTGGGCCCGTGAGCCATGGCCGCTGAGCCTGTGCATCTGGAGCCTGTGCTCCGCAACGGGAGAGGCCACAACAGTGAGAGGCCCACGTACCACAAAAAAAAAAAAAAAAAAAAAAACAAAACAGAATAGCCCAGAAGGCAAATACTATAATACATATACTAAGAGGCAACAGTTTCAGTGGTAAGCATCTCAGTTAATCAAGGATTACCCTCAAAAAAGGTATCCAACTAGCCTTGTTAAGGAAAGCTGCCTCTTGATGAAAATAAACAGTCTTTCCTTCTTAAATAACGATTCAAACTAGAAAAACGGGGATTTCTAAAGTCATATAATGTTTATAGAAGCATACCTTGGAGACATTGTGGGTTCAGTTCCAGACCACCACAATAAAGTGAGCACCACAATAAAGGGAGTCAAACAATTTTTTTCGTTTTCCAGTGCATATAAAGTTATGTACATACCTTAACTAAAAAACAAAACAAAACAAAACTTTATTGCTAAAAAAAGCTAACCATCATCTGACAACACAGGTTGTCACAAAGCTTCAATTTATTAAAAAAACATAGTATCTGCAAAGCACACTAAAGCAAAGCACAATAAAATGAGGTATGCCTTATTACATATACTCTACCATGTACCAAAAAAATATAAGGATGCATCATTTTTTGCAGTAGAAGTTCTACAAAAAAATTTCTATATTTTCTATTCAACATAGTACTGAAGACCTAGCCAGAACAATTAGGCAAGAAAAAGGAATAAAAGATATCTAAATTGGAAAGGAAGAAGTAAAATCACCTTTGCTCACAAACAACATGATCTTATACATTTAAAAAAACCCTAAAGACTTCACACAAAAAACCTGTTAGAACTAATAAATGAATTCATCAAAATTTCAAAGATACAGGGCTTCCCTGGTGGCGCAGTGGTTGAGAGTCCGCCTGCCGATACAGGGGACACAGGTTCGTACCCCGGTCCGGGAAGATCCCACATGCCACGGAGCAGCTGGGCCCGTGAGCCATGGCCGCTGAGCCTGCGCGTCCAGAGCCTGTGCTCTGCAACGGGAGAGGCCACAACAGTGAGAGGCCCGCGTATCACAAAAAAAAAAAAAAGAAAAAAAAAATTTCAAAGATACAAAATTCACATACAAAAAATCACTGCATTGGGCTTCCCTGGTGGTGCAGTGGTTGAGAATCCACCTGCCGATGCAGGGGACACGGGTTCGTGCCCTGGTCCGGGAAGATCCCACATGCCATGGAGCGGCTGGGCCCGTGAGCCATGGCTGCTGAGCCTGTGCATCCAGAGCCTGTGCTCCACAATGGGAGAGGCCACAACAGTGAGAGGCCCGCGTACCACAAAAAAAATAATAATAATAAATTTTTTTAAAAATCACTGCATTTCTATACACTAAAAACAAATAATCTGAAGAGGAAATTTAAAAAACAATCCCATTTACAATAGCATCGAAAAGAAAAAAAATTACTTACGAATTAATGAAGGAGAAAAAAGATTTATACTCTGAAAACTACAAAACAGTGCTAAAAGAAATTAAAGATGACACAAAATAAATGGAAAGACATCTGGGTGTTCATGACTTGGAAGATTTAACAGTGTTAGAATATAAATACTATGCAAAATGATCTAAAGAGTCAATGCAATCCCTATCAAAATCCTAATGGCACTTTTTGCAAAAATAGAAAAGGTCATCTAAAATTCAAATGGAATCTCAAGGGACTCTGAATAGCCAAAATAATCTTGGAAAAGAATTTCAAAGATGGAGTTCTCATACTTCCTGATTTCAAAACTTATTACAAAGCTACAATAATCAAAACAGTGTGGTACTGGCATAAAAACAGAAATACAGACCAGTAGAATAAAATAGCCCAAAATAAACCTTTGCATATATGGTCAAATGATTTTTGACAAGGGTAGGGTGTCAAGGTCATTCAGTGGAAAAAGAACAGTCTTTACAACAAATGGAACTGGAAACACTGGATATTCACATGCAGAAGAAGGAAGCTGGGCCCCTACCTTACATGATACACAAAAATTATCTCAAAATGGAATAAAACCTAAAAGTAAGAGCTAAAAACTATAAAAACTCTTAGAAGAGAACATAGGATAAAGCTTTATGACACTGGATTTGACAATGATTTCCACGATATGGCACCAAAACCACAGGCCAGAATAGTAAAAATAAACAAAATTTGACTACATCAAAATTTAAAACTTCTGTGCATCAAAGGACCAGGCAACTAAGTGAAAAGGCAACCTACAGAATGGGAGGAAAAATCTGTGAATCATATATATGATAAGGAGTTATTATTCAGAATAGGTAAAGAACTTCTACAACTCAACAACAACAACAAAAAAAAAATCAATTTTAAAATTGGCAAAAGACTTTAAGCAGACATCTCTCCAAAGATGATATAAATACAAAAGGCCAACAAGCATATGAAAAGATGTTCAACATTATTAATCATTAGAGGGATGTAAATCAAAACCACAATGAGCTATCACCTTACAGCCATTATAATGGTCACTATCAAAATACAGAAAATTACAAGTGTTGGTAAGGATATGAAGAAATTGGAACCCTTGTGCACTGCTGGTGGGAATGTAAAATAGGGCTACTGCTATAGAAAATGGTATGGAGAGTCCACAAAAAATTAAAAACAGAATTACCATATGATTCAGCAATCTAATTTCTGGAAATATATCCAAAAAACTGAAAACATATTTGCAAACCGAGATTCACTACAGCATTATTCACAATAGCCAAGAGGTGGAAGGAACCCAAATACCCATTGATGGATGAACGGATAAAGAAAATGTGGTATGTACATAGACTAGAATATAATTCAGTCTCAAAAAAAAGAAGGAAATCCTGTCACATGCTACAACATGGATGTAGCTTGAAGACATTATGCTAAAATAAGTCACAAAAAGATAAATGCTATATGATTCCACTTACAGTTCAAAAATCATAGAAACAGAAAGAAGAATGGTGGTTGTCAGGGGTTCGGGGAGAGAGAAATAAGAAGTTGTTTAATGAGTACAGAATTTTATCTTGCACAACACTGTGAACATAATTAACACTACTAAACTGTAAACATAAAAATGGTGACGATGATAAATTTTATGTTACATGTTTTTTACCACAACTTTGAAAAACACCCAGAAAATAACAAGTGTTGGAGAGGACATGGAAAAAGTGGGACAGCCTCTGTGGAAAAAAGTAGGGCAGTTCCTCATATGATTAAACATTAGAATTACCATATGATTGACCAACTATGGCATATACCCAAAAGATTCTAAAGCAAAAACCTGAACAGATACTTGTACACTCATGTTCACAGCAGCATTAGTTACAATATTTAAACAGTGGAAGCAACACAAGTGTTCAAAGAGAGATGAATGGATAAAGAAAATGTGCTATATACACAGAATTATTATTCAACCTTAAAAAGGAAATTCTGACACATACTACAATGTGGATGAACCTTGAAGACATTATACTGTGAAATAAGCTAGTCACAAAAGGACAAATACTGCATCATTCCACACATCTGTGGTACCCGGAGTAGTCAAACTCATGGAGACAGGAGGGAGAATGGTGGTTACCAGTGACTGGGGGCAGAGAGAATGGATAGTTAGTGTTAACTGGGTACAGTTTCAGGTTGAGAGATGAAAACGTTCTGGAGATGATGGTGATGGTTACACAACTATGTGAATGTACGTAATTCCAAAGAACTATACACTTTAAAATGGTTAAAAAGGCAAATTTTGTTAGATATAACTTACCACAAAAATAACTCTTTCTGTTTTAAACACAGTATTAATATTCAATTTATATTGGTCAAGTATTTTAAATATTGCTTGTTTTTGCTTGCAACTGACAGGAAGAAAACTAAATCTGATTTTTAAAAAGGGGAAGAAAAGAATTCACTGGCTCACATAATGAAACACTGAAAGCAAGAGAGAATTAAAGCAGAGCTGAATTACGGGGTGGCTCAGCAAACATCAAACTCACTGTTCCCTGTTTAAAGATTTTAAAAATTTATTATTTAATAATTAAAGCAAATCATTTAGTATGATATATTTATAATGCAAATATTACCCAAAACTACCTTTTTTAAAAGTGAACGTCCATTTTCTGTCTTAATTAAGAGAAGACATTCCAATGACACAATCTGTGCTCCAACAGCATTATCACACAAAAACCAGACTGCAAGTCAGGAATCACAGACATCTAATCTCAACTTCACCATTTATAGGCCAATCAACTCTGGACAAGGAAGTTTCTGAGCCTCAGTTTGCTCATTTATTAAATTGGGATCACCTCTCTGGATCCGTATGAGTTTCAAATGAGGTATTTGTGAAATCTCTTAGAAAATGTTAATGTTTTATACAAATACAAGTTATTATAATCAGAAATTTTATTAAACATCGGAAGCAAAGGGATTTATTGCCGCATGGCAATAAATTTCCTCCTTTACTTTTACCATATTCCTTTTCCTCTACCCACTTTGCTCCAAAAATGTGAATATCTAGCCCCTGCTTGACATTAATCTACTGTACTAGGATATGTGCGCACAGCCTGTCGTGTCACTTATTTTAAAACAACTAGCTGAAACCTAAGGTTTGGGTATCTTAAACAAAAGACTATTGTAACTTATTCTTGCTTATGTGATATTTTCTACCTTAGAGGTCAAAAATGCTGGTGCCTGAACAGAACTGAATATGTCTTCCCTTTTGCTGGACAATTACTATTGAATAGCCACTGTGTGACAGTTGCTCCTCTAGATCTCACTGCTGAGATAGGAACTGTAAGACTTTAACATGATTTTATATGCATATTTGTTTACTTTTATTTATTTTGTATTAATATATTATTTATTAGGTTAAAAGCCACATTTTAATACATATCCTAATACACTTTTTTTTTTTTTAGCAACAACAGAATCAGATATTCCTCATAGAAACAATTCCTGCTTTTCCATAACAGTAGTATACTAAGTATTTGTTAACTGCAGTCACTGCAAGTTGCCAAACCAATATCCACTTTTCCCTTCTTCATTACTAACAGAACTGCAATTTTGTTCAGGGCAGTTGAGTTACCCAGAGGAATTCTGGGAGAGTTTTACTTCCTCAGATAGATAACACTTCTTCCTTTGTGGACTTCTTTTTCCTACCTGGAACCTAGATGTGATATTTGGAGGTGCATTCTTCTTTTTTTTTTTTTCAAATTAACTTTTACTGGAGTATAGTTGCTTTACAATGTTGTGTTCGTTTCTGCTGTACAACAAAGTGGATCAGCTATACGTATATATATATATTCCCTCTTTTTTGGATTTCCTTCCCATTTAGGTCACCACAGAGCACTGAATAGAGTTCCCTGTGCTATACAGTAGGTTCTCACTAGTAACCTACTTTATACATAGTAGTGTATACATGTCAATCCCAACCTCCCAATTCATCCCATCCCACCTTCCCCCCTCTCTGGTATCCATACGTCCATTCTCTACATCTGTGTCTCTATTTCTGCTTTGGAGGTGCAATAATCTTATTGAGGCCCTAAGGATAAAAATAAGAATGGTGAAGTAGAAAAAGAGAAGAAACGTGGTTCCTTGACATTATCCATAGATCCTTTACACTACCCCTGAACTACTACAAGAGAAAGATGCATCTGTTACTTTTTTAAAAAAATATTTTATCCCTTTAATATAGTATTGTTTTAAATTTATGCCTGCATTGGGTCTTCGTTGCTGCACGTGGGCTTTCTCTAGTTGCGGCGAGCAGGGGTGCTTTCTCTAGTTGCGCGGGCTTCTCGTTGTGGTGGCTTCTCTTGTTGCGGAACACGGGCTCTAGGCACAGAGGCTTTAGTAGTTGTGGCTCGCAGGAACTAGAGCGCAGGCTCAGTAGTTGTGGCACACGGGCTTAGTTGCTCCGCGGCATGTGGGATCTTCCTGGACCAGGGCTCGAACCCGTGTCTCCTGCATTGGCAACAGGATTCTCAACCACTGCGCCACCAGGGAAGCCCTGCATCTGTTACTTTTAAGCCAAGGTATAGCAGGGTTTATGTTATCCACAGCTAAACAAAGTGTTGATACAAGGTACTTATAAATAATTATAACTATTATTTAAGTACTTAAAAAGAAAATACCATAAGAGGAAATATAATTTAGATTAGCGAGTCACAAACTGTATGCAGAAAACAAATTTATACCTTCTTATTCCAACCGAAACCTGGCTCTCCTCCCATTTGTTTATAGATATTCCTAATCAGATTAAGGATGTCCCCTACTATTTCTTGCTACCATAAGTTTTTATTTTAAAAAGATGTGAATATATTGAATAGTTTTTCTCCATCTATATAGAATGTTTTGTCATTTAAATTGTCAGTGTAATTAACTGATTTTTCTAACACTGAATTAAAATCTCAGTCCTCAAGCTCCACTTTCCCCTGATGCTATGTCCCTCTTAAACATTGCTAGATGCCTCACTAGTCCCCCTCTCACTCCCCTCTCAAAGTCACAGTTTCCAAGATTTCTACCCCAAGAACAGAGTTTTCCAGGTTATCAAGTATCCATAAGTAAATCCTCCAACACAGGCAGAACGTTGTTCCTTTCCTTTATCCACAAGGTTTCCAGAAAATTGAGGCTTACAGAGGCTTATAGTGGTGAGACCAGAGAAAATGCCATTCTGAACGCAGGCATGGATGAAATCACCATGGTGGTAACAGACATGAGGCACAGGAGCGTGGATGAGAGTGGAGTCAGAATGGGCTGTACTTCACCAGAATCGGAAAAACTGAGCAAAAGCGGAAGTTCTGGGCCAAAATGATTTCAAAATGAAACAGGCTGGAAACAAGGAAGAGATGGGAAGGGGAGGAGGAAGAGGAGCAGAAAGAGGAGGGAGACGGGGAGGCAGAGAGCAGGGGTCTAAGTCTGGTAAAGTGAAGTGCAAAGGGGAGAGACTATGGATGAGGGAATGAGAAAAGAGGCCTCTGCTCTTGCTGGGAAAGAGCTCGGTTTCTAGGGTCATTACCATCCAAACACCACTGATCCCAAATTTATATTCTCAGCCCCAATAATATGTCTAAAATGAATTATTATTTTCCCCGTAAACCTGCTCCGTCCTCAGTATTCTCCATATCAGTAAACAGCACCACATACGTATTTACTTATCAAACTGCCCCATACAACATTCTTGTCATCTCCTTGAGAGCAAAAATTTGGCTGTGGCATACCTAATGCTTAGGGCAATATCTAAGACAAAGGAGAACTTCAATAAATACTTGTTTAAATTAATTAATTCTGGTAACTCTTAATTCTGAACTCTTCCACAGAAATCAGTAAAAGAATTAAAACTTCTGGCAGCTACAAAACAGATTAGTTTTAGTTCTTCCTTCTTCTTCCTTTGTTTAAAAGAAACAAAGAGGAGTACGTGTATGCATATCCACAGCACAAAGCAGAGAGGAAAACGGGGTAGAAAAGTACGAAGAAAATAGAAGTTTGGGGACTTCACTGGTGGCGCAGTGGTTAAGAGTCCACCTGCCAATGGAGGGTTCAAGCCCTGGTCCGGGAAGATCCCACATGCCGTGGAGCAACTAAGCCCGTGCCCCACAACTACTAAGCCTGCACTCTAGAGCCCACGAGCCACGACTACTGAAGCCCACGCACCACAACTACTGAAGTCCATGCTCCGAGAGCCCATGCTCCGCAACAAGAGAAGCCACCACAATGAGAACCCCACGCACCACAAAGAAGAGTAGCCCCCGCTCACCGCAACTAGAGAAAAGCCCATGGGCAGTAACAAAGACCCAACACAGCTCCCACACACACAAAAAAAGAAAGAAAACAAAATTTCCCTTATTAAGTAGACACACACACACACACACACACACACAAAGTGATAGAAATCTATTTGCAGCCATTATCATGACAGATGAGCCAAGAGCTGCTTTAACAAGATTACAGTCTTATACCACACAATTAGAGAGGAGACTCACCATGCAAACACTTCATTCAAAGCAGATTCTGTGAGAAGAGAAAACCCAGGGCTAAAACTAAGAGGGCTTTTCCATTAAGGAGGAGAAAAGACTTACCCACAGGGAACTAAAGAGTGCTAGAATGCTACCTCATTTTCTTCTATCTTCCCTAGATTTAGAGCAACTGTCTATTTCACAGTTCTTCCTGATCCATCCTGTTAACCTCCAAATGACCATATGAATGGATCTTAGGGTGTTTAGTTGTTAATAAAGAGAATATTACCAGTCAATGCACCTATTTTCCAACACCAAACTGCTTTCCTCAAAGTTCTAAGTGACAGCTTACATGAAATTCAGCATACCCCCTTCTTTTTAGTCCCATCCCTCACTCCATCTTCGAGATATGACACTTCTAATTCTGAGCCTTTCAGAATTCCGTGGGTTGACATGGTGCTTCCTGGCTTCACCCTTTGCAGGTATTTACGTTTCCACTTTACACACTTTAATAATTCAACTACCCCTCACCTATCTGCTTTTCATATTCCAAAATTCTTTATTCTCTCATCTACTATATCTCTTTTTGCATTCTTTGTCCTTGCGAGTTTATACCTTTTTAGTTCTTTACTGTCATTTTAGTGAATTTTAAGGAGGCAGAAATAAAGGTGCACATTCAATCCACTATACTTAACCAGTAATCTAGAGCTTACATTTTAGTCAAACTACAATAGTAACCACTCCCCTCTAACCCTAAATGCTTGCACCTTCATAATTTCCGAAATCCCAGTAAAATTCTGTCTTTAGTGTTAACTACACACATCTTTTCTACTCTCCCAAACTGTAAATAATTTATCTTCTGAATTTTCACGGAGTATTACTTGCATTTCTTCTGGCATTTACTTAAACCATATGTGCTAAATTTTAATGACTAATGCTGAAAAATCTCCCCCACTGCCCAAAGTTATTCACTCATTAAAACATTTTAAATTCCATCAATCAGGGATTTATTTAGTAAAATAAGTGAACTTTTAAAAACTCAAAATACTCCTCAAAATTATAAGCCTACAGGTAGTTATATTAATTTAATAAGATTCTTTCCTTCTATACCGAACTATGACCCATGAACTGAGTAAATGGGATATCCGGTAGGTAAAGAAAGGAAATTTTGCACAATTTTAAGGACTAGGCATCTGGTCTCTGAAAAAGGAATAAGCAGGACACGGATGGTTTAGAATCTCTTTTGACTCAAGTTGGGAAATGTTCTTCACTTTTAAGGGCTCATGTATTAAACTGAGCCCATCCAGATAATCCAGGATAATCTTCCCATCCCAAGGTTCATAATCTTACTCAAATCTGCAAAGTCTCTTTTACTACGTAATGTAATGTATTCACAGGTTTTGGGAAATACAACATGAATGTCTTTAGGGGGTTATTATTCTGCCTACCACATCCCCAGAAACAGTGTAATTTAATAACTGTTTGTTGTTTTAAACTTTTAGCTAATTTATTACACAGCAGGTAACAGAGATAAAGTGCCCTGAAATTATTAACCAATATATATCATTACATATAAGGTGTTCAATATATCATATATTTATATACACACATATACCCCTGGTCAGGCATTATGCTAAATACTTTTTCATATATTATTTCACTAAATTTTGTCAATAATCATGTATTATCTACAAAATGAAAGCTAATTGAATTACAAAATGAAAGCTAATTGAAACTCTAATTGGTAGAGTTAGATTAAACCCCAGTTATTTCAAATCTAAACGATATGTATGACACCTATTTCTCTTTTATAAAGGTTTGAATTCAAGCATTTCAAGAATCAGATTTTTATTCTAAAGTTTCAAAAATAATTTTCCACAAATTTATTTTATTCCAACAGCGCTCCCCAAAAACATGAAATGCTTTATAATTGCACTTGACAAGTGAAACTACTTCTCCATTGAAAGGGTCATATGGAAGTCAGGCTTACACCAGTGTTCCCCTGATCTTAGTGCCTGTGCTTGTAAAGGTGTCATCAGCTACTACTTCTGGGCTAAATCCTAAGGCCACTTTTCAACCTTCTCTTATTTGAAGTCTCAACAACATCTAACAACACTGACTACTTCTAGCATTAAAACTCTATCTCGGGAGCTTCCCTGGTGGTGCAGTGGTTAAGAATCCGCCTGCCAATGCAGGGGACAAGGGTTCAAGCCCTGGTCCGGGAAGATGCCACATGCTGTGGAGCAACTAAGCCCATGCACCACAACTACTGAGCCTGCATTCTAGAGCCCACGAGCCATAACTACTGAGCCCGTGTGCCACAACTACTGAAGCCTGCACGCCTAGAGCCCGTGCTCTGCAACGTGAGAAGCCACCGCAATGAGAAGCCCACGCACCGCAACGAAGAGTAGCCCCCGCTCGCCACAACTAGAGAAAGCCCACGCGCAGCAACGAAGACCCAACACAGCCAAAAATAAATAAATAAAGTTGTTTTAAAAAATAAAATAACCTCCTGAATAAGCTAAAAGTGAGTAAGAATTACAGCTGAAAGTACAAGAGTAAAACCTCTCATATTAATATAGTACATTCAAAAGATATAAATGATAAAAACTTTAACAATTCCCTAGTTTTGTTTGTTTTTGGTTTTTTGTGGGGTTTTTTTTGTGGTACGCGGGCCTCTCACTGTTGTGGCCTCTCCCGTTGCGGAGCACAGGCTCCGGACGCGCAGGCTCAGCGGCCATGGCTCACGGGCCCAGCTGCTCCGCAGCTTCTGCTTCCCACCAGGGAAGCCCAATTCGCTAGTTTTTAAATATGACTCTTAAGGAAGTTACTACATATAATATCATTAATGAAAATCAGACAAATATAAAGAACTAAGCAGAATGAGACCGGGTAGGTGGGCAGGGCCAGGTTCACATATTAACTAAATGACTCCCTGAACATCAGCAACTACAACGTGTGTTTCATACACCTGTCTCAATAAACAAACAAATCAGTGTAAGTCAAGGAATCTTCCAAGACAAGTGAAAAACATTTAAAACCTGAAGTGTTAAGTCATCTAATGTTTTCACAGAGCAATTTCCCCAGGTAACACAAGTCACATAATGAACATGTGATGTTCAAAAAAAGAGCGTAACAGAACAGCATAAATTTTGATTCTACTAGTGTAAGAGCTCATCTGTGACTCAACAGATTTAAATATCTGACATCTATTATGATACCAATAAATTTATGTTTCTTTATTCTAGGCTAAAATACTCTCAAATCCAAGTGTAATGTCAAACATGCATTTAAAAATATTAAATTAGGGCTTCCCTGGTGGTGCAGTGGTTGAGAGTCCACCTGCCAATGCAGGGGACACGGATTCATGCCCCGGTCTGGGAAGATCCCACATGCCGTGGAGTGGCTGGGCCCGTGAGCCACGGCAGCTGAGCCTGCACGTCCAGAGCCTGCGCTCTGCAACGGGAGAGGCCACAACAGTGAGAGGCCCGCATACCGCAAAAAAAAAAAAAAAAAAAAATTAAATTACTGTATTATGAATCCTCTCAGGTCATTCAACACTTTTCTTCAATTTTTAATAACTCTGAGTTATACTTACATATCTAAAACATCCAACTTAAAGCAAATTTTAGAAATTTACTCAAATAGATAAAATGCTCATAAACACTGCTATTGTATATCCGTCAAAAAGAGGGGGGTGGCGGGACTTCTTGGTGGCACAGTGGTTAAGAATCCACCTGCCAATGCAGGGGACACGGGTTTGAGCCCTGATCTGGGAAGATCCCACATGCCGCGGAGCAACTAAGCCCTTGTACCACAACTACTGAGCCTGAGCTCCAGAGCCCGCGAGCCACAACTACTGAGCCCACGTGCCCAGAGCCCGTGCTCCACAAGAGAAGCCACCACAACAAAGAGTACCCCCCATTTGCCACAACTAGAGAAAGCCCGTGCGCAGTAATGAAGACCCAAAGCAGCCAAAAATAAATAAATTTATTTTTTAAAAAAAAGAGAGGGAGGGACAGGAAAATTCAAGAGTAAAAGACCATTATAAAAATAATCAAATAAGACAAAAGTAAGGAATTAAAATTCAAAAAACAAAAAGCATTGCCAAACTGTAGTATATATGACTGAAAAAGATTAATCAATGAATAACTGCATCTAACAAATATAAAGTCTTAATACAGAGTATAAATAACTACTCTGTGAGGTAGCCACTTAAGACAACAACCTAACATAAATACAGTCCTTGAAAGCTTAAGATAATTTCAAATTTGAATTTAACTCAGAAAATGACATGAAATTTGAAAAGTAAAATCTACAGATGGAAGTCTAGTACTGTGTGTTTTACCTCTGGAGTTGCAGGCTGAACCACGATTCTATTCTTACATTACAAATCTGTTGTGTGGGGAGCGGGGGAGGAATAACTGTTACAGAAAAGAGGGTAGAACAAATTGTTGTAAGAACAAGTAGTTTTTAAATGTGTCTTTATTCTTTACAAGTAATCTTATTCTTTAAGGTTTATTTTTTTATATAAATGGACTCATCTATATTGAAAACACCTAATGCCCTTCATGTTTCTTAGTATGAGAATGATCCAGAAGTCACTGCTAATTAACTCACATTACAGCTTTTTTAAAACCCATAGTATCATAAGAAAAATGAGGAAAGGATTCTTCTGTATGTTTTCTTCCCCTACCATAAACCAGAAACACCAATGCAAGCCACTACCAAGAAGAGGAGAGAAGGGAGACTGGTCGGGACAGCAGCTGTGTTGAATCTCAGAGAGGACATGCGTTGGCAGATTTGTGAGGTGATGCTTGCAACACAATGTGCCTAGATCTAGTCTGATTTCAAAATTTGTTTACTTAAAAAAAAATTCTGCACTTGATGTTTTGATTTTTAGAGAACTATATCCCTATCCATAACAGAACATTTTTGCCTGAGATGCTCTAATTCATTAGTCTTATTATGTTGTCACTGGGGGGATGGGGGAGGAGCTATTAATTTACAAAATGAAGAAAAACATGGCCAAAATCAACTCAGAAATGAGTATGTATCCTAAAAATACCTTATATCTATACACTTTATTACAGTTTAAAAGCAATTTTTTTATATTTGCAATTTAAATTCAACTAAAAGTACCTAAGATAAACTAATCCAGTGGTTCGGATTTTTTCCTTAAAAATCAACATTTTAAGATATCATAAATATAAAATTCAAAACAGCAGGATAAGTAGCAAATATGCACATATTGATAGCATACAGTTGGAAGAACGAGGGAAGATAATACATATGAGTGCAAAATGGAACAAGGTATAAATGAACTTGGAAGAGGATGAAACAGGAATCCACATAGTAGGTTTAGGCTTAAATCAAAGAATATGTATACATCCTTCACTTGACACAGAACGAAGGGTAGACAAATAACTGAAGATCTAGATAGGCTTTCACATGGGATATATAGGGAGCAAGAAGCTGACAAAGTTCAAGCCTCTGTTTTTTTCAATGAAGAAGTAAGAAGTAAGGTCTTCTGGTAAAAATGAGAGAGAGGGGAAGATTGCTTGAACAAAGTTGTGATGGTCTATGTCTAGGGTGATCAAACTAAGGCCCATGGGCCAAACATTCATGTTAAGAATGGTTTTCACATCTTTAAAGAGTCAGCAAGGAGGGAATTCCCTGGTGGCCCAGTGGTTAAGACTCAGGGCTTTCACTGCCGTGGGCCCAGGTTGGATCCATGGTCAGGGAACTAAGATCCCACAAGCCACAAGGCCAAAAAAAAAAAAAGAGCAAGGAAAAAAGAAGAATATGTGATACAGACTGTATGTGGTCCCAAACACCTAAAATATTTACCATCTGGCCCTTTACAGAAAAAGTCTGTCAATCCCTAGTCTATCAAATAGCACCTCTGAGAGGGGAGAAATGACTAGACGTTAGAAAACATAAATTTGCAAAAGCATCAACCTCAGTAAGCATCAGTGTTATCCTTTTCTCCAACAGGGAGAAAATTAACAGAGACACAAAAGAAAACTGTACAGGGCAGATATCTTAAATGGAAGGAATCTGAATGACATGATACAAAATATTACCAGCCTATAATTAGACTGTAACTTAAGAAACTAGGCATAAAAAGTAAAATCGAAGATTTCAATAATTTTAAGACCATGATAAGAGGAATGCCACAGATGGTTTATAATCAACTGCTAAAAGAAACTCAATGATACTTTTTAAAACAAATTTGGAACTTCTGCTTCTAACCTAAAAGAGTAATTAGTAAGTGCTTACCCTAGCAACTAGAAAACTGGACAAAATTTATGAAAATACCATTTTCAGATACTGGACAACAGCAAATGCAAGACGGTGATCCCTGAAAAACAAATGAAGTGAAATCTATAATTATCCAGGCTTTCTGCCTAAATACACTTTCCCCTACAATACAAGAGAAAACTCTAGTGAAGCATAATGGTCTGGATGAGTTGAAGGGATGAATGTAAGTTAAGGAAGGCTGAGGCAGCCAGAAGCTGAGGCAGAAAAAAAGCAAGCTAAGCAGAGACACAATTCCAGAAATTTCTATATAGGGTTTCTTGAATATTAAAAGGAATATTATGTTATGAATACATATGTAAGACTCAAAGAGGCCAGGCAAAGAATTACCAGAAAGCCTGCAAACTGATCAACTCTAGGAGCTCACAGAGAGAGCACTGCAACATGTTCCAGCTTGGAAAGCCAGAATGAAGACACATCATTGAACACAGGGGAATTCATTACAGATCTATGAAGGATTACGCCTTAATGGTAAGGCTAAACTAGTCTCAGAGGAAAGGTTCCTATAAAACTGAGTCAGTACAGCTTAAAAACAAACCTCGAAAGAATCAAGTTGACCCACAAGAAACCTGACTACCTGAATGAACAAAATACAACATTCACTAAAAGAAGACAACAAAATTCATTTACAGTGTTCAAACACAATGGCCAGTATCCAATCAAAAATGATTCGAAATACAAAGATGCAAAAAAAGGATGAAATTAAGCAATAAAGATCTTAAAATATCTATTATAATTATGTCCACAGATTTAAAGAAAAATATGAACACAATGAAGAGAAAATGGAACTATAAAAATTGATCAAATAAAACTTTTAGAGCTGAGGGACTTCCCTGGTGGTCCAGTGGCTAAGACGCCATGCTCCCAATGCAGGGGGCCCAGGTTTGATCCCTGGTCAGGGAACTAGATCCCACATGCCACAACTAAGAGTTCGCATGCTGCAACTAAAAGATCCTGCATTCTGCAACGAAGATCCCACACACAGCAACAAAGATCCTGCGTGCCGCAACTAAGACCCGGCACAGCCAAATAAATAAATTAATTAAATAAATATTTTTTTTAAAACTTTGGAGCTGAAAAGAACAGTATTTGAACTGAAAAATTCACTGGAAGCGCTCAGTACAGATCAGGCACGACAAAAGAGAAGGCTGATGAACCTAAAACCAGAGGCAAACTAAAGGTACAAAATATAAGTGAACAGAGCCTTAATGATACATGGGACAATACCAAAAGCCAAAAATACAAGTTATCAGAGTCCCAGAAGAAGAGGAAAGATGTGAAAAAGAAAAAGTACTTAAAGAATGGATTTTTTTCAAATTTGATGAGAAAAAACTAACAACAAATTGAAGAAGCAGCAGCAACAACACAAACCCAAGAATGTAAGTGAGCCCAAAGGAAGGTAAACACAAAGAAACCACACCAATGTAAACCATAATGAAACTATGGAAACGATGAAATAAAAATCTTAGAAATGGCCAGAGGGAAAAAAGACAAATTACATAGCGATGAACAAAGGTAAGTTCTGTCACAGACCTCTCATCAGAAACTATGCCTACAGAAAACAACGAAATAATTTTTAAATGACAAAAGACAAAAGTCAATATAGTTCTCTATATACAACGAAAATAAGTCAAAAATGAAGACACAAGGAAAACATCTTTGACAAAAGCAGAAAGAACTTGTTGCCAGAAAACCTGTACTACAAAAAAAAAAGTCAAAGTTCTTCAGATTGAAGGAAAATAATACCAGAATCTCTGATGTACAAAAAGAAATAGTGTCAGAAATTATAAATCTATGCATAAATATAAATTTTTATCTTTCAAATTTATTTAAAAGATAATTGGCTGTTTCAAACAAAAACAGTAATGATCTATTAAGAAGTTTACAACATAAATGAAAATAAACTCTTAAAAAAAGAAAAAACAGCACGAAAGATGGAAGAGGGCCAAAGAAAGTGGTATTATAGTAAGGATCTAACATTATATGTGATATGATCTATTACTTGTAAAAAAAAAAAAAAAACTGTTTTAAGTTAAACATGTAGATCATAAAATCTAAAACAACCACTAAAATAAGAAATTTAAAAGATATAGCTAATAAGTCAATAGACTATTTACTATTACATTTTATTTAATCATTAATTACTAAAAATAGTAATTTTTCCTATTCCATCATTTGGAATAGTAAAAATGGAATAGCAGAAGTTACTTAATCCAAAAGAAGGTAGAAAAGGAAGGAAAAATGAAAAAAGAACACATAAAACAAAACAAATGCCAAGTGGAGGACTTAAACCTAATCACATGGAAAATTATACTAAATGTGAATGCTCTGCACTCCAATTAAAAGAGAGAAATCCGAATGGAAGAAAAGCAAAAACAAACCATTACTATCCACAGAAAAAACACCTTAAAAAATAAAGACACCGAAGAGTTGAAAATATATATGATGTAAACCATATCAAAACTAACCTGGAGTAGCTACAATGATATCAGACAAAGAAGACATTAGAACAAGCAGTATTATTAGGGATAAATCTTAAATGTTCATGAATTCAATAAAAATACATGATGTAAAAACTGGAAAAAGTGAAAGGAGAAATAGATAAATTCAGAATTATAGTTGGGAATTTCATATCTCCTCTTTCAGTAAAAAGTTACCTTCAGTAAAAGGCTAATAATACAAATAAACAGAAAATCAGTAAGGCAAGAAAAGACTTGAACTATATTATCAATCAAACAGACCTATTTGATATTTATAGAACACTATGCCCAACAATGGGATAAAACACATTATTTTCAAGAGTACATGGAACATTCACTAACACAGACCATATTCTGGGCCATTATGCAAACCAAAACAAATTTTTTTAAACTGAAATTGTACAAAGTATGTTCTCCGATCATGATGGAATTAAACTTGAAATCACTAACAAAAAAAATTTTTTTTAATCACCAAATATTTGGAAATTGAAAAACTCACTTTTAAATAACCCATGTGCCAACAAAGAAATACAATGGAAATTAGAAAATTAGAGAACATACTGAGTGATTATAAAATAAAACAATCAAATTTGTGGAATGTAGGTAAAGCTATACTGAGCAAATATTTGACAAAAAGAGATTTAAAGTTGTTAAAGAAACTTTCACCAAAGTAGTAGAAGGAAGGAAATACTAAAGGTAAGAGCAGAAATCAATAAAATAGAAAAAGAACTATAAGAACACTATTCATCAAGACCAATGAAACCAAAAGCTGATTATTGAAAAGATTAGCAAAACTGATAAACCTCTAGGCAAACTGACCAAGAAAAAAGAAGATACAAATTTCCAATATCAGTAATGAAAGGGAAGGTATCAGTACAATCGTGCTAATATTTGAATATAATGACAAAATGTTAAAAATAAATTAATGCAAATTTGGCAAATTAAGTGATAAAACAATTTACTTGAAAGATACTTATCACCAAAACAGACAGAAGAAAAATAGAAAATCTGAATCTATTAAATTACTTGAATTTATAATTAAAAGCTTTAAACAACATAAAACCTCCTGGCTCACTCATCTTCATCTTCTCTACTGAATTCTATCAAACAGTTAAGGAAGGACCAGTACCGATCTTACACAAATGTTTTTAAAACTAAAGGAAGAGGAAACATTTTCAACTCATTATGAATACAACATTATTGCCCTGATTCCAAAACAAGACCAAAAATATATATATATACAATAAAAGAAAATGACAAACCAACATCCCTCATGAACATACAGGCAAAATACTTCATCAAAATAACTGCAAATAAAATCATGTAATATCTAAAAGGGTAATCTACTATGACCAAGTGGGGTCATGAATTTAATCTATATTATCAAGGTAAATAGCTGCCAGGAGACCTGAGGTTACAGGGCAACCAACCAACCCAAACTCAAAAGAAAAACAGGTACCTTGAAGGACAAACGGGGAATGAGCACTTGAGTACCTGGGGAAGACAATCCTGGACACCAGGAAGAATAATTCAGCTAAAATTGTTAATGAATTCCTAAAGGCTGAGTTTGTGCTAGCAAGAAAATATAGAACCCACGGAGGCCACAAACACAAGGGAAGGCATACCCATTCACAGGTTCTTCAGAGACCTCACCAGGTTACACACACACACACACACACACACACACACACAGAGAGAGAGAGAGAGGGAGAGAGAGAGAGGGAGAGAGAGAGAGAGGGACCAGGTGCAGAGTGAGAGGTCTGAGAAAGCATCCCTCATGCTTGGGGATGAAAAAAGCAACCACTGGGAAAGGCATGAAGTTCAGCCTGGATCCTTTCTACCATCTCTAATGCATGGGAGAATAAAAGCCTAAAACCACTGAGGGAAGTGCAACAAACCCTCTGATTTTCTGAACATTGCTGAAAACCCATTCGAGCTACAAGAAGGAAGCAGCAAAAAACCCTATACGCCTAGGGGAGGAAAAGGAATTCCACTACAAGTGGAAGTGGGTGACACACATTGAGAAGTTCCCTTTCCTAAAACTTAGGACACCACAGTTACCCAGTCTACTATGGTGGGTATCTTGCTGGTTTTGATAATGGATCCAAGCGGAAATGGCAGCAATTGGGATGTACAGGCTTGAGTGACACAACTGACCGGTGGCTGCGATCTGGTCCATAGTTTACAGCTCCAAAGAGAGATGTTTTTAACCTGTCTTCCAACTGATACATCTGAAGGCTATGCTACAGGCAACAGCCTAAGACTCAGTAAAAATACAACAACGTTAATCAAGAGGAGTATTGGTCAGAGCTATGAGAAGGGAACAGAGTGATCACATCCACTCTCGGTGGTTTGCTTCAGGTGATGGAATGAAAGAAAAGGTTTCCCCCAGAAGGGTTCACTTCCATCCCTTCATGCAAAACCAAGATTACACTAAGGCGAGGCGAGCTACACCCATGAATAAACCATTTTCATTTGTTCATTTGACTTTCAATGAAGTCTACTGGGCCCTTTCCTTGTTCGTCATCAAGTCCAAGTGACATCGGGCCAGAGAGTCACAAGGCACCTATGGGTCAGGTGACTGGTTCAAACAAGACAGTAGCAGTAGGCCTGTTCAAAACAGGTGCACTTGGCAGCTGGGTCAGGCAGGTGGCACTGCTGTGCTAAGAAATGGCCTGAGCACTTTAGCAGCCACAAAGTCTTTAACTAAAGCTATGGCTTTTTCTTTCCTCCTGGGATGATACATTGTGTTAGATCACGGGGAGGGGAAATGCAGGAGCCCGTGAATGGGGCAATCTCCTGTTAATTTATAAACCTTCACAACATAAGCATGTAAAAAACATAAATACCAAATACACATTTGCCAAGGGAAGCCATTAGAACAGTACATGAATAAGCCCAGAGGCTCCACCCACACTATAGCTTTTCTTGAATTTGAGTACCCCCACCGTCCACCGCCCCCGCCCCCCGCAGGAACACAAACTAAGGACTTTCACATACACACACAAGGGACTAGGCAGAGCGGCCAGGAGACGACATTATTTTCTGACCAGGAGCGTGGGGAGTAGAGTAGTGGGGGGCTGGCTTGCAGAAGAGGGCTGAGGTGGTGGGAGGCTTTTCTCCTGATGGCTCCCCGCCCTGCGGTCAGCGCCGCTTCCTCCCACACGCCTCCAAACTCCTCTGAGCCCCTGGGCCTAGGGGCTGTTGAGCTGCCCACGCGCGTCCTGCGACAGCTCCACCCTGTAGTCCTTGGTGCCTTCAGCCTCCCTGCCACCTACTGTGCTTTCTCCCCACAGGACCAGGTTGGAGGGTGCTTGGGCACCTCTATCTAACAGAGCTATAAAAGTTTGAATTTCTCCCCTCTCCTTGTGCTCCCCTGCCATACTTAGCTTTTATTTTAAGCAGCTGAGGTTAGACCAGAGGGTGAGAGGAATCAGAGGGCACAAAGGGGAAAAGAAGCTCTGCACCAATAAGCAAGACTTTGCAGCTACATTCAATTTCAAGCGGTTGCCTACCTGGACTCAACAAATGAACTTATAATGTATTAAGTCTACCCAAAGCTCTGTATCCTCATTGCTGAACGCCTTTTATTTTCGCTCCGGCGAGCCCTTGATTCAGCAGCTACAGTCATACTGCCTTCTGTGGAGGCCCCAAGGCTTGCTGCCTCACTGATGTAATCACATTCTTTCTTCTTATAGCCTGGAGCCTGAGCAACAACCATAGTACCACTGGGCAGCTTCATTTAACTGCTTAGCCTCTAAAACTCATTAACAGGTAAGTCAGTAAGAGATCTACTAGCCCACCACTTAAACAAGAGCATTTGCTACTGAATCTCATGCTCTCTAAACCAGCCCACAAGGGCTCTTGTCTCCTCTTTTGTAGGAAGCCATGTTGCACTCAACATCATGTCCTCGTTGCCAATATTGTCAGAAATCGTGAAGGGTCTAGGATTGTACCCTATTTGCAAGCTATGAAGTTAGCTTGTTTCTGTCATGTATACTGGCAGAAGACTTAAGATGTCTCGATCAGAGGTAAAGGACTCAAGAAACAGCAAGCAGTATGAGAGATCATGTCCCTCTGACAGTTCACCTTCCTATCCAAGTCCTCCTGACAGAGGGACCTGGTTGGATACTCTGGATACAGTAGGTTTGCATCACAGCCAAAGAACACTGTGCTGGACAATTTACCATTTTTATAACAAGCAGAAGCAAGTCTGCTCTTTGGGGAGTTATTACTGCATCCCTCAAAGTGGCTAGCTTCCAACACAACCCTGAGAAATGGACCAGGTAAGGAACAGTCAGGTCTTTTCATTCTTAGCATGCCCAGCGATCCCCAGCATGCCCTAGGACCTTCAGGGATGCTCAGGGCCCACGGCAGAATGCTTCTCCCAACACACTTTTATCAAATCTAATACCAGAGGTCCTACACAGTAGCATAAGGCAAGAAACGAAATAAAAGTTACACATGGTTCAAGAAGAAGTAAACTGTCTCTATTTGCAGACAACGTTAATTGTCTATACAGAAAATACCATGGTATTCACAAAAAAAGTTCCCAAGACTAATATACAAGTTTAGTAAAGTTGCAGGATACAAGGTCAATTTACAAAAAAAAAATTGTAGCAATATATCTCTCTACTAAAAATAAACAAGGATAATAAATAAGCAAAGGACTAATAACAGCACATAAGAAGGGATTTGCCATAGATTAAATATATAATCTAGTTAATCAGCTGACTTGGTTTCAGAACACAGAAATGAATTTGATCCTGCATAATAACCTACAGTAGAAGAATTATAATTAAAATGAAGCAGCCAACAGGAAGAGAAACCAATGTGAAAAAAAAAAGCATAAACATGTTTGTGTAATTCTTTGATGGAAATATAAGAGAAAAACATCAACAAAATCTGTAATATTTAAAAATGCAAAAAGGATATAAGGCAGTCAAAAGAGCATGCCAGAAAATTAGGGTCAGGGGTCATAATAATTTGGACAAGGGCCCCAAACAACATGCCAACAGTAGGACAACAGACGGAGAATAAAAAGTAGTGATAGTCACAGGGTCCAAAATCGAGGTTTGGATGAGAAAAACGGAAAGAAATGCCATGTATTTATTGTTGTAATAGATGTTGGCAAATGATTTACAATCATATACTGTGACAAATAAAAATGAGAAATTTTAAATGCCCAACTTAGGTGAGATAGGGAAGGATGGGGAAGAACGCTCTGTGGAGTTTTTCGGTTAAGACATCCAATTTTGATGCATGTACTTTATCCAATTACAATCAGTTTTCAATTATCCTCTTTTATAGATAATGAATCACCAATATTGTTAACTCTCTACTACCCTGGCTACTCCCCACTTGACGGAGGTTTCAGCAGATGGTCCATTTCTATTTTTCTGGTAAAACATTTGTTGTGATAGAAATTTAAAGTTGAGAAGCCAAATGAAATTTTGGAATTGGCTTTAAACTGAAATAATCCTTTCTACCTTGGCTAGTATCAGAGAGAGTTGAGAGTTAGCTATGTTAAGTATTCACTGAAAAAGTACTCTTGAAGCAATACAATTTAAAAAGTGATTTTTCAGCAATCAGGAACTGCTTTTGCATATATACTTTGCAAATAGTTTCAAAGCACTGTCAGTTGTGGTTAATTCCAATATTTCACAAAGTTGAGGTTTTTTTATTTACAAATTCAATATCATCAAAAATTCTGTAGCGTTAGAGCCAGACACAAGCTAGATAAGAATGATCCGATACGAACAGTAAATTTAAATGTGAACAGTAAATTACTGCCTCATACTCAAAGTTGTCCGAACTTAAGGAGGCAAATGTATAAAATTAAAAGTCAAGTACTCCCATATCAGGAATTTTAGTTCCTAAACTAAATAAAAATCAAAATGTTTTTAACTTAAAGAAAAACACAGCTTGTGAAGAGGAGTTTTAATAGAGATAGTTGAAAGTTAGATTCACATCTGTTGCTTAGTTATTATTAGGGAACTTAAACTGCTTTCCCAGGTTATTATTAACTAATTAATAAGTAATCTATAAAATGATTTTGTAACATTTGGTTTTTAATCACTAACTGCAGCATTTTTCAAAATTAATATCCTATATGCATACAAAATATATTAAATGCAAAACTGTGAAAATCTGTTGCTATGGAAGAATCTGTAAATGCTGATGTTTATAATTTGACATTAATTTTTTTCATGAAAAGAATATAATCTGATTCTCACTCAAGGGGTTTAGATATCTTCTTCTTTGTTAAAAACAAAGGAATTTAGAATTATCCTGCTAAGAGATCAAAGAACTTTATAATCATCAAACCAATTTGTGGTTTTAAAAAAGAAAACTATAGGGGAGTTCCCTGGTAGCCTAGTAGTTAGGATTCCGGGCTTTCACTACCATGGCCCAGGTTCAGTCTCTGGTCAGGGAACTGAGACCCTGCAAACTGTGTGGCATGGCCAAAAAATAAAATAAAATAAGAAAGAAAATGAAAAATATACTAAGCATTGTATGCAGTAAGAAGTAACTATTATTTGTAATACCTTGGGTATCCCTAACTAAAAGTCACAGGGAATAAAAGGTGTTGTCTAGACCTGAACTTTCTTGCTGTCATTATGTCTTAGATAATTTATCTAAGAATTTATTTTTTCAAAACAGTCTGAGTATAACTTGGAAATACTGTCTCACAGAGAGCTCAACAAAACACAGAAATATACATCAATTTTAAAAGTCAAAGCTATATCGTGACCCAGAGAATGCTTGACTTGTCAAAAGTCATGTAACTAATAAGTAGTGACTGAATCCAAATCATCCAATTTTAAGTCAAAACTACCCTCATAATTTTCCAAAGAGAGAGGGCCGGCTATATATAGCTAGAAGGGGGTTTGCAGACTTCTAACTTACCTAGACTGACTAACTTACCTACACTTTCTCATGTCATTAAACTTCTCTGTGCCTTTGTTTCCTCTACTTCATGGTGATATTTTGACGATAAATGTAAGCAAATACTTGAATTATTTGGCAGAAAAGCACTATATGTATTTCACTATGTTAATAACTTCTCATCTCTACCACAAGTTTCAAGTGATATGTTTTCTTTGGTTTTAGTTTTAAGCTGCAAACAACACTATATGTGTGCAAGTGCACACCTGCGCTACCTTTCAACATGGCTGGCATTCTAAGATCCTTTTCTCCAATTTTCAAAATGCATGAAAAGTAGCACAATATTTTAATTTTTATCATCATCAAAGCCCTGCCACCCAAAGCTCTGCAGAAAACTGTAGAAATTCACAGCAAAATTTTCCACCACTTTACTCTCAACTGCTGTGGAAATGCAACTCACAGCTCATATACTATTCAGCCAGCCCCTTGTGCAGCTTAAACACTAGCAGTGGAAGATTATTAAAATGTATACTGATTTTCAAAATTATAAACAGTAACTTCAATTACAAATTAAAAACCTAGCACATATTTTTTAAATGCACATCACTAACATTCCTAAAATAATGGAAATAGGTAATCAATATTTTAATAATTCAGTGATTTGCAATATGTCTTCTGTTTTGTTAAGAGATATAGAATCCAGCCACTTTATATACTCATCTAAAAAAAAGGTTTCTTCAATGTGTTCCTCAATATTGAAAATAGAAAATTATTCATAAGTAACCAAAATTAATAGAAATTTAAATTTAAAGTAACATTTTGTTATCTACACCATTGTTTTTAATTCTTTTGACAGCATACCTTAAAATAATTTAGCTCTGTAACTTATGAAGACATGTAATTAACTTCCTTTTTCCTTTACCAATATATTTACCCAATAACATTAGCATACAGCTGCATACAACATTAGGGTATAGCAATCCACTAAAAGTACCCATGTTAAAAACAGAAACAGCAGTTGAAATAAAATATGATGGCACATGATCAGTACATATCTACTGAGCAAAACGGGTTACCAGAGGTGAAGACTTAATAGTAATATCAAAAGTAAGGCAAATGATTAAATCTTTTCACACTGAGACTCTACTAATAGCAGTGGAATTTTAAAAAAAAATTGTAGGGTGTAATCACCTTAAATCAAGCTTTATTAATATTCTGAATGAATGAATGAAGTGAACACCTGAATGAATGACTACTGCAGTCATAATAACATTTAACACCTTGAGATGTTCACAACAATTTGGAATACACAGAGAAGATGACTTGAATACAAACAAACTAGTTGAAATTCAATGTGGTTCACAGTAAAGATGCAGTGCCTTTCTATTTGTAGAACAAAGAATCTCAACCAAAAACATATATAACAACTAAAATATTTTCAAGTGCAATTATCCAAGGCTTTAAAAAGAATATATACATTTTACTGTCTAATTCTTTCTCCCCCCCCCCAACACCACCACCCTATATCTTTTTAATGTTTGGCATAAGTGATCAGCAAACCAGAATAGAATATGCATTTTTTAAGACTAATTTACTCCTGTTCTATTTAAGAGCAACACACAACCACTTATAACTATAGCCTTTTAAAAAAGCATCCTATATAAAACAGTGGGGGGGGGAGGAAATCCCTGCTATACATATGAAGCACAATTTAAGCCCAATACAACTGACCAATCAAAATTAGTGAATGCACTGCATCTCTCTGCAGTGGAGAGAAGCCACAAGGTAGGCTGTCATTCTGCAAAAGCTGCCCAGAAGAGGCTTTCCTCTGAAAAGCAGTGCCATTCCTTTTTAGAAAGACTGAATCTAAGTGTTGTCTCTGGAGACAAGAAGCCTTCAGTATGTTAAATTACTTTCATTATGTATTTTCAGATGCTTATTGATTCCACAGTAGGAAGAGTGAGAGACTGCAGCAGCCTCCAAGCAGCACTACATGTTCCATACATTAGCAGCACTGCTGAAACAATGGCACAGTACAGACACACATTTTCATTAAGATCTTTTTCGAAGAGGTGTTTGTGACCCTCTTCCCCCAGTCCTCTACTAACCAGTGAACAAAATGAATCAATCAAAACTGGAAACGCTTCAACTACATCAAGAATTTATCAAATCTTTAGCAGAGGTAAGATGTGTTCCTTATTATAGTATTCAGCTGCTTTTGAACCAGCATAGTGGGGTAAAATTACTTTGAAAAATTTCAGCCTAAATTTTAAGAGTTTATTTGCTTAATTCTACTTATTGCTAAACATGTATCTTTTAGATCTATTTATTTTAAGACATATGTTTTAAACGTAATTTTTTAGGATGCAATGTTAAATACAAAGAATATTCTTTGTTGAATCACTCTGAAGATAGATATCAGCTTTTTAAGTCACTTCAGATATCCTAAATATCCTTAATGTCATCAGTAGTCTTTCTGAAGTGTTCAAAAGATGCTTATATTTCTTGGAAGAATCAGGTTTACTATTTAGCTATTATTTATTACTCAATTTTAGGTTTATTATTGGGCATGTTCACTGAAAATTATTTAATTTGCAGTCACCTTTTACATAACCCTTTACATTTCAATTACACAAACAGTTCATCAATGGAAATTTATAGTGTTTTATCATGGAATCTGTTTTAATCAGTTAAAATTCAACCCATGTGCTAATAAGCAAGCGACAATATTTTACAGCAGGAAATACTGTAAAATTTATTATAAAGATAAGAGGGAATGACAGTATGTTTAATGTATGTTAATTGCTCATAATCTCCGAAAATACAGGTTAACTTCTAAAATGAGAGCAGAAATTGGTTTAAAAAAATACAGCTTTTCTTTCATGGTAGTATTTGTAATGTTAACTCTATTACTAAATATTATATTTACAGTCTTTGTTAGGAAAAGAGAATATTTAAAGAAACCATTAAATTTATGCATAAGCTATGGCTCTAATAATACAGTTTGCTTACTTTGATAACAAATACTGTGTATGGTGTTAAATAAACACAACTAAAGTAACTTTCAATTAACAGGAAATTATTAGGAACCTTATTCCTTAACCATTTTTTTTTTCTTTTTCACAAGGGCCCAAAGCAGCTAATTTAGTATTTACAACTGACAATATGAAGAATACAGCTGACCCATCACCTCTCTAGCTGTCTGAACCACAAACTGCAGGATATTCTTGCAGCAATGATTTTAAGACATTAAGGAGTTAAAACCAGAGAATATAGGTCTACATTACTGCTGGGATATAACACATCGACAGTAACCATCCTAAGAAGATGCTATATAAAACAGCCACAAAATAAAAATATAACTGTAAAAGCCTGAAAACAAAATGGTGAGCACTTTTAAAGGGGGAGTTTATACTTTAACCAAAATTGTGGAGCCACCGATTCTTGAAGCAACAATGAAACATGGATTGCCAAGAGAATGACATACATTACCAGCAAGCTAAATGAAGCTTTAGCAAGTATTTTTCTGCGCTAAATATTCAGATATTCGTATCAATTGATATTACTAAAGGATTTTTCCATCTGAGTTTCATGACCAATTATGTATCCTCTTCTAATGAAAACAAACCAAATTAAATAGCAGATGGTTTTTATCAAGAGAACATGGACTGGACTTATAACCAAGTTATGTGACCAAGAAATCATTTCAATATAATGAGGACTGCTATAGAAACAGATTTACATTTGTAACAAAAGGATGTCTAAGTACATTTTAGAAGCTAGAAACCTTATGTTTCTTTTGTTTTCACATGTTCTGGAAAATAAAGAGACATCATCACATATTCTCTCAAAGGGAAACAATTCCTATCATTTGAGGAAGTTTCTCTCGGTCGTGACTTTTTAAGGCAAAACAAACACAAGTATTTTGTACTGGTCTTTAGAAATTCATCAGCCAACTAAATCTCACAATTCATGCAGTTGAAGTATTGGAGAGAAAAATGAAAGAATTCCTACAAGACATGAAATAAAACACAGCTACTTCACTGTTGTCAGGTAAAAACTCATGTACAAATCTGTTAATGACATCATGTATATCATATTGTGAAAAACTGCTGTAGTGAGCCAAAAGGCCCATAAGGCAACAGCAAACAGGTAGGTCAGAAGATGCATGCACCCCACGACACTGTTTAACATTTACAAGAAAAAGAATCTTGCTCTAGAGTAGATGCATTTTCCTTAATTATCATCTAAATTGACACTTCTGCTTTATTTAATTCTAAATCTAACTGATGTGACAAAGACCTGATGTTTAATCTGTCAGTTCAGAAAATTTGGCACACTTTAAAATTTTCCATTTTTATAGGATTTCAATGCTGGCTAAGACCTTCACTTACTCAAATATATGCCTTTAGTAAGCTCAAAAGAAATTAATAATGTTAGCATTTGTGTTTCTGAAACACTACCTTTAAAAAAAATGCATAAATAAAACTATATTCTAAAACTTGTCAAAGGTTACATCAAGTGAAAGGCTAACATGAGTTCTAAAAATTATTAGTTTTTATCATTTGTTATGATTTTGCAGGCAAAATGCTGTACTTGAAATGTGAAATATAGTTGGTTGTATGATTTTATATTTTAACTAGATATACTAATTACTGACATTTTAGCCCAGCAAATCAGACATTATTTTTATAAATTACTCTAAACTTCTATATAGTAAAACATAGACATGCATGAATTAGCAAGAGTTTGGTTTTTTTCTTTTAATTTTCCTCAAAATGATATATACGCTGGGTGATTTACACAAAAGGTTTCACAGGAAATGTGTAACTTTAATAGATTCCTCAGAAAATGGGCTTCAGATACTCCTTTTCCCTAAAATTTCATTTTTTGCTTTAAAAATTCTGTTTAATAAAATCAACTGATGCATTCTTTTAAACCACCTTAAAATGGCTATTTCTTAATATGATATTAAATTTCACTTTTCTCCTTCTACAAGATATGAAAGGGTGTGGTCACAAAATAAATCATTCATTCATAAGAGTGATTAGTGCTCTTTTACTAAGGTCTGTGGTGTTTTACTTCAAAATAATGTCCTTTTTATCCAATTTTTGCAAGTTTGACTGTTATAAAGTTCAGTGAGCACTCTCACTGAAAGTGAAATAGGAAATATTTATCATTTGCCTACTTCAGTGGGAAATAACTCCAGATATCCCCAAACACACTGTTGACTGCTAAACATGAATTTCAATCAAGAACAAGGACAAAGTGGTTTAAAACAAACTAGTGCTCTGTGCCATTTGTCATTTTAAGTGAACATTTGTCCTGTTCATTTGAAATCTCATGGGAATAATTACACCTACACTAATTGTGCCACAACTTGTTAAAATAGCATTTATTTTCCACCTACTCACAACATTTTAAAATGAAATCTTGAAACACTGGGCTAAAATTAGTTTTGCATACTGGGTAGTTTTATTATACAAAAATATACTGTATCTCAAATAATAACCTTGAAAAACCCAAATAAGGAAAACCTTTTGAGTTTATTAAACAATTGTGAACTATATAGGAACAATCCCCAGTACAGTTATTTCTTCAAATGGGGAACCCAATTTCCTTTTACATCAGAACAATGCAAACCTTGATGTTTCCTAATTCTACATTTTCCATTAATAGTTTATAAATTTAAAAATTAAACTAAGTACACAATAAAAAAATTTTTTTACAAAGAACACAGGTTTTGTACGTCATTTAAATTGCCAAATATCAAATAGTTTATTCTATTTCACTTTCTAGGGAAAAAACCAACTGCTCCAAAAGAATGTGTTTTTCTCCCATTCTGGAAATCAACATGCAGTCTGAATCTAACATTACAGTGCGAGATGACATTGATGACATCAACACCAATATGTACCAACCACTATCATATCCATTAAGCTTTCAAGTGTCTCTCACCGGATTTCTTATGTTAGAAATTGTGTTGGGACTTGGCAGCAACCTCACCGTACTGGTACTTTACTGCATGAAATCCAACTTAATCAACTCTGTCAGTAACATTATTACGATGAATCTTCATGTACTTGATGTAATCATTTGTGTGGGATGTATTCCTCTAACTATAGTTATCCTTCTGCTTTCACTGGAGAGTAACACTGCTCTCATCTGCTGTTTCCATGAGGCCTGTGTATCTTTTACAAGTGTCTCAACAGCAATCAACGTTTTTGCTATCACTTTGGACAGATATGACATCTCTGTAAAGCCTGCAAACCGAATTCTGACAATGGGCAGAGCTGTAATGCTAATGATATCCATTTGGATTTTTTCATTTTTCTCCTTCCTGATTCCCTTTATTGAGGTAAATTTTTTCAGCCTTCAAAGTGGAAATACATGGGAAAACAAGACACTTTTGTGTGTCAGTACGAATGAATACTACACTGAACTGGGAATGTATTATCACCTGCTAGTACAGATCCCAATATTCTTTTTCACTGTCATAGTAATGTTAATCACATACACCAAAATACTTCAGGCTCTCAATATTCGAATAGGCACAAGATTCTCAACAGGGCAGAAGAAGAAAGCAAGAAAGAAAAAGACGATTTCTCTAACCACACAACACGAGACTACAGACATGTCACAAAGCAGTGGTGGGAGAAATGTAGTCTTTGGTGTTAGAACTTCAGTCTCTGTAATAATTGCCCTCCGGCGAGCTATGAAACGACACCGTGAACGACGAGAAAGGCAAAAGAGAGTCTTCAAAATGTCTTTATTGATTATTTCTACATTTCTTCTCTGCTGGACACCAATTTCTGTTTTAAATACCACCATTTTATGTTTAGGCCCAAGTGACCTTTTAGTAAAATTAAGGTTGTGTTTTCTAGTCATGGGTTATGGAACAACTATATTTCATCCTCTATTATATGCATTTACTAGACAAAAATTTCAAAAGGTCTTGAAAAGTAAAATGAAAAAGCGAGTTGTTTCCATAGTAGAAGCTGATCCCATGCCTAATAATGCTGTAATACACAACTCTTGGATAGATCCTAAAAGAAACAAAAAAATTACCTTTGAAGATAGTGAAATAAGAGAAAAATGTTTAGTACCTCAGGTTGTCACAGACTAGGGAAAAGGCTAAGTTTCACCAAACCCACATTCAGAAGTTTTAAATTTAAATTGTAAAAAATTACTGCCAAATATAAGAAAAACATTTTAAGTACTGGTTATGTTGTAAATTTTCAATGTAAATGTCAAGATTAGATTCGGTCATATATATTCAATTTCTTCATTACTTAATGTATCTGTTGCATGGCAGTTTGTTAAGGTAATATCATGTGTATATTTTGTCAATATTATGTCCATCAGAAGATATTTATGTAAGTCATATTTTCTAAAGAATAAATACATAGCCTTAAAACACTGTATAACTTTAAAATATAACTGACACAGGTATCCTTGCTTTTTTTTTTTTTATATAAAGTGTATTGTTTCTAAGCCACAAACTATAGATATATTTATATGTTAACAACTGGAATAGCATTTTAACATAAAAACCAAAATTATGGGCTCTAAGCAACCAAAATGACCCAGGATTTTCTATACCACTATATTATGTTTTTTAGCATAGTCTACTTGCTATAATATTTGATGCATCAAAAATAATGAACTATATATGAAACTTTATCCTTTTTGGAATGTAGTAAATTGTAGGATTTATCAGGATTTTAAAATTCAAGAAGCAAAAAACAAACAATCATGTATATGCAAATCAAGATAGGGAAACTTTTGAAATTCAAGTTTATTATGAAAAAGAGACTGATTTTCTAAGATCAAGGGCACTATGCCTATAATATACAAATGAACTGACTAAAAGGAAGGAAGAAAACTAAAGCTTCTTTCCTCCTTCCTCACTTTGGTTGAGTTAAGCCAAATGCTCTGGATTAATACAGTATACTGGCAAAAACCAGTGCATTAAAATAAACAGACATCCTAACTTTATTCAAGTCAGCCTTTTTGTATAACAGAAGGTAAGTACTAAAATCTGAATACAAGGAAGGAAAAAAAAAAAAGACTTTATGTCATAGAAAAGCCAACTATTTCTAATTGTAGAAACATAGCAACTTCAGAGTAATACAATTTACACAATGTTCCTACACTATCAGAGCTCCCAAGTGTTTCCAAATACAGTAGTCCTTTTCAACTCTCAAAATCATTAAAGTGGCAATAAATCTTGTGAAGTTTTTTACTCTACACCACTTAATTAAATTTAAAGCATTTTGCCTCCAATCCCCAATTTATGTTAGAAAACTGTGAAATTACTAATCCTAACTGTAGATATCAGGTTTGAGAATCTCATATCACACAAGTATTTTCCAATTGTTATAATCTAATAATCTATCGATGAGTGCTAATTATCACTGTACCTGAAAAACAGCAATAAGTTATTTAAAGTAGGCAAATACTTGCTCCCTTGTAATTGGTTAACCGGACAATTCTTTATTCTGTTTTTTTCATACTGTATTCACTAAATCAAGTAGCAACTCATTTTTAAATAAAAAATTTTTATGTCAAACAATTCAGTAATAATCTCTCATTGAAAGAAACATGTTTTCATTAGGTGGTCTTCTATAATTAAAAATTAAATGTTGGACTGTGAAGAAAACAACCAATTCAATAATATACCACTTATATGTAAATAAATGAAATTCATCCAATTTAGTTTACTGAATACCTTATCCCTTGGGAAAACGAGCACCATGCAATAGCAGGAATTCACTGAGGTTTACATGACAAATTTAATAGTGATATATTTCTGATAATAATGTTACGTTGACATAATGTCAAATCTTGGCAAAGAAGCGGTTTCCTCCTGCCTTACTCTGTATTCTTTTATGGAATTAAAGAAATGCTTCAATTTGACAAAATGTAGCATAAACAACTAAGAGTTATTTTTTGAAAACTTAAAGAGAAATTAGGATTGCATAAAGACATTAAGAAAATTTTCATTCGACAAATATATTTAGCACAGAATATCTCCTAATATATTCATTTAAAAATTTTTAAATAATTTTGTACTTGGATTTCTGAGCATAAATATTTTAATATTTAGCTTTATAATCTTAATAAAAATTAGACTATTTTTAGAAAAGTCTTCATGTTAAGAAAAATCATTTGTGTTCTAAATATTTTTCACCTTCAAGTCTATAAATATGTCAAAGAACTCAGTTTAAAAACATTTTTCTAATAAATCTGCCTAAACTGCGTTCATGCCCTCTTGTTCTCTGCAATAAGAAATCTAACAAAATAAAAAATAAATAGCAAATATTATAATGTTGCCCTCTAAGCTGTTACTACTTTTACACTTGACACTGGAACTATTTAACAAGCATTTCTGCCCACCTGTAATGATCTTTCAGACATACAAAAGTGCACCCACTGGTTTACAACAAAGAATATTCATATTTACCAGATAACCTCTAATAGCTTTTCAGTGTTAAATAATATGTAAACCAAAATAACATTTATGTTAAAAGCTCAGCTTTTAAAAACAAGTCACAAATATGTTTGCAATTACTGATCTCAGCTTAAAGGAGAGAATGAGAAGCTTAGATAACTTCTTATTTAAATGTTGTTCAATGAAAAGGTGAAATATTTTTATTTTTCTTATGAAGGCCCTTAACACAATGTGTAAATTTTTTACTTTATTTCAAATAATTTTACCAAAAAAGCATTAATGCTAATTTTTCATGTTAGAATGAAATTTTTAAATGCAAAAGCAATAGAGGTAACAATACATTCAATATGGGATCTTCTTAAAATCATATTTTTCTATCCATATGCCACAAATAATATCAATTTCTATATAGCTAACTGGGTTAGTTCTTGAAAACTACTGAAATAAGAACTACTCTTTTAAAAACTAACCAAAGATGAGCTCAACAGATATGGAACTGTTGTTCTCTCTTTCGTTTCCTCATTTAAGGTCATTGTTATTCTACCAACTAGTACCCAACTGATGTTCAGACGTATTAAAAATGAATTATTTACAATGACACTTTATTTTAAAATGCCATTCATAGCATTGAATAATTCTATACTTCTCCCCCATAATAAGTCAATTTTTAGGTATATGGTCTATTTTTAATCCCCCAAGTAAAATTATAGCAAAATCTCAGCTCTCTGGACATTAAAAAATCAAACTCTCATTTCACTGAGATTAGACTTAAACGTAAAAACCTAAAAGTATAAGAAAGGAAGTGCTTATTCGTAGGGCTTTATTCAACACAGTAATTTCAAGACTACTTTCCAAAGTCAATAAAACTTTTGGTTTTATAATATTTTATGATTGTACATTTCAGTGAGCTTTGTAATTCAATTAACATTTGAATCCTTACAAGGTAGAAGGCATTGTGGCTGATACTTATACGGCAGAAACGTATATATTACCCTCAGAGCTTAGAATCTAGAATCGAGGTAGTAAAAAGTATGGTAATACCTATGAAAAAAGCAGAATGTGGCAAATGTAAATTTAAAAGAATAAAGTTCTTAACAAACTTAATAAGAAAAGAATTATGTTAGATTTAAGAACAAGATAAACAAAAGCACTGTCGAGGAAAGCTACTAAAGCATATCTTGGAAAAAGTAAATTGTTCTCTTTAGAAGGAAAATAACACAGTAGGGAGAAGTTGATATGGTAAGTTAAATTAGAACCAAAAGACAGAGGTCTTAAATGCCAGCAGAGAAATCTGAGCAGAGGAATAACGCGATAAGAAATGAGCTACGGGAAAAAAAAAAAAAACAAACAGCAATATGTAGAAAGAGTTGATTGAGTAAGACACAGAAATGGGAAGCTGAGAAAGCAAAGAAAACACAGAGGATAGGAAGCTACTGCCATCACCTTGACAGGTAATGAAAGGCCTGGCAACAAGTGCTGGCAGTAGCTCTACAAAGGAGCATACAGATGTGAGAGGCAACGTCAATGCAGAATCAGTAGGGTATCCAACTGCCTAGAAAGCCAACTGTTATAAGAGTGAAGAATTAAAAATGATGGCCATAAAAAGACCACAAGAAATTAGATTTCCTCAATAATCTAAGAACTTTTTAAATTATGCTTTGAATAAAGTACATGGGTTAACAAGGGCAAAAACAAAAAGAATTTCTGGCAAAGCAGAAAATTCAATTAAGTAAAATAAACTACATTATTCAAGAATGTTCTAGTTGTTACAAATATTCAAAATGAAAACTCCTAATTGATGTTTTAAATTATCTACTTTATATTTCACATATTGGTTTATTCAGTTTTTCCATTAAACGCATTGTTTTCTTCTTTGGTAATTTTGCAATTATAAAAAACTATAAACAATGGCAAAATTCCAAGGTATACAAAGCAAAAAATATAAATATGATCCTTTGCTTCTTTCCTAATAATTTATTATAAATATCCATCCAACTCATTATATACATATCACTTCATTCGTTGTTAATGACTGCATAAGAATAATTTCTTAAAATTAAAAAATCATATAAGCAAAGTTTCTAAAAAAAATATTGATAAAATATCAAATACTTAAACCTTTTTCTATTATAATTAAATAGCTTCAAGATACACTTCAAGAAGGTAAGAAAGGTAACTTAGCAAACTGTGAAGCAGGTTCTTTTTCTAAATGGAAGTTAAAAGCAAGGGAAAAACCATAAAATAATCTATTTCTTTTCTTCCTTTCCACTCAGTAAGAAATATAAAAACTAGAGAAAACTTTTGAAACCTATTTTCTTTACATCTCAGAGATAGACACCTGTGTGAGATCCCTATGGGACTGGGGTGAAGTCAAAGAAAGCTAAACGTGAGATGACTAATAATAAATCTTAGGGAAGAGAGAAGCTCAGACCACAATGTAAACAAGAAATATAAGGAGATAATTAAACCCAGATAAGGCAGGAAAACGATCTAAAATACTCAGAGATGCTCAACTCTTAGAGAAATACAAAGAGAACACAGAACTGTGGGTTAGAGTTTACAAAAGAAAGCTAATTTGAAGACTTTTGCTAAAAAGCATTCCAAACAACGAAAGGATTAAAATAAAACCCAGACAACAGATAGACTGGACAGATTAGTAATATGATAACATATATTACATCATAAGTAGAATGAAAGAATATTATAACAAACATCTGGAACAGAGTAGTACTGAGATGTAGAAACAAAAGGAAAATTGGGTTCATCGTTAATAAGAAAGCTATCACCTTCAAAAGAATACTCATTTTTATGAGAGAAAAAGAGATGAGAAAATTTAACACAGTAATATTTCTCCCCAGCTCATGATAAAATAAGGTGTGAAAATAACCCTAAGTATCTCTACCCTTCTATTCACACTTTTGTGTTTTTTTTTTTTTTACAGACCTCTATAAGCTGTATCCATGGTTTTCAAGCATGACAGCTTTGTACTTCCACCAGCAAGTGGTAAAAAGCACTGTCGTTCCTATCAGGGCCACCAATATCAACTCCATACCAGTATCAAACCATGAAGCCTCAAGTAAGATAAAAAAGAAGAGCTGAGTCTTTCTGGGATCGAGGTCATTTTCCTCACCCTGCTTCCAAGAAAGCAATTATGTCATATTTCTGAGAGACATTAAGCAAGACAGACTACCAAAACACATCGACCCATATTTCAGGGAGAAAAGAAAAAGGAGCAAGAGAAGATAATAACGTTATGAGGAATCACTTTCCACTCAGACAGTTTTGGACATATAATAAGGGATGCAAAATGAAAAATTTTTAATTTAACATAAAAAATTTTAATGTTAATGCTAACAATGAGAGTTCTGGCCATATGAGACACAGACTGTAGGAATGAGAAATACATATGGGACTGATATATATACACAGCAGCCTTTAATATTATACACAATCCCATATGTCATACGGTATGTGGAATACTGATTGTGTAGAGAAGAACCAAAGATATGTATTTCACTCTAATATTGTTAATGCCTCACTCAGAACAGGCTGAAACGTAAAAAAATCAAACTACATAATCTACACTTAAACAATATTCTTCCCAATTCTTAAAAAGCTGCAGTCTTGGGCTTCCCTGGTGGCACATTGGTTGAGAATCTGCCTGCTAACGCAGGGGACACGGGTTCGAGCCCTAGTCTGGGAGGATCCCACATGCCGCGGAGCAACTAGGCCCGTGAGCCACAACTACTGAGCCTGCGCGCCTGGAGCCTATGCTCCGCAACAAGAGAGGCCGCGATAGTGAGTCGCCCCCGCTTGCCACAACTAGAGAAAGCCCTCGCACAGAAACGAAGACCCAACACAGCAAAAATAAATTAATTAATTAATAAACTCCTACCCCCAACATCTTATTTTTAAAAAAAAAAGCTGCAGTCTTTCTTTTGCTATTGAATTTTTTCTAAGTATCACTTCTTACAAGCAACAAAATGCTAGCAAACTGTAGCTACCTAAATTCATAAAACTGTCTTTAATACACACAATAAAATAATGGTCTGTAATACTAATGTCACCTCTCATAATGCTTCCCCAAAAAAGTGACTGATAAATGCTAATGGATGAGTAAATATTTGTGAAATTGAAAGGAATAATTTTTAAACTTCTGGCCCTACGGAACCTTGTTTAGGAGAGAGTTCCTCAAACTACAGCCCACCTACATCAGAATCTCTATGGTGTCTGTTTGGAAACTGCAGTTTCTGGGCCCCACCTCTACATAAGGAGTCAGACCGCTATGGCTACAGCCCTGAACAATAAGTTTTAATAAGTACCCTCAGGTGATTTGTGTGCTAAAGCTTAAGAACCATTACTTTATATACCAGAAGACAGACTGTGTATCGAAGTGACAGACATTCAAGTAACTAATAAATGAAAAGATATAGAAGCAGCTCTGAGCTCAATTCAGGCCACAGTGCCTTCTTAAGGAAAAAATTTTTAAGCTTACTTCATTTTAACTAATATAATTTTAATTGAACCACATATACTATAGTTCAGCAGGACATCTGTTTCCTTAAGAAATAAAATTCTATCTTCTAAAAAGAAGTTACCTAGGCAAAAGTTTCCTTTAAAAATCATACACTCAGAAGATAAAATAGTACTAAACATAAAGAAGATGACACTATAAAGTGTTACTTTCACTTCATTCAGCCAAAATATTCTGTTAATTATAAACTGCACAACTACTGTTTGTTTATCATAATGTTATCTTATTCTGACCAGAAGGTAAGCACTATACTTGCATATTTTTGCTCATTTCAATACAAAACTTATTACTTCTAAAATAAGTTCACAGGGAAAATACTAAAAAACTCTATTTTGTGTTTCTTTTGAACAGATGTCACTCAAGTTAGGTAGATGGTTTGAGTCAAATATTTTTCCTTTATTATTGTAATTTCCTTTGTTTGTGCCATCAACACAATTTAGGAAATATTCAGCTACTCTTTGGTAATTTATGACAACTTTAATTTCCTATTCTGTTTTATAACAGTTTAAGTAACACTGGTATTCAGTGTTACTTAAATACTTCAAATGGCATTACAGAAGCACTACTCTGGGAACATTTCTTATTAACCCTGTCACTAAGAATTCTTTCCAACAACATTGATATTATCTTGTAGTAGCGATTCTTTTGCTTTTTAGCATTTTCACTTAATCATAGAACCAATAGAACCATAGAGTGAGTCAGTATTATTGAAAATGGGCTACTAGTGAATACAATTTAAATATATAAAGAAAATAGTTTAGGTGATTGAATATAGCCACCTTACAGAAAAACATATGCCAAAAAATACATTTCAGATAAACAATGACTTTGGTATAGGGCTTCCTGAAGTCTCATAAATCCCCTGAAATTGTGTGCAAAATTTAATGTGTATCTGTATGCATGCTTTTTCTCTGGAGCAAACATCTACAAATTCAAAAAGATCCTCACAAGAGCATGTCGTCAAAAACTAAAACAAAAACTTTTCTTTTTAAAAATTATTATTATTTTTTTTAACCACACCACACGGCATGCGGCATCTTAGTTCCCCAACCGGGGATCGAACCCACGCCCCTTGCAGTGGAAGCGCACTGGACTGCCAGAGAAGTCCTTAAAACAAAAATTATTCTTAGTGTTAGGAAGAAAGTAGGAAAGCAAAATTGGTAAATATTAAACATAATTTATTTATAGCCTTCCTTATTCTAAGAAAAATATATGACAACTTTTAAAAGCATCCAATTTTAGATACAATTAAATTAAATCAGAAAATAAATATAATAAAATCAGAGCAAACAGAATGAAAAGAATGAGAAAAGTTAAATTAATACTGGTTTGAAATAAAGATGCAAAACATGTAGCATTATCTTGCATTCTTACAAGAGGTGAGTCAAAAATTGTTCCCTGTGCTTTCCATTAGGTCAGATAAAGAGAGAAAAGAGACTGATTACACAACTCAGCATTGCTAAAATAAAAATCCTCTAGCTGTTCAAAAGTACCAACTATTCTTAATACTGAGACCAGAAAGCACTGTCTTTCATGGATCATCTCAGAAAGTATGTAATGTGTAAATGATGTTTCTACAACAACTTTAAAGACAACCAAAATCTCATACGGTTGTTTCTTAGGTCCTTCAAAATACAAAAATGGCCACAACAACCTTACAGAAAAGACAACAAGAAGTTTCTTAAGGCTGATGGTTATAATTTTCCTCAATGTACAATAATGGCATCAAACTAAAAGAAAATTCAGTAAAAAGAATTATATGGGAATGAATAATATAACATTGTCCAGGTATAAAACCCTCTGCAATTCTGATTTAATCCTAGGATAGATTCTAGAATACTAAAGCAGTGGATCTCAACCATTTGGTACACATCTACAGGACTGATCAGACTGGATGCAAGAGAGAAATGGCACTTCCAAATGACAAGAAGACAGATGTTCTTAAAAACAAAACGAAAAGGCACCCAGGTAATTCTGATGTACTTATTCCTCTCACCCTCCTCACTCCCCAACTTTCAGAGATTACTAATTAACAAAATGGATAGGGTGATTAGCATTCAGAAACATCTTCCATAAATATTCTTTCTCAACGAAATTCTAGAAAAACTCATTGGCAGAGAAATGGTTAATTGCAAAACCCTAAACCTGGAGAGCCACCTGAGCTGAGGCAAAGACTAACATCAGGAGGCTTGCACTCCACCCTTGACAGCGATGGCTGGTAGGAAATTCCAAAATGACAAGTTAAAGAACTGAACTTTCATCAACTAATTTTAAGATAAATCTACTTTGCCCTAAATTTCTAGTCCTCATTAAAACATCTTCTACCTATCAATGATTCAAAGACACAGTTTGAACAGATACAATGAGCTAAAAAAAAAACCAAAAAAACAACTGTGCTTTCAACTACACGATAAAAGGCACCATATAAATATTTTATCACTGTTGTTAAATACAAGAAATAAGATATCACTACCATTTATATTAATAAATACACTTACTGGTTCTACAACACAACTAACTTCTCAAAATACGTAAACGTTTCTAAAATCTTACTGAGTAACATATGTCGCGGGATCTAGTAGGCAGATCACAAAATGCCAAGACAAAACTGGCAAGCAGCAATAACCATAAAATCCCAGTTACCAACATAAATAAGTCTGTTACCTTGTAAGCATTTTTTTAATCATAAAAGCACTTTTATAAGGTTCATTATAATAGCACTTAGCCCTCACTTACCCAAATCTGAACATTTCATAAAAGGTTTGGGCTGTAGGCACGTACAAAAGCAGCGGCGATAAGACAAATATGTCAACATCAATATCACCGGGCAAAATATAACTACAACAAGAGTACAAACAAAGAGCAATGGAGCACATGTCCCTGGAAAAGCTGCTGAAAGGAAATGGCACTTGAAATAAACTCTGACTGAGGACTAAGACTGGCTGATGGCCAGTAACAGGTGTAACTATAAAACTGTAAAAATTATACTAAAAAAAATCAAAGAATAAGATAAAATGAACTGAGAATTATACTTAAAGTCTATAAAGCAGAGTCAATTTACCTCTATTGTATAAAGAATACATACCTACCAACCCATACAGCCATAGGAAAATGGGCCAAGAACAAGTAACTCATCAATGAAAAACAAATGACACACACCACAGCAAAAACAAAATGCAAATTAGAGTAAGTTAAAAAACAAGTTAATATACTGTTTTTCACGTATGTGACCTGGCAAGTAATTTTTAAATGCTAATGTTTATTATGACAAAGTTGTAGGTATACTCTCTCACATTAGTACTAAAAGATATTTCATTTTGAAATATTAAGCAAAGCATTAAACATAACCTTTGACCAGGAAATTCAACTTCTTAAATTTATCCTAAGAAAACAATGGAATAATTGTACAAAAATGTATCTCGAAGCATGGTCATAAAAGGACAGTTATACTAGTAAATAATATTAAAATGACCAAAATAGTTAATAATAGTAGACTATTTACATAAATTACTGGAAAGTTTTCACCTGAATATTACCCAGCCATTACAATGATATAGATTAATGTTTATTAACATGGAAGGATGTCCATAATGTAATATTAAGTGCAAAAGAATATATACAATAGATATAGTAATGTACAAGTAAACAGTTGAGAGATTTCCCAAAATAAATCCATAGGTGAGACCTACCTACATGTTCTATTTTTCAGCAATTAATACATACCTGAACTTTCTAGTTTGCACAGTTAACATATATTATAATTTTACAAATTAAAAAATTATTCTATTAAACCACTGATAGTAGTATGACAGTAGTACTTAATTTTTTAAATAACACTAGAATTGATCTGATTATTCTGAAAAAATAAAAATATATAGCATATGGCAGGCCTTATGAAAATTCCTCCCTCAGCTACATTTAGGAACTTAATAGTCACCAAATATAAGCATAAAATCATATTATTAAATGAAACTTATACAAGTAAAACTGAGCCTTTGAAAGTCAAATTAATTGGTCACTAGGACGTATTTAAAATAGACATTTTTTTTCACAAAAGTACTGTCCAGATTGACACTGCTTTGTCAATATTCAGGTCTTGTTCAGTTTTATGTGACCTTTCATTTATGAGCATATTTTATAAAATACTCATTTCTCTGCCATATCTTGTAGAAATTTAAAAAGATGAAAACATATCATAGTTATTTAATTTTCTTGGTTTATTTTAAACCAAAATAGTAGTAGATAGCATTTTCTCCTTTCTTCCTCCTACAATCAAAACTATATATATTTTCCCAAGGTTAAAATAGTAAATATATGAAACATAACATTTTTCATTTTAAAAACCCTGGGGAACTCCATAAACACAGCATATTAATTGTGATTTCTCCACCCCTTGGTATGTTCCTTTTATAAGTTTTCTGATATTATCTTGTACTTTTAATTAGGCCAGGTTATCAAATCTAAAAAAAATTCATTAAGCTATATACTTGAGTTTGTACACCTCTTTTATACTTCAACAAAATGTTAAAAATAAAACTAAGACATCTACTTAAATGATGCCTGTTTAATGCTCTTAAATGTTCTCTAGAATGTATTTAAATAATCAGAAGCAAAATACAAACCCTAAACTAAGATTTTTTTTATTTTCTTAGAATGCTCAAAATGAACTCGTTTAAATCCCAAACCAATCTCATATCTCAAAAGAAAAAAATGCAGGCAACATCAATGGAGGATAAGAGGAACCATTACATTAAAATTTTTTTCTCTTCTTTCCCAAGCACTTGTTTTTCCTTTTTTTTTTTTAAGTGTTAAATGTGATTTTAATAAGTAGAGGAGGTGAGCAGAAAGAAGATATACATCCAGGCGGGAATCACACAGTGTAAACCAGATGAAGAATCAGAAATGGAAGATGTGCAGTTTTTCCCAAGGTCAGTTCACTCGAAAATGAACACAACCGAGGTACTTTCAGGATAGGTTAAATGAAGTCTTGATAAAGAGTTCATACTGTGAGCCGATGCAGAACTGACTTCCTCCTAGAGGTCCATGTACAAACATGCCTTGGACATGTATTACAGAGTAAGCTACCACATCTGTTCCTTATTTGGCTTCCTTTTAGGAGGCAAGGGTGCTATGCGCCATATAATGACCTCACAAAACTTCAGTAGGCATCTGTCCTTACAGATCAAACAGCGGGTGGGATCAACTCTCGTTCCAAGTACGAGCTGGACTGGAATTCCGGGACCTCGAGTTTTTTTCTTCTCTAAAGACTGAGGTCCCTAGGGATTAGGGCAATTCACCCCAGGGCAGACAGCCTCAAAATCTTTCCCAGAGTGCTTCCCCTCCCATTCCGGTCGGGGATGGGGTGTGGCGGCCTGGGCCCCCACTAGTTGAGGCAGGGGCAGCAGAAGCAGCAGACGGTCAGGCAGGGGTTCTTCTTGTACTGCACAGCCTTGCGCACTGCACCTTGGCCTGGCCGGTATAGTCGAGGGTCTTCTGCACGTTGAACTCGATGACGTCCAGGGTGTCAGCCTGCTGCTCCACCAGCATGGCCATCTGCAGGAAGAGGTCATGCAGGTCGCGGATGCGGCTCTCCAGCCGCAGCATCTCGCGGTGGTGGCTCTTGATCTCGTTGAGGGTCGCCCGCGCGCCCTTCACGTCAGCCAGCAGGTTCTCTGAAAACACATCTCACTTGCCTCGTTCGAACATGCCCTCGATCTGGTCGCCCAACACGTCCTTGCCCATGATCTCCAGCTGGCGCTGGACACGGATATTGCAGTTTTCGCACTGCTTCATCTCGGCCTGGTTGTACTCGTGCATGACGGCCTGGAACGGGCGGGTGAGAGTGCTGTACTGTGCGCATGGGATGCGCGCCACCGCCGAGTGCGCGACTGGCGTCCTTGCTCAGCGCCTTCATTGCGCTCAGCTTGCGGTGGATGCTCTCGCCCTGCGCCTGATGTCCTTGGCAACAGAGTTGATGGGGTGCTTGATGCTGCTGAGGCACCACATGGACGTGAGGAAGCGAGTGTTCTGCTTTCCCAGCCGCTTCACGTCGGCAGTCAGCTGCTGGTTTTGATCCTGAAGGTCCTGGATATCTCGGTACAAGGATTGCAGGATGTGGTCCGTCTTGAACATGATATCCTCAGGGGGCGAGTCAAATTCATCCTCCTTGTCTGGGAACTGCTGTTCAAACCGCTTGGTTAATCCACAAGTCCTACTAGCCGGTCCTTCATTATGCTTTGGGGTTGAGATGTGGTTTTCTTCTCTTTTTCCTCTTAATCCATTTTGTCCCCTTGCTGCAGCTCCATGTCTTTATTTGTCTTATTTTTCCCTGTAACACACTCTTCAGATGGACTGATTTCTTCCTCAAAGATGGTTTATAATTTCTGTGAGTTCATGGACCACAACCAGCATTCTTTGCTGACCAGATTCAATGGACAGTCCTTCCTTGAGGATACCTGCTTTGGGGATGATGATCTTGTTGAAAAGACTGTGGAGAAGCTAACAGATGTTTCTCTCAGGTCCACAGCTCCTTAACTTTACGTATCCCAGTGTGAGCAGGAATCCTTGGTAGGAGCTGACCTGGCCTTGTGTCACTAGCTCTGGGTGTTAAAAGCAGGCCACTCCATCTGATTCCTTGAAACCCTATTTTCTTTTTTGTTTTTGAATTTTATTGTATTTATTTTTTATGCAGCAGGTTCTTATTAGTTATCTGTTTATATGTATTCGTGTATATATGTCAATCCCAATCTCCCAATTCATTCCACCCCCACCGCCCTCCACAACTTTAACCATTACATTAAAATTTTTTAAATTGCTTTTAAGCTGTACAAGTCCTTCAACTTCCACTCACGAATAATATTGTTACAGCCTCTACCCAAAATTTACAAAAGTCCCAACTTCACACAATTCTTTTGTCTTACAGCACTTTGGTTCTCATTAGCACCTCCACCAGAGTATAAGTGGAAGAAATAAATAATAAGTACAAATAGAAGTCCTCTTCTTACTAGCTGTGTGATCCTAGGAATGTTACTTGTCTCATCCAGACTCTGCTTCCCCAACTGCGAAATGATAACATCTACCTCAGAGGCTGCTGTGAAACCTCAATGAGATAAAATATATGCAATGTTTAGCACAGTACTTGCCACAAAGCAAACAATGACAGCTTTTATCATTTTTCTGAAATTTTATGTTTAATGTATTTTCAATTCAATAACGTCATGTAGTTACAAAAAAAAATCACTATGTATTGATTACTGTAGTTCCTCAAAAAAGTACTTTTTCTCATCTCAGTATTTGAGACCTCATTTTCACTTAAATGTGTTTATTCTATGTCAGTGCCCAACTTTAACTTGAAAATCTTCACAGTAATACTTCAGTATTTTGTTACCAGAAAAAATACACAAGAAATGTATATTATGTGATTTTTTAAGAAAAAACAAAAAAGATGTCATTTTTGAACACATAAGAGTAGAACACACGACCACAGATGATGATGTATAACCAATGTCACCTTCAAGATATACAGATTCATCCTTTAGTTCTATTTCTAAAGAAAGAAGGATAAGAGGAAAGCAATATTGGAGGGACCTACTATATGCTAGGCAAGGTTGAAAACAATCTATAAATCTGTCTCATTAAATCTACCCAACAGTCCTTTGAAATCTGAGAGAGAATTTACCTTGTCGATATTCACACGGTTAGCAGGAGCGATGCAAATGGGATTTAAATCAAGCTCTAGATGGCTTCAAAGCCTATGTTCTCCTGTCTCTTAATCACAAACTACATAGCAGGAACAATTACATTATTTTATGGTATAATTTTACGACATTTTGAAGTCTCTAAAATGTTAATAAAGTGAATATTACTTTGATGAAAGAAAAGTTTGTGAATACTGTGCTATTCTAGTTATTACAGTAAAATAACTAGCCTGGGGCTTCCCTGGTGGCACAGTGGTTAAGAATCCGCCTCCCAATGCAGGGGACAAGGGTTCAAGCCCTGGTCCGGGAAGTTGCCACACGCCGTGAAGCAACAAAGCCTGTGCGCCACAACTATTGAGCCTGCACTCTAGAGCCAGGGAGCCACAACTACTGAAGCCCGCGTACTTAGAGTCCATGCTCAGCAACTAGAGAAGCCACCGCAAGGAGAAGCCCACGCACCGCAACGAAGAGTAGCCCCCACTCACCGCAACTAGAGAAAGCACGCACAGAGCAAGGAAGAGCCAATGCAGCCAAAAATAAATTAAATAAATAAATTTTTTAAAAAATAACTAGCCTGCAAGTGCCCATTCAACAAAATTTGTTCATAAATCATTTATCCTCAGTACAAGTCTTCCCAGCTGCTCCTTTCCAGTTTTTATTTTCATTGCTACATTTTAACCCACTCTAGAATATCAATTTCATTACTTTGTTTTAGGTAGAAAGTCTCCATATCAATTAGATGGCTGTTCTTAAGTATCCCCAAACCTTATTTTAAAAAAACAAACAGGGCTTCCCTGGTGGTGCAGTGGTTGGGAGTCCGCCTGCCGATGCAGGGGACACGGGTTCGTGCCCCGGTCCGGGAGGATCCCACGTGCCGCGGAGCGGCTGGGCCCGTGAGCCGTGGCCGCTGAGCCTGCGCGTCTGGAGCCTGTGCTCCGCAACGGGAGAGGCCGCAACAGTGAGAGGCCCGCGTAATGCAAAAAAAAAAAAAAAAAAAAAAAAAAACAATACCTCCTCTCTCTCCTCCACCCTCTGTCCAGCAATTACCACTGTTCAGTATTTATGGAGAAGACCAAGCCGAATTTCTCAGAACACAGTTTAAAAACAAACAAGATTTTGAACTACTAACCTTACTAGGAAATTCTATGAAAAATGTCCTGTTCACATTTTTCTTCCTGTATTGAGATCCTGGCTAAATATTATTCTTATTTCTGTTAGAAGTTAAGTAACTATGGCTCATAACCAGGCTCCATCACATGCCTATAACCAGATCTGGAATAACATCCTACAAGTATCCCGAAGACCAAGAATGAACTTTATTAATCAGCATAACTCTAAAACAGAAAGTCTTAGAGACAAGCACACAGGAGGGTTTCAAAACATATGTATCAGCAGAGAATTGAATATGTAAACCTGATTAGAATAAAAAGTAGTTTTCTTTTACTCCCAAATTATTTACCTGTAAAACTTTAAATTGGCCTGAGGCCATTATTTGTTTCTTAAGAGCAACAGGGGAAAAAATGTATCATTAGCCATGATATCAGAAGAGTATGCAGGATATTTTATAAGCCCTATCCCATTACAGCTGTTTACTTTAAAAACATCAGTTAACATTTCATATCTGTGTATAAAAAAGGTATGTTTCCTGCCAATAAAAAGACATATAACTCTGGCACTTTCTTCTTGAGGAGAAGCAGGACACATTAAAACACTGTGTGTGTATATTTTATTTTGTTTTGACTCTAATGTCTTTCTGGGGCAGATCAGCCATTCTCTTTCCTCCAAAACACAAAGAATCCTCCTTCCATGTAGGTGATATGGTACAGATGTATTTGTTTCTTATTTGCTGCCTGAACAAATTACCACAGACTTAGAGGCCTGAAAGCTACAAATTTATTTATTATCTTCCAGTTCCGGAGGTTAGAAGTCCAAAATGAGTCACAGTGGGCTAAAATCAAGGTGTTGGCATAGCTGCATTCCTTTCTAGAAGTTCTAAGGGAGATACCATCTCCTTGCTCATTCAATTTGTTAGCAGAATTTAATTCCATTAGGTTGTAGCACTGAGGTCCCCACTTCCTTGCTGCCTGTGAGCTGGGGACAGTTCCCACCTACTAAAGGATACCTGCATGTCCATGAGTCCCTTCCTTTATCTTCACAGCCATCAATGGCAGGTTAAGTACTTTCATGCTTCAAATCTCTCCTGCCTCTTCTTCTACCATTGCAGCTCTCTGGCTCACTCTCCTGCCTTCCTCTTTCACTTTTAAAAACTCAAGAATTTAGAATGGTCCCATCTGGATAATCCAGACTAATCTCCGATCTCAAAGTCCATAACCTTAATCACATTTGTGAAGTCCCTTCTGCCACATAAGGTAACATATTCAAAGGTTCCAGTGACTAAAATGAGAATATCCTTGAGGGGTCGCATTATTGTGCTTACCATACAACATCACATGCTGAGCTGCAATGACTTGAAGAGAGGAACAAAAGAGCATGTCACCACCTTTTGGCTAAAGAAGAAAAGTTCTTAGGATAAAACAGAGTTCAAAATGCTAAGCAATCTTCATCAAATACTACCACTATCAGAGAATCCATCAATTTAAGTAGACATTATCATTAAATCCTTACTTCTTTTTAAACAGAAAAACACCTAAATATATTAACAACTTACTCAAAGCTAACTAACTACATTTCTCACTGTAAAATAGCACTGGTTTCTCCCATTAGGCTCTCTCGCTGTTCACTTTCTTTATGTTCCACAAATCTTTATCTGGAAGAAAGCTTCTCACAAAGCTAAAGACACACTGGAAGACACACAGGCTTAGATGAGGTCTTCTGAAAACCATGACACTTTTTATATCACAGAAACAAAAATGAATTTGTTAAAATGGTAATAAGACCCATGAGTGCAAGACAACCAGCCAGAATCTTAGAATCCCCATATTAAATATATCTGAAGACTAAAGAAAGGGTGTTGCAGCTTTAAACTAGTTTTGACAAAGAGAAAGAATAACTTCTATGGGTATAATTTTTCTGTTGCTCTTCTAAGTAAACAAAAGACTTGCCTTAGAGAAGAGATGAACAGAGAGAAAAAAGATCCCATAAAACTGATTTTAGTCTTTAAGTAAAAATTTCCACAAAATGTCATCCTTCCAAAACAAAGTAATAACTTTTAATACTAGTAGACTCCAAAAGGCAAAGTAATGATAAAGTGCCTTGACAAATTTATTCTAAGTCTGTAAGGTTACTTAGACTATATGAAACATTCTTGTATCCATTCATTCTTTGGGAATACAGAGATTTTATATACATAAAATTCAAGTCTGCACTGAACATTACCTCTAATCATATTTAAAAACTAAAATTAGTTTGGAATCTCAACCTACAGAAATTTTTATCAAAGCGATTCAAATTTACAATGCTCATTTGATTTTATGGACTTTGAGAGCATATGTGCAAAAGGCAAACACAAATTATTTTAGTCTAGTTTCCACTAATGGCAGAGTAAATTGGTCAAGCATAGTTTCCTGCAGATAATTTCTAAACCTAGATAAACCATTTTTAAAAACACACTTATGTGAAGGCCCTGGAAAGTGATCAAAGGCAGGAACGCAGGGAAGGAAGGGTTACATTTGAAATACATAAATTGCAATGGGTAAGGATTCCAAGTTTGGGGTTTTGTGCCTAAGGGCACTGACCCCCATTACTGCCATCAACTCCCATTCCAATGCCCACAGTTCTTGCAACAGAAAAATGCAGATTTAAAATCCAGAGATGGTAGAGAACATGAATTAAGACAGAGTAACTATAAATTTAGAAAGAAAAATCCTAAAAAGAATAGAGCCACAGCAGGAGCAAGACCCAAATCCCTGGCTTACCATTAAAATACACACACGGGGGAGAAGGGAGGATCCAGGAGGAGGGGGAGAAGCAAACAAAAGTCAGAGGGGTGTCTACCCTTAAAAGACTGGCAAGCCATGTGAGTTTACTGCTTTTTTTAGACTGATGGTTTTCCCCAAACAGTACACAGCTCAAGCAGCAGAAAGCTGGGGCCTTACTATAACTTGAGGTGTCACAGGACAGAGCTCAGAGCTGAAAGAGCAGCTAGAAATTTAGGAAGGAAACACTAAAGGAAAAAAAGATACACAAAACCTAAGGCCCATGATCTTAGTATCAACTCTACCAAAATTCTTGGTGATATCTAAACTACAGAGGTACAGGGCTGATCTATCAGGTACCAGGTTACTAAAGCAATAGCTGTAAGCCAGAAGAACTGAACAGACACAGTACAGGGAAAAGAATGTGTAGCTTGAGATCAGACAAGTTAACTGCCAGCTGGAACAATAACAACAAAAAAAAAACCTCAGAGAACACAGTAGAATCTCAAATGACAAATATATTATCCACAATGTCCAGTTTTCAACCAAAAATTACTCCACATGTTGGATCAACAGTACAGAATAGAGCCCAGAAATAAACCCATACACCTACCTTCGACAAAGGCGGCAAGAATACACAATGGAAAAAAGACAGTCTCTTCAGCAAGTGGTTGGGAAAAGCTGGACAGCCACACGTAAATCAATGAAGTTAGAACACACCCTTATACCATACACAGAAATAAGTCCAAAATGGCTTAAAGACTTAAATATAAGACACTACACCATAAAACTTCTAGAAGAGAACACAGGCAAAACATTCTCTAACATAATTCGTAACAATGTTTTCTTAGGTCAGTCTCCCAACGCAACAGAAATAAAAGCAAAAATAAACAAGTGGGACATAATCAAACTTATAAGCTTCTGCATAGCAAAGAAAACCATAAACAAAACAAAAACACAACCTATGGATTGGGAGAAAATATTTGCAAACAATGTGACCGACAAGGGCTTAATTTCCAAAATATACAAACAGCTCATACAACTCAAAAACAAACAACCCAATCAAACAATGGGCAGAAGACCTATATAGACAATTTTCCAAAGACGACATACAGATGCCCAACAGGCACATGAAAAAATGCTCAACATCGCTAATTATCAGAGAAATGCAAATCAAAACTACAATGAGGTATCACCTCACAGGGTCAGAATGGCCATCATTTAAAAGTCCACAAATACCAAATGCGGGAGAGGGTGTGGAGAAAAGGGAACCCTCATACACTGTTGGTGGGAATGTAAGTTGGTAACAGCCACTATGGAGAACAGTATGGAGGTTCCTTAAAAAACTAAAATAGAGTTACCATAGGATCCAGCAATCCCACTCCTGGGTATATATCTGGAGAAAACTATAATTCAAAAAGATACATGCACCCCAATGTTCACAGCAGCACTATTTACAATAGCCGAGACATGGAAGCAACCTAAATATCCACTGACAGATGAATGGATAAAGAAGATGTGATATATAGACACTATGGAATACTACTTGGTAAAAAAGAATGAAATAATGCCATTTGCAGCAACACGGATGGACCTAAAGAATATCATACTAAGTGAAGTACATCAGAAAGAGAAAGACAAATGCCATATGATACTTACGTGCAGAATCTAAAATATAACACAAATGAACTTATTTATGAAACAGAAACAAACTCACTGACAGAAAACAAACTTATAGTGACCAAAGAGGAAAGGAAGTGGGGGAGGGATAAATTAGGAGTTTGGGATTAGCAGATACAAACTATGTACTATATATAAAATAAATAAACAACAAGGTCCTACTATATAGCACAGGGAACCATAGTCAGAATCCTGTAATAAACCATAACAGAAAAGAATATTAAAAAGAATGTATATATATATGTATAACTGAATCATTTCTCTGCACACCAGAAACTAAAACAATATTGTAAATCAACTATACTTCAATAAAAAATTACTCCACATGCAAAGAAATAGATGTACATAACCCATACTCATGAAAAAAATTTTTAAAGGCAAATCAAAGAAATTGACTCTGCAAGTGGGCTAATAAAAGGGATTTAGTAGACAATGACTTCAAAACAGATAATATTTCACCTGAAGTAATTCAACATAAGCCCTAAGTAGACTGTGCTAAATTAAAGATGCATGTGTAATCCCTAGGAATTCCTACAAAAATAATACAAACTTATAGCTAAAAAGTTCATAGACAAAATAAAATGGAATACACAGAACTATATGATTAACACAAAAGAAAACAAGAAATTCCAACAAAGAAAAGCCTAGGACCAGATGGCTTCACTGGTGAATTCTACCAGATATCTAAGGAATAAATACCAAAAACTTCTCAAACTGTTCCAAATATTGAAGAGAAGGGAACACTTCCTAACTCATTCTATTAGGTCAGCATTACCCTAATATCAAAACCAGACAGAGACACTACAAGAAAAGAAAACTGCAAGCCAATATCTCTCATAAATATAGATGCGGGAATTCCCTGGCACTCCAGTGATTAGGATTCCATGCTTTTACTGCCAACTGTGTAGGTTCAATCCCTAGTCGGGGAACTAAGACCCTGCAAGCCATGCGGCACAGCCAGAAAAAACCCATATATATGTACGCAAAAATCCTCAACAACATACTAACAAACTGAATTCAACAGCATATTAAAAGGATTATAGACTGTGACCAAGTGGGATTTATCCCTGGAATACAAGCATAGGTCAACATACAAAAATCAAAGCAAGAGGGCTTCCCTGGTGGCACAGTGGTTGAGAGTCCGCCTGCCGATGCAGGGGATGCGGGTTCGTGCCCCGGTCCAGGAGGATCCCACATGCTGCAAAGCGGCTGGGCCCATGAGCCATGGCCTCTGAGCCTGCGCATCCGGAGCCTGTGCTCCACAGCAGGAGAGGCCACAGCAGTGGGGGGCCCGCATACCACATACAAAAAAAGAAAAAAAAATCAAAGCAAGAGACCACATTAACAGAATGAAGAGGGAAAAAAAACACATGGCCAGCTTGATGCAGAAAAAGCATCTGACAAAATTCAACACCATTTTGGAATAAAAACACTAAATAAATGTAAAATACAAGAGAATTTCCTCAGCATAATAACAATCATACATGAAAAACACACAGCTAACATCATACTCAATGATTAAAGACTGAATGCTTTTCCCTAAGATCAGCAACAAGGTAAGGATGTCCGCTTTCACCACTTCTATTTAACAAAGTACTGAAAGTTCTAGCCTGCACAAACAGGCAAGAAAAATAAATCAAAGGCATTCAAACTGGAAAGGAAGAAGTAAAATTATCTCTGTTCACAGATGACAAGATCTTTTATGTAGAAAACCCTAAAGACCACACACACACACACACACACACACACACACACACACACACACACACACAGAGAAAGAGCTAAAAAATGAATTCAGCCAAGTTGCAGGACACAAAATCAACAACACACAAAAATCAGTTGTATTTCTATATACTAGCAATGAACAACTCAAAAATAAAGAAAACAATTCCATTTACAAACGTATCATAAAGAATAAAATACTTAGGAATAAATTTAATTAAGGAGGCTGAAAGCCTTGTGCACTGAAAACTATAAAAGACTGCCAAAAGAAATTAAAGATCTAAATAAATGGAAAGACATCTGTGTTCATGAACTAAAAGTCTTAATACTTTAAGGTGACAAAACCACCCAAAATGATCTACAGACATAATACAATCCCTATAAAAATCCCAAAGGCATTTTTTTTATAGAAATAGAAAAACTCATCCTAAAATTCATATGGAATTTCAAGGGATACTGAATAGTCAAAACACTTTTGCAAAAAAAGAACAAAATTGGAAGACTTGATCTTCTGAATTTTGAAACTTACAACAAAGCTCTAGTGATCAAAACAGTATGGTACTAGCATAATGATACATATTCCATACACCAATGGAATAGAAGACAAAGCCCAGAAATAAAGAGTTACATAAATGGTCAATTAAATTTTGACAACGGTGCCAAGTCCATTCAGTGGGGAAAGGATAAAGTTTTGAACAAACAGCGTGAGGAAAACTGGATATCCACATGCAAAAAGCATGAAACTAGTACCACCTTACACCACATAAAAAAATTAACTCAAAATGGGTCAAAGATCTAAATTGAAGAGCCAAAACTACAAAACTCTTGGAAGAAAACAAGGGGGAAATCTTCACTGAGCTAGATTTGGCAACCGTTTCTTAAGTATTACACCAAAAGCACAGAGAACAAAAGAAAAATTGGATAAACTGGACTTCATCAAAATAAAAAATTCTCCATCAAAGGATACTATCAAGAGAGTGGAAAGACAACTCACAGAATGGGAGAAAATATTTGTGGGAAAAAATATTTTAGCTGACAGGGACTAGTATCCAGAATATATTTAGAACTCAACAACAAAAAACAAATGACTCAGTTTTTTAAATGGATAAAAGACTTAAAAAACATTTCACCAAATAAAATATAAAATGGTCAATAAGTACATGAAAACATGTTCAACATCACCAGTCTTTAGGAAAATGCAAATCGAAACTGTAAAATATTACCTTCACACTTATTAGGGTGACAATAATTTTTTTAAAAAAAGGAAAATAACAGGTTGATGAAGATGTGGAGAAATTCAAATTCTAGTGCACTGTTGATGGGAATGTAAAAAGGGCAGCTACGGTGGAATACTGTTTGGCAGATCCTCAAACTGTTAAACACAGAATTGCCATATGACCCAGAAACCCCACACCCAGATATATACCCAAAAGAACTGTAAACAAGGACTCAAACAGATACTCGAACACCAATATTCATAGCAGCATTATTTATAACAGCCTTTTCAAAAAGTGGAAACTAGCCAAGTGTCTATCAAGAGATGAATAAACAAAAAGTGACATACAATGCAATATTATTCAGCCATAAAAAATGGAATGAAGTTCTGATACACGTTACAACATAGATGAACCTTGAAAACATTATGCTAAGTGAAATAAGCCAGACACAAAAGTACAAATACTGTATTATTCCACTTACATGAAGTACCTAAATTAGGCAAATTCATAGACAAAAAGTAGAACAGAGGTTACCAAGGATTGGGGAAACAGGAAAATGGGGAGGTACTGCTTGATGAATACAGCGTTTCTCTTTAGGATATGATGAAAAGGTTCTGGAAATAGTGTTAAGGGTGACACAACACTGTTAATCCACTTAATAACACTGAATTTTACATTTAAAAATGGTTTACAAAAAAAGGACAAAAAGAAAAAAAGCAGGAAAGAAAGACAGGAAGAAAAAAGGTGATAAAAATAGAATATAGCAAAATGGCAAACTCAATCCAACCATATCAATAACTAGTAAAAATATATATGAACACTCCAAACAAAAGGAAACTGAAATTATAAGAACAGATAATAAAGCAAGACTCAAGAACACTCTATCTACAAAGAAATAGACTTTAAATGCAAATTCAAGATAGCTACAGTAAGCAAAATATAAAGATATGTGAAATAAGGACAGACAAGTAGATAAATGGAACAGATTAGAGTTCAAAAATACACCTTACAGGGGCTTCCCTGGTGGCGCAGTGGTTGGGAATCAGCCTGCCGGTGCAGGGGGCGCGGGTTCGTGCCCCGGTCCGGGAGGGTCCCACGTGCCTCAGAGCGGCTGGGCCCGTGGGCCATGGCCGCTGGGCCTGTGCGTCCAGAGCCTGTGCTCCGCAACGGGAGGGGCCACAGCGGTGAGAGGCCCGCGTACCACAAAAAAAAAAAAAAAAAAAAAAAAAAAAATTTATAAAAATACACCTACAGGGCTTCCCTGGTGGTGCAGTGGTTGAGAGTCCGCCTGCCGATGCAGGGGATGCGGGTTCGTGCCCCGGTCAGGGAAGATCCCACATGCCACGGAGCGGCTGGGCCCATGAGCCACGGCCGCTGAGCCTGCGCGTCCGAAGCCTGTGCTCCGCAATGGGAGAGGCCACAACAGTGAGAGGCCCGCGTACCGCAAAAAATAAATAAATAAATAAAATAAAATACACTTACAGATATAGAGTCAATTGATTTTCTAAAAAAGTCCCAAGGTAATTCAGTGGAGAGAGGAAGGTCTTTTCAACAAATGGTATTGGATCAATTAGATATCTCCAGGGGAAAAAATAAGCTTCAACCTTTCCCTTGCATTATATCAAAAAGTACCCTGACACGAATCATACACCTTAACACAAAAATTAAAACTTTAAAACTTCCAGAAAAAAATGTAGAAGAAATTTTTTGCAACTGTAGGACAGGAAAAGAATGTCTTAGATAGGGCTCCAAAAGTGCAAACTATAAAACAAAACTCACACCCCACCCCCAAACAAAGATAAAGATACACTGGGCTTCATCGAAATTAAAACGTTCTGCTCAAATCACACCACTAGGAATATTAAAAGACAATGCACATATACTCACAAAAAACATTCACACTCACACACACACCTGACAAACTTGTATCCAGAATATAAAAAGACCTCTCACAACTCAATAAGAAGACAAACCCAGTTTAAAACAAGGGCAAAAGTCTAGTTACCCTATATTTCACAAGACTGTCTTTTATTGAAGCCTCTTAGCCATTTTTTATTTTTGTGTAAATCAAATGCACTTCAATCCAAGGCTCAGATCTTATCCCACACATGTGGGTTAGGCACACAAATTTACCCTTTTGTCATCATTAGACATCGTAAGAGACAATAGTTAATAAAAGGAGATGGGATAGCTTAGTCCCGAAGCACTTAGGGCTGAAAATGGACTCCAGTTTGAATTGAGTAATTTAGCAGTATTTGTTCCACAGTTTTAAAGTAAATTCATACTGTCTTTTAAAAAAAAAAAAAAAAAGACAAAAGATCTGGACACTACACAAAGATAAATGAAATGGGAAATAAATATTCACAATCAGGTTCAACATGATTTGTAATCATGTATATGCAAATTAAAGTCATAAAGAGATACCTCTACCCATCTATGGGACTGGCTAAAATTAAAATGATTTACAATGACAAGCACTGAAGGATATAAAGCAAATGGGGCTCTTATGCATTGCTGGTGGAAATGTTACAACCATTTTAGAAAAGTGTAGCACAGAGGAAAGACCAGTGAAGATACAGGGAGAAAGTGCCAATCTGCAAGTTAAGAAGAGAGGACTCAGAAAAAAAAACCTATGGACACCTTGATCTTGAACTTCCAGCCGCCAGAACTGTGAAAAAATTTATTTCTGTTGTTTAAGCCACCCAGTCTGTGATAATTTTGTTATGGCAGCCCCAGCAAACTAATACTGTTGCTATATAAGACTACTGAAAAATAAAATTACCTATTAGTTTAAAAAGAAAGAAAACAGTGTAGCAAATCTTAGAAAGTTAATCATAACACTTACCAGATGACCCAGCAATTCCATGCCTAGGTATTTACCCAAGGGCATTGAAAATAAATGTTCATGGCAGTTTTATTCACAATAGTCAAAAGTTGAAAACAACCCAATACGTATCAAAAGGTGAATGGATAAATATATTATGGCATACACATCCACTGGAACACTGCTCATCAAATGAATGTACACTGTATGATTCCACATATATGAAATCCAAGAACGAGCAAAATGAAATCTCTAGTAACCAAAAGTTCGTGCTGGAGGTGGGGGGACTGACTCAGAGAGGCACAAGACAAGTTTTGAGGGGTCACCACTGACCTCTGAATATATTCCTAGTTGTGACAATAAAACTGTAACATCAGCATTATCTTCCAATTAGATATGGTAGAAAAACACATTTCTGATTTATTGAAACAGATTTCAAGTCCCTAAGACAGAAATTAAAACAAATGACTAAAACTGCATCCTATTTTACTGAACGTGTCTCTCAAAAGATCATGCCTCCCTACCTGCCCTGTTGTTTACATGGTATTGAAATGTAAAGTTCTATAAGTATACCTATAATCATAAATTTACATTGAACCCTTTTAACTTAGCCTATAGCCAATTTCAATCTACTAAACCAAAGACTGATAAAAACTCTTTAACATAGTTAGAATTTTTATACATAAAGTAATCAAGTATAATGGCAATAAAAAGTAAAACAGCCCATCTAATGTTCCCCCAAAATATTAGCCTTAGAGACTCAAAGCTGTAATTCACTAGAAGTAGGCTGACACCATTTTTTAGGAACAATCAATAAAATAACCAGTAAAAAGTCGATACAATAAGAAGCCTGTATGTGGAGCATTGTTTATATTCATTTAAGATACACTGCAATTGTTAAAACTTACATGTACTGGAATGGAAAAGAGAAGTACTGGCTTAAGCATCCAAATAGAAAATAAAGCCCTTAGAACCCAGAAATTGAAAATTTGATACATTACTAGTTTGAAGAAACTTACACTAAATTAATTTTTCTCAAACAATGATGAATGGTCCAGCAGGAGGTGACAAATAGTAAGGTAAACTACAGACCTTCAATAAACATTACCTGACCATATGGAATAAAATCTATACCCAAAAATACTACTGTAACTTTGAAATGTATGAAAAATAATATACTAAAGTTTACAAAAGAGTAAGCTGCTTGTTTTTGTCTGGATATTAATCCTCATTTTCCGACACTATGTGATGAAAGATAAAACCAAAAAAATACAATCATAAATGCTATATGGGTATTATGTGTTAAATATAAATTTGGATAACATTAAGTTCAATTAGTTGAAAAAAAAAGAGGGTTTGTGGGTGTGTAATTTTAATATGTTTATGTCTCCACAACTGGCAATCCCATACCTAAGCATAAACCCATTCTTCTGGATTTGAGCACAGCATCACCCTGACCTGGTGACAGCTGAATCCAGTCACATATATAAGTAATTTAGAGACTATCTAAATCAAACATAGGTACTGAAGATGCTTATCATCATATATGATTACAGTGTAGATTTTAAAAGGCATACTGAATCTGCTACGCTGAAGTTGTCACAAAAACCTATGCATGTTTTAAATGCATTTAAGACATCATCTCAACCTACAGATTATCATACTAAGTCCAGTAAGTCAGAAAGAGAAAGACAGACACCATATGATATCATTTATATGTAGAATCTAAAATATGACACAAATGAAATTAGTTATGAAACAGAAAATGACTCACAGACGTAGAAAACAAACTTATGGTTACCAAAGGGGAAAGGGGTGGGGGAGAGATAAACTGGGAGTTTGGGATTAGCAGATACAAACTACTATATATAAAATAGATAAACAACAAAGGTCCTACTGTGCATAGCACAGAGAACTATATTCAATATCCTGCAATAAACCATAATGGAAAAGAATATTAAAAAGAATATATATATACACATATATATGTATAGCTGAATCACTTTGCTGTATACCAGAAACTAACAAAACATTGTAAATCAACTATACTTCAATGAAAAAAGAAGTCATCTCACACCTAATTTAATACTGGAAATGGTTATATGGCATATTTACAAATTTTCCTATCAATAAACAATTTTTAAAAGCTTGAAATAATAAAATTTTCTAAAATGTTCACCAACTACATTATCTTATAGACATCTCAAAAATAATTCATTAGTTCCTTAATTATCGATCACCTATTACGTGGCAAAGACTATGTAAATCATACTTTTTCCCACCTATGCATAAATCAAAAATGTTTGCATATAAGTACTGTTTTATCAGATTGAGAAATTATCAGTTACCATAAGAACATTAGTGGATAAAACAAACTTAGACTATCCCTTCCTTCTATAAAAAATATTTCATAAAATGCTTCTATGATAAATTTGAAAAATATTTTCTCATGATACATGGTGTTAATGTATCCCCATATATCAGAAAACATTTTGTTGCAGCTTAGCAACAAAATTATAAAACTCAAAGGACCATACACAGTAAAAATTAATGGAGGATATACTTTCTTTTTTTTTTTTTTGTCGCACCACACAACATAAAAAACATTCACTATATATAAACCATGGTATAACTTAAACGTGATTTAAGTGTACCATCTTAACTAATGCTCAAAAAATGTTACAAATTTGTAGTAAGGCCCATCTAAATGTTCATCCAGTGCCAAGACTTTTCTTGAAGAAAAACCATAAATCAATGTGATATAATTTAATCCTGAAATCTGTACTATGTAGTATTATTTTTTAATCATACATAATATGCATGAAAAATTACACCTAAGTCTGCACTATAAAAAATTCTGCTTATTCTGTCAATAAGACACCAGTATGATTTTAATTTTTACTTCCCTAATGCCTAATGATGCTGAGTATCATATATGCATATTTGCCATTCACATATATTCTTTGGTGAAGTGTCTGTTCAAATCTTTTGCCTATTTTTTAATTGGGTTGTTTGTGTTCTTACCAATGTTGAAAGTTTTTTATATATTCTGGAAGCAAGTCCTTTATCAAATATATACTTTGCAAACATTTTCTGTCTACGGCTTGCTTGTCATTTCATTCTTCTAGAAGCATCGCTCACAGAAGTTTTACATTTTGATAATGTCTAATTTACCAATTTGTGTGTGGCGGGGAGAATTGTGCTTTGGGTTATATATCTAAGAAATCATTTTCTAATTCAGAGACAAAAAAATGTTCTCCTACGTTTCCCTTTAGAAGTTCTATAGTTTTAGGTTTTATATTTAGGACTATGATCCATTTTCAGTTTTCTTTTTTTCTTATATGAAGTAAGGTATAAATACAAGTTCACTGTTATACATATGGATATCCAATTCTCCCAGTACCATCTGTTGAAAAGACTATCTTTTCTCCACTAAATGTGTCAAAAATCCGTTGTTCTCACATGTGTGTGTCTATTTCTGGGCTCTCTATTCCATTCCATTGACCTATTTGTCTATCTTTTTGTCTTGATTAGTATAAGTCATTGTAACAGGTCTTCAAATCAGGTATGGTTAATGCTCCAACTGTGCCTGTTTTGGGTTGTTTTTTTTTTTTTTAAGTTTTGGCTATTCTAGATCTTTTGCATTTCCATATGAATTTTAAAATCAGTTTGTCAATTTTTAATAAAAGCCTGCTGGGATGCAGGCTGTAACTGTGCTGAATCTATACAAATCAATTTAGGGAAAATGGGCATATTAATAAACACTATAAAGTCTTCCAATTCACAGACAATGTTTATTTACTTGTTTAGGTCTTCTTTAATTGTCCTCAACAATATTTTCTAGTTGTCAGTATACAACTGTGTATCTTCTGTCAAATTCAACCCTAAGTAGTTTATATTTTCAATGCTATTATAAGTGGTATTTTTGAATTTCAACTTCCAATTGCTTGTTAACATTATACAGAAATAAAGGGAATTCCCTGGCAGTACACTCGTTAGGACTCCACACTTCCACTGCACGGGGCATGAGTTCGATCCCTGGTTGGGGAACTAAGATTCCTGCAAGTCACGTGGCACAGCCAAAAACAAAAAAAAGAAATAAAACTAATTTTTGTATATTGATCATATATCCTGAAATCTTGCTAAACTCCTGTATTAGTTCTACAAACTTTTTTTTGTGAAGTCAAAACAAGATACTACTACACACCTATTAGAATGGCTAAAATTAAGATGACTGACTATAACGAGTGTTGACAAGGATGCAGGAAAAGTGCAGTTTTCATACACACTTCAGGTAGAACACCTGGGCAATTTCTTTCAAAGTTAAACATACATCTACTATATGATCTGGCCATTCCACATCTACATATTTATCAAAGAGAAATGAAAGCATATGTCCATAAAAATACCTGTATATGAATGTTCATAACAGCTTGATCTGTATTAGTCAAAAACTAGGAACAACTCAAATATCAATCAACAGGTGAATGAATAAACCAACTGTGGGATACCTATATAACGGAAAACTACTCAGCAATGAAACAGAATGAGCTACTGATACACAAAACATAGATGAATCTCAAAATAATTAAGCTGACTGAAAGAAGCCAAACAAAAACACAAACTGTATGATTCCATTTACATAAAGTTCATTAAAATGCCAACCAATCTATAGTGATAGAAAGCAGATCCATAAATGCCTGAGGAGGGATTACCAAGGGGCATAAGGAAACTTTTGGGGGGTGATATAACTATCACTATCTTAATATTGGTGGTGGTTTTATGTCAAAACTTGCCAAACTGTACATTTTCAATATGTTGCAGTTTACTGTATATCGCTTAGACCTCAATTTTTTAAAAAAGGTACCAGCATAATCGTCACTAGGCACCAGAATATACTTTTTAAATTGATATATAACTTTAAAGTGATATATAATTCACAAAGCATAAAATTCAACCTTTTAAAGCATACAGTTCAGAGGCTTTTTTGTATATTGACAAGGTTGTTCAACAATCACCACTATTTAACTGCAGAACATTTTCACCACTCTAAATAGTGGTATCCATTAGCAGTCACCGACATTCCCCCCCAAGTCCCTCAGAATATCATTAACTTTCAGATGACAATGTATTTCATCTGGTCACTACATTTCAAGCCTCAAGACCTTTCACGTTTGAGAGATTTGTTTTCCATTCATCTCAGGGGCCTGCCACTCTTCATCATTTTAGTCTTTCTCATGAGAGCCAGAACCATACAGATATAGACATTGATAATTTCAGAGATGCTCCAATCATAGAAATAGCATTTAGTGTACATGTATAACTGTAATAGTGATTACCAAATTATTACTTTTATTAAAACATTAATTCCAAATGTAGAAACTTTATCTCCCTCTTGGCTTCTCCTCATTATCAATGCCAGGACTGGCCAAGACTGAACCACAGTGGTGAATGATGAAGACATGATGCCTTTGAAATTTTTGAACAGCACATAATCTGCAAAACTTTAAAAATTTAAATTAACACAGTCCATTTTGAGATAACTCCACAATTTACTATACTTACTCAACAACTTGTCATCATTTAACATTTATAAAACTTTGGGTAAAGCCAAAGCCTCATTGGAAGGATAATGAGTTTATACTCTGCATTGAACCAACATAGAACATTATGATTAATAACTGTGCCTTTTTAAGAAATGAAACTGAGTTATTTGTAGTGAGGTGGATGGACCCAGAGTCTGTCATACAGAGTAAAGTTAAGTCAGAAAGACAAAAACAAACACCATAGGCTAACACATATATATGGAATCTAAAAAAGAATGGTTCTGATGAACCTAGGGGCAGGACAGGAATAAAGACGCAGATGTAGAGAATGGACTTGAGGACACAGTGAGGGGGAAGCATAAGCTAGGACGAAGTGAGAGAGTAGCACTGACATATATACACTGCCAAATGTAAAACAGATAGCTAGTAGGAAGCATCTGCATGGCACAGGGAGATCAGCTCGGTGCTTTGTGACCACCTAGAGGGGTGGGATAGGGAGGGTGGGAGAGAGACGCAAGAGGGAGGGGATATGGGGATATACGTATACATATAGTTGATTCACTTTGTTATACAGCAGAAACTAACACAATACTGTAAAGCAATTATACTCTAATAAATATGTTAAAATAAACAATAAAATAATTGTGCCTTTTTTAAAAAAAGAAGATATCACCATGTGCATTACAGCATCTGTTATTTCTAGGAGAGATGATAATCATAATCAAAATCTAGCAATTTTTATTATGGAAGTGTATCAGTGATGACAAGTATACATAATAAACCTTGGAATAATTTGTGTTTGTTTTTATTGATTCTATAATTTGAGAGTTTATTTTTTGGAGCACAGAAATTAAATATGATAAAGCAAAAAATAATAGCTGATACTAAGATTTTTACACTTCTATATTTAGCACATATTGTGAAAAAACAGTGAAGCATTACTCACTGCTTTAAAATCAACTTTTTTTTTTTTTTTTTTTTTTTGTGGTATGCAGGCCTCTCACTGTTGTGGCCTCTCCCGTTGCGGAGCACAGGCTCCGGACGCGCAGGCCCAGCGGCCATGGCTCACGGGCTTAGTTGCTCCGCGGCATGTGGGATCTTCCCGGACCGGGGCACGAACCCGTGTCCCCTGCATCGGCAGGCGGATTCTCAACCACTGCGCCACCAGGGAAGCCCTAAAATCAACTTTTTATATAATATATTCCGAGCACACTAAATCACAAGTTCAATATATTCCCATGATATGCCTAAGCAATGTATTTGAGCATTAGAAATTGAAATGTTGCTGAAGCATGCTTTGTGAAGGATATTACATTTCCTTAGTCAAAACAGGGAATAAGTATTACAGTATGACCATGTAATTGAAATATCAAAGACAGGAAAATTCAAAAAGAACATGTAATGCACATCTTTGATGTTCTTTTGGCATAACTACTTTCAAAGCACGTTATTAAGCATTAGGAGACTCGATATGTGAGATGGATATAATCAAAGACCTTCTGAACCTAAAAAGGTACAAATTCCACTGAACACATCCACTTCAGAAAAATTACTGGGTACCCAATGAAAAGAAGAAAACGGCAAAGCCTCATTAAAATGCAGATGTTAGGTAGTTCTTTAAGCACTTGGTAGGTATTCAAAATTTTGCCTGAAAAATTATGAACTGCTTCATCATGGGCCTTACAACTTGTCAGTACTCAAAGCTGTGACTGCTACACCCTTGAATGTCAAGAGGCTGCTCTAAATGTTTAAGAAAAGAATGATGAATGAAGAAATGAATTCAACAGATCTTCTAGGCACCATGCCAACATGAGACTTGTCACCTAAAAAACAGCATTTCTCCTGGACATTTCTCCTTGGGAAATGAAAACTTAAGTTCACATAAGACCTGTATACAAATGTTCAAGTAGCTCAATTTATAATCAACAAAAACTTGAAACAACCAAATTTCCTTCAACCAGTGAATCAGTAAACAAAAGGACTTACCAAGCTCATTGAGACTCTGAGCAGCTTTTGTTATCTCTCGACTTCCCCCCTGCAGTTGTCCCTGGAGTCTCTTACTGAGATACAAGATGCGAATGATTCTCCGAAGCAAATCACAGGCAACCTGTGCAATGTTAAATAAGTAAAGTCAATCCACGAAGTTTTATCACTATGTGAACCTGTCTCTTCTTCCCAAATGCTAAAAATTCACTCACGTATTTTTTGTTTTCCACCAATCAGAAATCTAAATAATCACAAGTCTTAAAAAGCAGCATTTTACAATAAGCTCCAAGTTACCCCAAAGAGAATTTGGGATTGAGGTGCTATGAAACCTAAGCACTTTTCTCCTCAGTCGTAGACCAGTTTTCTTCTCTAGGCCAGTGGTTCTCAGTCTTGACTTCATATTAAATTCAAGCGTGTAGGGGGACTTCCCTGGTGGTCCAGTGGTAAAGAATCCGTCTTTCAATGCAGGGGACGCCAGTTGGATCCCTCGTCAGGGAACTAAGATCCCACATGCCACGGGGAAACTAAGCCCGCGTGCCACAACTAGAGAGAGAAAACCCGCACACCACAACTACAGAGAAGCCTGCGCGATGAAACTAAACATCCCGCATGCCGCAACTAAGACCAGACGTGGCCAAACAAATAAAGAAAAAAGAATTTCAAATGTGTAGGTTCAAAAAGTTCCAATGCCCAAGCAAGACAGAGCCCTGACCAATTAAAGCAGAATCAGTATTTCTTTTAATATCCTCATGCAGTCCCTCTGGGTAGCCAAGGTTGACAACCACTGTGCTGGGGCTGCTTAGCTTCCTACTACTGTTTCCTATTGTTTCCAGTCCTAGTTTCCCTTTCCTAAGTCCCTAGGAGGACAGACTTAAAATGCCCAGTTTCACTAGATCTTAAAGAATAAGCATGCCCTTACTGATATTTCCTAATTTTTTTTATCATTAATAACAAATTGTAAAAGATAAAGTTATTAAAACAAACCAAAAAAACCCTATCATTTATATGTCACCTCTATTTCCTTTTCTGTTACCGGATCCAGTAGTGGGTCTTAACCTATCCAAAAGACTAAGACATGAAATAAAGATTTGTGTATTTCAAGACACTTTATTACAGAGGCAATCCAGGGCAATTGCCTGGGGAGAATGAAAAGGGAGTCTGATGGAGTAACACATATATAGTGACCTTCAGCTTCAGTGGTGATAATAAAGAAAAAAGAGACAGTCTATGCTGCTGCATCACCACCATCTTTGAATGGCCCTGAAGCTGGCTGAGAAGCAAGAACATCTCCCATGTAAGGAGGAAAATCCTAACTGGTAGCAATAAGAATTAAAAGCCCTAGGAAGACAGGGTCTGAGGCTTCAACTATAAACATTTTTTCTGAATGAAGTACACATACACCTCAGAGCCACACACATGCACACACAACATACACAAACATACAATCAAATACACACTTATATGTACATCAAAGGCAGCCAAGTATTAAACATGTTTACTTTTTACTGACTGCTTTTCTGAGTAACTGTAGTCTGAAGTACTTAAAATAATAAAAGAATGTCAAATAAGAATTTCTCCCTGTAAAATGGAAGATTTAGGCATCTTAATCTTTAATTAAATTTTATTTATTTTCTGAATAGGTAATAGAAGCATATGATTCAAAATTCAAAAGGTTAGAAGATAAAAAGTCATCCTCATATTTTTATGTCTCAACTGTGCACTCACCAAAAACAACCACTGTTATCAGTTTCTTGCTTGTCAGAATTATATTTTTAGATGTACCATTTGGAATGTAGAATCTCAAGCAATCATTCCTCTTGGATTCTAAATACATCATGAGGAGAAATAACAGATCTAATCACCAAGAGCTGTCCTTCCAGAATTCTCAGTCTACCCAATAAAGGATACGCCCTCAAACATGAAAGCTTTGAGCTTATTTCTAATGCTTTTCTCTTTAACCATACTTAATCTGTCACCAGGTCTTACTGATTATTCTTCTGTTGCATAACACAATGGCTATTTTACCTCTATTCCTACAAGCATCACCCTAATTCAAATCTTTATCACCTTCACCTTAACACTGTGGTCTCCTGGCTAGCTTTCCAGTCTCTTACTGAAATCCATCTTGCCAGATTTACCTTCTTAGAAACAGTTTTCAGCACTCCAGCCCCCTTTTTCATAAACCTCAGTGGCTCTCTACTAACAGATCATGTTAAATCATCTTAGAATAGCATTTTATAAACTCCTCAGTCGGGCTTCCCTGGTGGCGCAATGGATAAGAATCTGCCTGCCAATGCAGGAGACACAGGTTCAATCCCTGGTCTGGGAAGATCCCACATGCTGTGGAGCAACTAAGACCATGCGCCACAACTACTGAACCTGCGTGCCATAACTACTGAAGCCCGCACGCTTAGAGCCCACGCACTGCAATGCAGCCAAAACTAAATAAATAAATTTATATATGTAAAAAAAAAAAAAAATCTCAGTCAACACATCTTAGATAATCTGTAAGGCAGCAACTCTCACCATTTCCTAATATAGTTGCTTCCACTCCAATCAATTTCCTTTTCTTCCTTATTTTTCATTTCAGACTTTTATTATCAAATATATTATTCAGCACTAAAAAGAAAAGATCTATCAAGCCATGAAAAGACACAGAGGAATCTTAAATGCATTTTACCAAGGGAAAGAGGCAATCTGAAAAGGCTACATACTATATGATTCCAAGTAGAAAAGACACAACTATGGAGACAGTAAACAGATTAGCGGTTGCCAGGAGTTGGGGGGATGAAAAGTCAGAGTACAGAGGATTTTTAGGGCACTGAAAATACTCCACATGATACTATAATGATGGATATATAGCATCATACATTTTTCAAAACCCACAGAATGTACACCAAGAGTGAACTATGGACTTTGATAATGATGTGTCAATGTAAGTTCATCCATTGTAACAAATGTGCCACTCTGGTGGCAGATGTTGATTAAGGGGGAGGCTATGCATGTGTGGGGCAAGGAATATATGGGAAATCTATATCTTCGTCTCAATTTTGCAGTGAATCTAAACTGCTCTAAAAAATTGTCTTTAAAAATATAGATTTAGATATTACAAATACAGAAAACTACATATAGAAATTACAGCAAGGGCTTCCCTGGTGGCACAGCGGTTGAGAATCCGCCTGCCAATGCAAAGGACACGGGTTAGAGCCCTGGTCTGGGAAGATCCCACATGCCTCGGAGCAACTAAGCCCATGCGCCACAACTACCGAGCCTGCGCTCTAAAGCCCATGCTCCACAACAAGAGAAGCCACCACAATGAAGAGTAGGCCCTGCTCGCCGCAACTACAGAAAGCCCACATGCAGCAATGAAAATGCAACGCAGTCAAAAATAAATAAATAAATTTATTTTTTTAAAAAAGAAATGATAGCTAAATGAACTTGGAACTACCATGCAGATCAGGAAACAAAACCATGTGTGCCACTACAAAAGCCCTCCATGTACCCACTACCAATCACGACACCCTCCAGCCATCCTCCCTACTTCCCCAGCCTAACCAAGAGAGACACCATTCTGGCTTTTGTGGTAATCACTTCCTCACTTTCATTTATGGCTTTATCACTGAAGTATATATACTTAAACGTTATAGTTTAATTTTGCCCTTTTTATTTTTTTAACTTTTATGTTTTGCCTGCCTTGGGTCTTCATTGCTGCATGCAGGCTTTCTCTAGTTGTGGCAAGCAGGGGTTACTCTTCATCGCAGTGCGCAGGCTTTTCATTGTGGTGGCTTCTCTTGATGCAGAGCGTGGGCTCTAGGCGCGCAGGCTTCAGTAGTTGCAGCACATGGGCTTCAGTAGTGGTGGCATGTGGGCTCAGTAGTTGTGGCACATGGGCTCAGTAGTTGTGGCTCGTGGGCTCCACATCACAGGCTCAGTAGCTGTGGTACACGGGCTTAGTTGCTCCGTGGCATGTGGGATCTTCCCAGACCAGGGATTGAACCTGTGTCCTCTGCATTGGCAGGCAGATTCTTAACCACTGTGCCACCAGGGAAGTCCTAATTTTGCCTTTTTAAATCTAAATGGGTTCCTTTAGCACCTCTTTTTTTTTTTCCTTTGCAATCTGTTGAATATATGGGATCATCTGTCCTCTACAGTTTCCCACAGACTGGTTTTAGTTGATTGCTTTCCCCTAGTTTAACAAGTCCCTCTGTCTTCTACATTCCTTATACCTTAGTAGATGGATGTAGGCAGCTTCATCAGATACAGGTTTAATATTCTGGGCAAATTTATTCATTAGGTAGTAGTGTATTTATAACATATGTATGATTCTCTGTGTTGTTAGCAGCCACTGATATTCAATGTCAAGATCCATCAAAACATAATGAATACAAAATGGTGATACTCTAGTTATGTCATTTTGCCTTTATTTGCTAGCTTATAAAACATCTCTATGAGAACAAACTTTACCTCATCTTTATTAGTTTACCCAGTGGTACTGTTCTTACAGAATAGTAAGAATAAAACACCAGATTCTTTCCACTAGTTTATAAGTTTTCAAAAGTGAGGACTACTTTCCCAATAGCCACCAAAGATGAACAATTAGTTCATTGTTTTGGATATCATTATGAACTCACAGATTTAAACATAAGATTCCAATCCACTGCAGCTCTTATCCTTATAGATGCTCACATTGACCCATTTTTGGCCAGTCGGAGCTTCTGAGGGTGATCACCTGTACTGATTTGTCTGAGACTGAGAGGTTTCCTGGGACATGGGACTTGCAGTGCTAAAACTGACATAGTTGGTCACCGTAGGGCCTCTCCAAGTTGGCTCCTGAAGCCTTTTATCATGACTCTAGTTAATAGTTATTGATACTTGCCTTGGTATATGGTATAAAAATATTCCAGGATCATTTTGCATATTTCATGCCCCAGATCTGGGATCAAAGATTTATCAAAGAATCCCTGATTTCTTTTAGAAGTCAGCAGCATTTGAAGACCACATTCTGGGAACTAGGTTTGCTCATTTCTGAGACTTTTTGGTAGACATAGTTAGGAAATGTCAAAATTAAAATAGCACATAAATATTCATTTGATTGATTCCACAATACACATAAAAACAGTCTCAGATTAATATTATACATATACATATGTATAAAAATATATACATATAATGTATATACCATATTAAGATAAAATTAAAATATGAGTTCATACTGATAATTGCACTTAAAAATCAGGAGCACAGGGTGTTTACCTAATCTTCGAACTTACATCTATAAATTATTTCTTTCACACAGAGACTCCTGGCTCCAGAGACATAACAGATAACAGAATTAGAGTATTTAAAATTATTCATTTGCTTTGCTACAAAATACAAACAAAACATTACCTGAATTCAAAACCAACACTACAGGGCTTCCCGGCTGGCAGAGGGTTAAGAACCCACCTGCCAAGGTAGGGGATGTGGATTTGAGCCCTGGTCTGGGAAGATCCCACATGCCGCGGAACAAAGCCCGTGCACCACAACTACTGAGCCTGCACTCTAGAGGCCGCAAGCCACAACTACTGAGCCTGCATGCCACAACTACTGAAGCCCGAGTGCCTAGTGCCCATGCTCCACAACAAGAGAGGCCACCACAATGAGAAGCCCATGCACCATAATGAAGAGAAGTCCCCGCTTGCCACAACTGGAGAAAGCCTGCGTGCAGCAACAAAAACCAAAAACGCAGCCAAAAAAGACCAATACTACAAACACAAATATGACTGCTGAAGACAGTTTAAAAAAACTGTTCTGCACATACTCTGCCCACAATGTTTTACAGTTGAACTTTACTTCTTTGTCAAAACATACAGCCATTACACACTATCTCCCTCATTTAATCCTAGTTCCAACGCTCATCACTAGTTTTTACTTTGCTGTTTCTCTACTCATTTTGCTTGTCTCAAGTACATTGCCTATCAGATTCCTAAAGAAAGGGTCAGAGGAGCAATAGTCCCTGAATTCTATGAGGATGGCTGTATCTGTACGTCAAAATCAGTTTGGCTGCTTTATCAATTACCTTTTGCTACATAAGAAACCAGCCCAAAATACAGTGATTTTAAATGATTTGCTCTTCCTCACAATTCTGTGAGTCAGGAATTTGGGCAGGGTTCAAGCGCTACATGTGGTATCCCTGGGATTACTCACTCTGCTGCACTCAGCTAACACGAGGCTTCACTCCCATGTCTGGCTGACTCAGTGCTTCTCTATCTATCATCAACCCACAGCCAGCATGGGCTTCTCCGAAGCACGACAGTCTCACAATGGCTGGACTTCTTACATGGACAGTGGCTTTCCCAGAGCAGAAACAAAAGCTGCTATGCCCCCTAAATACTAGCCCCCAAGCTAGCCCAGCATCACTTCCACCAGCAGGGGTTCTCTGGTTTTGCTATCTTAGTTGCTCTATATGTTTCTGCAGTGTTTAGAACACTGGCAACTTATGCTGGTGTTGTTATCTTTCTTCTTCCTTCCTTCCTAATATATTCACTGTTTGGTGGATAATTATAAAGCCAGTAAACTAAGTCATCATCCCATAGAACAATGTACATAAAATTATTGGATATCGTATCAAATGAAAACTAAAAAGGACCCTACAAAGTATAGGACGAAAACCATGTACATGTAAAACACGAACATAAAAAATGAGAAAAGGTTTTATGAACCATTCCTTCCTCTTTTGAACATTTTCTCAAACTTTCTTACTTATATAGTCTCAGTTAAAAAACTAAATTAAAAACTTCAAATTGAAGAGGGCACACAGCAGAAGCAAGAAAAAAAAACTACAATCCTGTAGCCAGTGGAACAAAAACAACATTCACAGAAAGTTAGCCAAAATGAAAAGGCAGAGGGCTATGTACCAGAGGAAGGAACAAGATTAAACCCCAGAAGAACAACCAAATGAAGTGCAGATATGCAACCTTCCAGAAAAAGAAATCAAAATAACAATAGTGCAGATGATTCGGGACCTCTGAAAAAGAATGGAGGCAAAGATCAAGAAGATGCAAGAAATGTTTAACAAAGACCTTGAAGAATTAAAGAGCAAACAAACAGAGATGAACAATACAATAACTGAAATGAACAATACACTAGAAGGAATCAATAGCAGAATAACTGAGGCAGAAGAACAGATAAGTGACCTGGTAGACAGAATGGTGGAATTCACTGCTGCAGAACAGAATAAAGAAAAAAGAATAAAAAGAAATGAAGACAGCCTAAGAGACCTCTGGGACAACATTAAACTCAACAACATTCGCATTATAGGGGTCCCAGAAAGAAAAGAGGAAGAGAAAGGACCCGAGAATTTATTTGAAAAGATTATAGTCGAAAACTTCCCTAACGTGGGAAAGGAAATAGCCACCCAAGTCCAGGAAGCACAGAGAGTCCCATACAGGATAAACCCAAGGAGAAACACGCCAAGACACATAGTAATCAAACGGGCAAAAATTAAAGACAAAGAAAAATTACTGAAAGCAGCAAGGGAAAAACGACAAATAACATACAAGGAAACTCCCATAAGGTTAACAGCTGATTTCTCAGCAGAAACTCTACAAGCCAGAAGGGAGTGGCATGATATACTTAAACTGATGAAAGGGAAGAACCTAAAACCAAGATTACTCTACCCAGCAAGGATCTCATTCAGATTCGACAGAGAAATCAAAAACTTTACAGACAAGCAAAACCTAAGAGAATTCAGCACCACAAAACCAGCTCTACAACAAATGCTAAAGTAACTTCTTTAAGTGGGAAACACAAGAGAAGAAAAGGACCTACAAAAACAAACCCAAAACAATTAAGAAAATGGTCACAGGAACATACATATCGATAATTACCTTAAACGTGAATGGATTAAATGCTCCAACCAAAAGACACAGGCTTGTTGAATGGATACAAAAACAAGACCCATATATATGCCGTCTACAAGAGAACCACTTCAGACCTAGGGACACATACAGACTGAAAGTGAGGGGATGGAAGAAGATATTCCATGCAAATGGAAATCAAAAGAAAGCTGGAGTAGCAATACTCTATGAGATAAAATAGACTTTAAAATAAAGAATGTTACAAGAGACAAGGAAGGACACTACATAATGATCAAGGGATCAATCCAAGAAGAAGATATAACAATTGTAAATATATATGCACCCAACACAGGAGTACCTCAATACATAAGGCAACTGCTAACAGCTATAAAAGAGGAAATCAACAGTAACACAATAATAGTGGGGGACTTTAACACCTCACTTACACCAATGGACAGGTCATCCAAACAGAAAATGAATAAGGAAACACAAGCTTTAAATGACACAATAGACCAGATAGATTTAATTGATATTTATAGGACATTCCATCCAAAAACAGCAGATTACACTTTCTTCTCAAGTGCGCACAGAACATTCTCTAGGATAGATCACATCATGGGTCACAAATCAAGCCTCAGTAAATTTAAGAAAATTGAAATCGTATCAAGCATCTTTTCTAACCACAACACTATGAGATTAGAAATCAATTACAGGGGAAAAAATGTAAAAAACACAAACACATGGAGGCTAAACAATACGTTACTAAATAACCAAGAGATCACTGAAGAAATCAAAGAGAAAATCAAAAACTACCTAGAGATAAATGACAATGAAAACACGATGATCCAAAACCTATGGGATGCAGCAAAAGCAGTTCTAAGAGGTAAGTTTATAGCTATACAAGCCTACCTCGAGAAACAAGAAAAATCTCAAATAAACAATCTAACCTTACACCTAAAGGAACTAGAGAAAGAAGAACAAACAAAACCCAAAGTGAGCTGAAGGAAAGCAATCATAAAGATCAGAGCAGAAATAAATGAAATAGAAACAAAGAAAACAATAGCAAAGATCAGTAAAACTAAAAGCTGGTTCTTTGAGAAGATAAGCAAAATTGATAAACCATTAGCCAGACTCATCAAGAAAAAGAGGGAGAGGACTCAAATCAATAAAATTAGAAATGAAAAAGGAGAAGTTACAACAGACACCGCAGAAATAAAAGCATCCTAAGAGACTACTACAAGCAACTCTATGCCAATAAAATGGACAACCTGGAAGAAATGGACAAATTCTTAGAAAGGTATAACCTTCCAAGACTGAACCAGGAAGAAATAGAAAATATGAACAGACCAATCACAAGTAATGAAAATGAAACTGTGATTAAAAATCTTCCAACAAACAAAAGTCGAGGACCAGATGGCTTCACAGGTGAATTCTATCAAACATTTAGAGAAGAGCTAAAACCCATCCTTCTCAAACTCTTCCAACAAATTGCAGAGGAAGGAACACTCCTAAACTCATTTTATGAGGCCACCATCACCCTGATACCAAAACCAGACAAAGATACTACAAAAAAGAAAATTAAAGACCAATATCACTGATGAATATAGATGCAAAAATCCTTAACAAAACACTAGCAAACAGAATCCAACAACACATTAAAAGGATCATACACCATGATCAAGTGGGATTTATCCCAGGGATGCAAGGATTCTTCAATATATGCAAAGCAATCAATGTGATACACCATACTAACAAACTGAAGAAGAAAAACCATATGATCATCTTAATAGATGCAGAAAAAGCTTTTGACAAAACTCAACACCCATTTATGATAAAAACTCTCCAGAAGGTGGGCAGAGAGGGAATCTACCTCAACATAATAAAAGCAATATACAACAAACCCACAGCAAACATCATTCTCAATGGTGAAAAACTGAAAGCATTTCCTCTAAGATCAGGAACAAGACAAGGATGTCCACTCTCACCACTAGTATTCAGCATAGTTTTGGAAGTCCTAGCCACAGCAACCAGAGAAGAAAAAGAAATAAAAGGAATAGAAATTGGAAAAGAAGAAGTAAAACTGTCACTGTTTGCAGATGACATGATACTATACATGGAGAATCCTAAAGATGCCACCAGAAAACTACTAGAGCTACTCAATGAATTTGGTAAAGTTGCAGGATACAAAATTAATGCACAGAAATCTCTTGCATTTCTATACACTAACGATGAAAAGTCTGAAAGAGAAATTAAGGAAACACTCCCATTTACCATTGCAACAAAAAGAATAAAATACCTAGGAATAAACCTACAGAGGAAGACAAAAGACCTGTATGCAGAAAACTATAGGACACTGATGAAAGAAGTTAAAAATGATACCAACAGATGGAGAGATATACCAGGTTCTTGGATTGGAAGAATCAATATTGTGAAAATGACTATACTATCCAAAGCAATCTACAGATTCAGTACAATCCCTATCAAATTACCAATGGCATTTTTTACAGGACTAGAACAAAAAACATCTTAAAATTTGTATGGAGACAAAAAAGACCCCAAATAGCCAAAGCAGTCTTGAGGGAAAAAAGAAGAGCTGGAGGAATCAGACTCCCTGACTTCACACTACACTACAAAGCTACAGTCGTCAAGACAATATGGTACTGGCACAAAACAGAAATATGAATCAACGGAACAAGATAGAAAGCCCAGAGATAAACCCACGCACCTACGGTCAACTAGTTTATGAAAAAGGAGGCAAGGACGTACAATGGAGGAAAGACAGTCTCTTCACTAAGTGGTGCTGAGAAGACTGGACAGCTACATGTAAAAGAATGAAATTAGAACACTCCCTAACACCATACACAAAAATAAACTCAAAATGGATTAATGACCTAAATGTAAGACTAGACACTATAAAACTCTTAGAGGAAAACATTGGAAGAATACTGTCTGACATAAATCACAGCAAGATCTTTTTTGATCCACCTCCTATAGTAATGGCAACAAAAACAAAAATAAACAAATGGGACCTAATGAGACTTAAAAGCTTTTGCACAGCAAAGGAAACTATAAACAAGATGAAAAGAGAACCCTAAGAATGGGAGAAAGTGCTTGCAAATGAAACAACAGGCAAAGGATTAATCTCCAAAATATACAAACAGCCCATGGAGCTCAATATCAAAAAAGCAAACACTGCAGTTAAAAAATGGGCAGAAGACCTACATAGGCATTTCACTAAGGAAGACATACAGATGGCCAAGAGACACATGAAAAGCTGCTCAACATCACTAATTATTAGAGAAATGAAAATCAAAACTACAATGAGGTATCACCTCACATCAGTTAGAATGGGTATCATCAGAAAATCTACAAACAACAAATGGTGGAGAGGGTGTGGATTTTAACAAGGGAACTCTCTTGCACTGTTGGTGGGAATGTAAATTGACATAGCCACTATGGAGAACAATATGGAGGTTCCTTAAAAAACTAAAAACAGAACTACCATACAACCCAGCAATCCCACTACTGGGCATATACCCAGAGAAAACCATAACTCAAAAAGACACATGCACCCCAATGTTCACTGCAGCACTATTTACAATAGCCAGGTCATGAAAGCAACCTAAATGCTCATCAACAGATGAATGGATAAAGAAGATGTGGTACATATATACAATGGAATATTACTCAGCCATAAAAAGGAACGAAATTGGGTCATTTGTAGAGATGTGGATGGATCTAGAGACTGTCATACAGAGTGAAGTAAGTCAGAAAGAGAAAAACAAATATATTAACACATATATGTGGAACCTAGAAAATGGTACAGATGAACTGGTTTGCAGGGCAGAAGTTGAGACACAGATGTAGAGAACAAACGTATGGACACCAAGGGGGGAAAGTGGCAGGGGGTGGGGTGGTGGTGTGATGAATTGGAAGATTGGGATTGACATGTATACACTGATGTGTATAAAATGGATAACTAATAAGGATCTGCTGCTGTACAATAATTTAAAAAAAAACAGCACTTCAAATTGAAAAGTTAATATGTGTGTGACTTAAAAAATTAAAAAGTGAAATAAGATGTGAAAAAAATTAAAAAGATAAAAAACCTTATATTTAGGTATGTGAATTATACCTCAATAAAGCTATTATATTTTTGAAAACATATGATTAAAAGTGTTAAAAACTTATAAGATTTTAAAGTTTAAAAACTAATTTTCTTATATAATGGTGAAGTTTAAAAAATTTAAATATTCTATGTAAGGGATAATAAGCTCTTAAAAATTTCTTTCTGAAAAACTCTGAGGCAGTTCATAAGCAAACAATGTTACTAAAAAGAGCTAAGATAGAGATGATTCTTGGGGTGATAATTAAATTCAACTCCTGTATTCATGTATATACATGAAGTCAAAAATTTCTGCTCAAAGAAAGAAAAGGCTTTCTGCAAAGAGAGTGAAATGGGGATAGAAAGCAAAGGAAATTAAATGTAGAAGTACTTTCTTCTAATTGAGGGTACAATCATAGGGATTTTACGTTCAAGGCAAAAACAACCTCATAGCTATTTCTTTTTTGCTTTCTTATACCACATGCATTTAAATGAATTAAGATCTCAAAGAACAAAAAGATTAAACAGAAACATTAAAGTTTCCCCAAAGTTTAAAATGGAAATGTCTAGTCAAAGGGAACGGAATAAAAATGGTTAAAACATAAATAAACTTCCAAAGAGCCCTTAGACTTCAAAGCAGTTTGAATGGCAACAAACTTCTAAGATGAACTTCCTTCCTAAACATAAGACTGTATATGAGTCAATTCAGGAAAAATTAAATACTGGAAATAAAGATATCAAAATGTACCTAGACATTTTTCTTTTTTTGTTCTCTCCCTTCCTTTATAATAATTTCACCAAAGTTATTCAACTTAGTTGCCCCTATACAGTAGTGTAATATTTTTTACAATAAGAGTATAGAAAATTAGGGCTAATATTAGGGCTAAAATTAATAATATTTAACAATAATAAATATAAAGTGTTTATCTTAAACACAAACAATCCCGACCTCTCACGCTTACATAACCATAAAAAATAAAAGCATTCAAAAAAGAAACTATCACAGCTTCATAGAATCGCAGCATTTTAGAGATGGAAGAGCATTCACAGAAAGATACTAAACCACCATGACCGTAACAACAAAAACGGTAATTATGTAAAGTGAAGTATGTGTTACTAACCTCACTGTGGTAATCATTTCACAGTAATATACATGTACCAAATTATCACATTATACATCTTAAATGTACACATTATACGTCAATTATATCTCAAAGCCGGAAAAAAAGATAACTAAAGTTTGTTCATGACCTTGCAGCTAGAGGCATGAAGAGTGAAGTCAGGTCTCGTAACTCCTAGTCCAGTGCTTTCATCTGTGCTTCATCAACCTAGATTTGATTTTAATTTTTCTACCTACAAGCAAGTTTCTGAAAAACAGGAACTGTATCCTCTACTTTTTTACGAATCAAAAGCACAGAATACTAAATTTAGAGAAAGAAATTCTGTTTTATCTTAACTGCTGCCTAATGGCTATATGAACTTCAGCAAGTAACTCTTAGAACCTCAGTTTACTCATCCATAACATGATGAGATATAGAACTTCTAAACATAATTATTGAATTAGAATACTTGAAATTTTTTATACATTTTAAAGTCCAACATACACATGAAAAAAATTTTTTATCATGAATACATACCTAGCTAGGTGGTAAAAATAAATAAAATTCTTAAAACTTACTGTCAAAAGATTGTAGTAAACCAAGGTGAAAAAAAGAAGTGCACGATTCTGACATGTTTAAGATCTGGAGTTGAATGCGAAGAAGTCAACTTAAATTAAATGTTTAATTTAACAAATTAAATTTTAATTTATTGCTTAAAATTAAGCAAAAATCTATAATCAAAACATCGTGTGAAGCACATGAAGACTAACACTCCTGAACAGTTCTGCTAATAAAAACACTCCTATGTCTTCATATACAAAAATATTTTAAAGTTTACTAAACTATAAGTTAATTTCCATCTATGTCCAAAAGACCAAAATGTTTTATAAAATTTCATTTTATTAGAAGGAAGTCTGTAAAGAAGATATAAGCAGCATAATCACTTTTCTTAGTTAATACCATCCTTACGTGTTAGTCTATTCTTTCGTAAGAAACAGAATTCCGGTTAACTTAAGGCCATGATTTTCAGTACAGAATGAAAAAGTTATTCTCAAAAGCAATATTTAAATCCCAACTTAACTATGGAAGTAATGTTTTAATGTATATTTTAGCATAAAAGTAAAACATTAGCTCCAACGCTCTGAGCAGCACTTGCAGTGCCCACACCCTTTCTTCAGGAAAGTACCTTAGGCAGCTCTTTATATGTGGTTCATGGTATTTCTGGTCATATGACCTTGTGACCTTAGCCACAGCTGACTAGATCAGGGAAACAATGCCAGCTCAATGCTATGCCACAAAGTCTATCACCAGTGACCTATGACACTGTCTTGCACAAGAACTGCCCAAAACTGTTACAGACACTGTTCTCTTTAGGAAAGTGGGTGTACAGGATAGAGCAGAAGCCTTGAGACAAAAAAAGCAAGAGTGAAACAAGAACAAGTGAAAAGGAGAATGAGAGTTAATCCACAGTGGCAGTAAGAAAAAGTAGCAGAGATGCAGGACCTGAGTTATAGTAAAGGGTGACTGTTAAGATATTATTGTAGGCCAACCCATATTCCACTGTCCCATGATACCTCTTTGACTGTTAAGACGGGTTTCTATGTATCCTCACTACCCCACATAGCCTTAAGTGGTTATCTCTGAAATAACCTGTATCTCTCATCCTTCTGAAAAAGACTGACATTCAAACTCTTCTCACGTGCTATATTTCTCAGATTGTTATAGGAGACATTTATAAGTCCATTAAAAAAATTTTAGTATTATATATGTTGAGTCACATATGCTACATATTTTTTAAAAACATTACAACTAAGGCACAGACCAAGGAACAAATTATTTAACTCATTTCTTAAGCATTTAATATGGTACATAACATTATGCTAAGGCTAGACATTCAAATATTTAAATATTATCATAGCCTTCAAGGAGCTTAGTCTTTTTTTTTTTTTTTTTCCCTGTATGCGAGCCTCACTGCCGTGGCGTCTCCCGTTGCGGAGCCCAGGCTCCAGACGCAGACGCGCAGGCTCAGCGGCCATGGCTCACGGGCCCAGCCACTCCGCAGCATGTGGGATCCTCGCGGACCGGGGCACGAACCCGTGTCCCCTGCATCAGCAGGCGGACTCTCAACCACTGCGCCATCAGGGAAGCCCAAGGAGCTTAGTCTTACAGGAGAGTATGAGGAAGGAAAAAACTATGTAGAAAGTATTACAATGGAAACATCTACAAGATATTAAAGAAATGAAAAAATTTAAAAATAAACATTCTGGGACTTCCCGGGCGGTCCAGTGGTTAAAACTCCACGCTTCCCATGCAGAGGGTGCACGTCTGACCCATGGTTGGGGAACTAAGATCCTACATGCTGCACAGTGCAGCCAAAAAATAATAATAAAGTAAAATAAGTAAATATTCTGCTCTGTCAGAAGGGCAGGAGAGGACTTCACAGAAGAGTTGACTAGAATCCACTGAGTGACTAGAACATTCTGAGTTAGGGAAAAAAATGTGGAAAGGAAAGAATGTGAGAATCTCCAGCACACTCAGGAACAGTAAGTAGTTCAGTGTGATTAGTATCCAGAATAAATTTTTTTAGAATGACAAAAGGTAAAGTTGATAAAAAGCAAGTAGAGGCAATAAAATGAAGGGACTTACATGCCATATTTAGGACTTCAGACTTCATTCTCTTTTGTGTTAAGGAAGTACTGAATAATTTTATCAGGGGAAAAAAATAATCTGATGTTTATTTTATAAAAAAAGAGAAGACACGTAAGTATCTTATTTTCAATAATGGCAGACTAGAACTTCCCTGGTGGTGCAGTGGTTAAGAATCCACCTGCCAATGCAGGTGACATGGGTTTGAGCCCCGGTCCAGGAGGATCCCACATGTCAGGGAGCAACTGGGCCCGAGTGCCACAACTACTGAGCCTGTGCTCTAGAGCTCACTAGCCACAACTACTGAGCCTGTGTGCCACAACTACTGAGGCCCGCGTGCCTGGAGCCCGTGCTCCACAACAAGAGAAGCCACCGCAATGAGATGCCCACACACTGCAACGCAGAGTACCCCCTGCTCGCCACAACTAGAGAAAGCCCACGTGCAGCAATGAAGACCCAATGTAGCCAAAACATAAATTAATAATAATTTTAAAATGGCAGACTATGTTTTTAGCTTACCATTAAGAACTAAAACTGTTGTATAAAATGTAAAAATGTCTCAAAAGCATCAAAGAAATAATAGTATGGATACAAACACCAAGCCAAAAGTAAAGCAGAGTGAACCCAATGAGAAAAGCAAATCCAGTTGTAATCTGAGATCACTTGCTAGTCCTGGAAAACTAGATTCTACATTTTGATAGCCTCTGAGACAAAGTGGAGGAGGAGAGTTAAAATTGATCAAACTTAATTTAATGTTGTTCTTGGACTGGTAGTAATTTCTGCTGCCATAGAAAAACAAAACAAATCCTTTCTGAAGGACTCAAATATTCTAAAAAATAACTTTTCAAATAAAATATCCAACACACAGCAAAAAATAACCAGGCACCCAGGAAAACTGGACTCCATTAGATAGAACCAGCAAGCACCACCAAGATAAACATACCCACAAAGACTACAAATACTATACCTACCAGAGTCAGGCAATAGAATACTTCAGCAGAACATATCCAAAGAAATCAAAGTCAGGGAACAAGAAATAGGTCATACAGCACTTTAGAAAAAGAAACATAGAACTTCTAAAAATAAAACATACAATAACCAAAACTTAGCAAAATAATAATAGACTATTTTAACCACAGGAAGTGGTTAGGAATAAATTAATGAAGTAGATAACCCATTAGAAAAAACTCCAGAGAAAAGCAAGGAAAGGAAAAAAAATGTAAAGTAAGGAAAAGAGGGTAAGTGACTTAGATGATAAAGAAAGTTGAGTGTACATTTAATAAGAATCGAAGACAAAGGAGAGAGAGAATGATACATACTTGAAGAAAGCACAGCTCAGAAATGATGGAAGAGATAAACTCACAGATGGAAAAAGAAAAACAAATTGCACATGAAATGAATAAAAAGAAACCATTCTGAAACTGAAGGAAATCAAACAGAAAAACAAATATCATATGCTAACATATATATATGGAATCTAAAGAAAAAAATGGTTCTGAAGAACCGAGGGGCAGTACAGGAATAAAGATGCAGACACAGAGAATGGACTTGAGGACACAGTGAGGGGGAAGGGTAAGCTGAGACGAAGTAAGAGAGTGGCACTGACATATATACACTACCAAACGTAAAATAGATAGCTAGTGGGAAGCAGCTGCATAGCACAGGGTGATCAGCTCGTGCTTTGTGACCACCTAGAGGGGTGGGACAAGAAGGGTGGGAGGGAGACACAAGAGGGAAGAGATATGGGGATATATGTATACTTATAGCTGATTCACTTTGTTATACAGCAGCAACTAACACAACAATGTAAAGCAATTATACTCCAATAAAGATGTTAAAATAAATAAATGAATAAATAATTTTTAAAAAAGAAACCAGAGGAAACCTGCAGATTACCTTCAAAAGATCAGGTCAGAATGACAGCTTCTCAACAACTAAACTGGAAGCCAGAACACAATATGCCAAGTATAGAAAGGAAGGGAGGGAGGGAAGGAGGGAGAGAGGGAATAGACAAATAACTCATTTTAAAAATGAGCAAAAGATATGAACAGACATTTGTCCAGAGAATATATACAAATGGCCAATAGGCACAATAAAAGATGCTCAGTATCATTTGTCATTGGGGAAATTCATATCAAAACAACAATGAGATATTACTTCATAACCAATAGCTGGCTGTATTAAAAAGAAAAGAAGTCTTGGCGAGAAAGAAATTGAAAGCCTCATATATAGCTGATAGGAATGTAAAATGGTACAGCTGCTTTGGAAAACAGTTTGGCACTCCTCAAAAAGTTTTTTCCACCTTTGTTTAAATATAATTGACATAGAACATTGTTTAAGTTTAAGGTGCTCATATATTGATTTGATACGTCAAAATGTTAAACACAGAGTTAGCATATGACCTAGCGTATATATTCTCAGGTATATACCCAAGATAACCGAAAAAAAACACGTCACACAAAAACTTGTACACAAATGTTCGTAACAGTTTTTATTCATAATAACCAATAAGCAGAAACAACTATCTATCAACTGAGAGGCAAGCAAAATAAATGGATAAACAAAAATGTGGTATATCCGTACAATGGAATATTATTTGGTCATAAAAAGGAACGAAGTACTGACACATGCTACAACATGGATAAACCTTGAAAACGTTACGCTAAGTGAAAGAAGCCAGACAAAAAAATGCCACACAACGTATGATGCATTTATATGAAATATCCAGCATAGGCAAATCGATAGAAGATTAGAAAGCTGGCGAAGAGGGAGGGGGGAGAGGGGAGGAAGAGTGATTACTACTGAGCATAAGGTTTCTTTCTGGAGTAATGAAAATGTTTTGGCATTAGACAGCGGTGATGATTGAACAACCCTGTGAATATAGTAAAAACCACTCAGTTAACACTTAAACGTGTACTTTAAAGTGGTGAATTTTATAGTATGTGACTTACAATTCAATTTTTTTAATGAAGGAAATTTCTACCTCTAACAGTGATGGAATAATAGGGCAGAATTTACCCTCCCAACTTAAACAACTAGAAAACTGAACAAAATACATGGAATAAAATGTTCAGACAACAGATACTGAAAAATAGCACAGGAGAAAGAAAATGAGCTTAACAACTATCTCAATTTACTGTCGGGAGACAATTTTCTAGCTGAAGCAGAGCAAAGGCAAACAGAACATGACAGTCTCTTTGAAGTGTGGAAACAGATCAGATTTCAGGAAAGCCAAAAGGAGCTAGAGTTTATGGGCAGAGAACTGGCCAGGAAGGAGAGGTTGGGGAGATGTGCAGGAAGATGGCCTCAAGTCTCTGGCTAAGGGCCAATTTGTGCATGTGTAAGAGGAAACAGAAGGAAAGAAACACTGAAACAATGCACAGAGCTCATAGTGGAAGGACCTAGTAGTAAACATGGCTAAGGTATCCCTAGGCTAAAGGATGCTCTGAACCTGCACTAACAAAGATTTAAAACCAATCCTTGGGGACTTCCCTGGTGGTCCAGTGATTAAGAATCCTCCTTCCAATGCAGGGGACATGAGTTGGATCCCTGGTCAAGGAACTAGGATTCCACACGCCATGGGGCAACTAAGCCCGCGTGCCACAACTAGAGAGCCCACATGCCGCAACTACTGAGCCCATACACCACAACTAGAGAGAAGCCCACACACCGCAAGAAAAGGTCCCTCATGCTGCAGCAAAGATCCCATGTGCCGCAAAGATCCTAAAAGCTGCAACTAAGACCCGATACAGCTAAATAAATAAATAAATAAATATTTAAATATTTAAAACCAATCCTCAAAAAGATCAGACTAATTTCAAGTAACTTAACTGTGAACAAGAATAAAGTCCAACACCATTTCAAGGAAATTTTTAAAAATCCAGACCCCTGAACACAAAACACACCTTTCCAGTATAAAATCAAAAATTACCAAGCATGAAAAGAAGCATAAAAATAAAACCCATAACAAGAAGAAAGGTCAATTAACAAAAACTGACCCAGAAATAGCAAAGATTAAAATACTAAAACATCTATTATAGCTGGGGTCCCCAGTCCCCAGACCGGTACCAGTCTGTGGCCTGTTAGGAACCGGGCCACACAGTAGGAGGTGTGCAGCGGGTGAGTGAGCGAAGCTTCATCTGTATTTACAGCCACTCCCCATTGCTTGCATTGCCACCTGAGCTCCGCCTCCTGTCAGATCAGTGGCAGCATGAGATTCTCATAGGAGTGCAAACCCTGCTGTGAACTGCGCATGTGAGGGATCTAGGTTGTGTGCTCCTTATGAGAATCTAATGCCTGATGATCTGAGGTGGAGCTGACACAGGGATGCTAGCTCTGGGGAGTGGCTGCCAATACAGATTATCATTAACAGAGAGGTTTGACGACACAGAGACCGTAATAAATCAACTGCTTGCAGACTCGTATCAAAACTCCACCAGTGGGTGGAAAGTGACAATTAAGCTGCATCTGGTGGCAGGCTTTACAGTGGCAAGTGAGTTGATGTACTTCAATTGTACAACTGCATGTGGTGGCAGGCTTTAAGTCAGAAACTGACACTTATTTCAATCCGCGCGTGGCCTGCCCATTATTTTATTTAACACTTCTGTCTGCTCCTCTTTCTTGAACTGTGCACTTGTCTCAGTCACAGTTTGGGTAAGCCCACAAGCTAACCCTAGCCAAAATGAGTAAAAAGCAAACATCGCTGGAGAGCTTTTTTGAAAAGGGGGAAAGACCCAATGATGAGACAGCAGAAGACTCTAAGACTGCCAACAAAAAGAAAGCTGCATTTAAAAGAAAATACCAAGAGTCCTACTTAAATTATGGGTTCATTGCCACAGGTGATTCACATTCTCCAAGCCCGCTCTGTATAATATGTGGCAAATAGCTATCCTAGGAAGACATGAAACCTTCAAAACTGTTTCACCACATGGAGACCAAGCACCCTGCATTAAAACACAAGCCTTTGGAGTTTTTCAAAAGAAAAAAACATGAACACGAAGAACAGAAGCAATTATTGAAGGCCGCCACTTCATCAAATGTGTCTGCACTGAGAGCATCATTCTTTTTTTTTTTTTTTTTTTTTTTGGCAGTACGCAGGCCTCTCATTGTCGTGGCCTCTCCCCCTGCAGAGCACAGGCTCCGGACATGCAGGCTCAGCGGCCATGGCTCACGGGCTCAGCCGCTCGGCGGCATGTGGGATCCTCCCGGACCAGGGCACAAACCCGTGTCCCCTGCATCGGCAAGCGGACTCTCAACCACTGTGCCAGCAGGGAAGCCCGAGAGCATCACTCTTAGTGCCTAACCGCATTGCTAAAGGTAAGAAGCCCTTTACTGGGCTTCCCTGGTGGTCCAATGGTAAAGAATCCGCCTTACAATGCAGGGGACACGGGTTCGATCCCTGGTCGGGGAACTGAGATCCCATATGCTGCAAGGCAACTAAGCCCACACACTGCAACTCCTGAGCTTGCGCACCTCAACTAGAGAATCTATATGCCGCAAACTACAGAGCCCACAGGCCCTGGAGCCTGCGTGTCACAACTAAAGAATAGAAAACCCGCACACCACAACTAGAGAGAAACCTGTGCATCACAACAAAGAGCCTGCCTGTTGCAGTGAAAGATCCCGCGTACCTCAATGAAGATCCTGCATGTGGCAACTACGACCCAACGCAGCCAAATATTAAATAAATAAATAAATAATAAATAAATCTTTAAGAAAAAGCCCTTTACCATTGGTGAAGAGTTGAGCCTGCCTGCTGCTAAGGACATCTGTCATGAACTTTTAGGAGAGGCTGCAGTTCAAAACATGGCACATGTTCCTCTTTTGGCTAGCACCATAACTAGATGAACTGATGAAATAGCAGAGGATACTGAGGCACAATTGTTAGAGAGGATTAATGAGTCACCATGGTACGCAATCCAGGTTGACGAGTCTACTGATGTTGACAACAAGGCAACAATGCATGTTTTTGTGCGATATATCTTTCAGGAGGATGTGCATGAGGATATGTTATGTGCAGTTTTGTTGCCAACCAACACAATAGCTGCAGAACTTTTCAAGTCTTTGAATGATTACATATCAGGAAATCTGAATTGGTCATTTTGTGTCAATATATGCACGGATGGAGCGGCTGCCATGACTGGATGGCTTTCTGGTTTCACTACTCGGGTCAAAGAGGTTGCTTCTGAACATGAGTGTACGCACTGTGTCATCCATAGGGAAATGCTGGCTAGCTGAAAAATGTCTCCTGAACTTAACGTTTTGCAGGATGTGATTAAAATTATCAACCATATTAAAATACATGCCCTTAACTCACATCTGTCCACACAGCTCTATGAGGAGACAGACGCAGAGCACACAGGTCTTCCCTTATACACAGAAATGAGATGACTTTCTAAAGGTAAATCACTGGCCAGAGTTTTGTGTTTTTTTGTTGTTGTTTTTTGTTTGTTTGTTTGTGGTACGCGGGCCTCTCCTGTTGCGGAGCACCCGCTCTGGACGCACAGGCTCAGCGGCCATGCCTCACAGGCGTAGCCGCTTTGCAGCATGTGGGATCTTCCCGGATTGGGGCATGAACCCATGTCCCCTGCATCGGCAGGCGGACTCTCAACCACTGCACCACCAGGGAAGCCCTGGCCAGAGTTTTTGAGTTTCAAGAGCCACTCCAGAGATTTCTTTTAGAAAAACAGTCACCACTGGCAGCACATTTCAGTGCCACAGAATGGGGTCGCAAAACTTGCTTACTTGTGTGACATATTCAATATGCTCAAAGAACTCAATCTGTCACTTCAGGGGACAACAACCACTGTGTTCAAGTTGGCAAATAAAATGGCTGCATTCAAAGCCAAACTGGAATTATGGGGGCAATGACTGAACACTAGGATTTTTGACATGATTCAAATATTAGCAGACATTTTGAAAGAGGCTGAGCCAGGGCCTTCTTTCTCCCCGCTGGTACATGATCGATCACCTTTCTCAGCTTTCAGAAGAGTTTGAGGATTATTTCCCAGCCACAAAGGACCCCCAAACTGGGAAGGAACGGATCTGCGACCCATTTGTGAATAAGCCCAGTGAATCGACTTTGTGCTAGAAGAGGATCAACTGCTTGAGATCGTAAATGACAGTAGCCTTAAAAGTATGTTTGACACAACTTCAAATCTCCATACGTTCTGGATTAAAGTCAAGGCGGGATATCCTGAGATGGCCACGAAAGCACTGAAAGGCCTGCTTCCATTTCCAACATCCTATCTTTGTGAAGCAGGGTTTTCTGCAGTGACAGCGACCAAAACGACATCACGGAGTACATTGGACCTAAGCAACACACTTCAGGTGTCAATGTCTCCTGTCACCCCCAGATGGGACCACCTAGTTGCAGGAAAACAAGCTCGGGGCTCCCACGGATTCTGCATTATGGCGAGTTGTATAATCATTTCATTATATATTACAATGTAACAATAGCAGAAATAAAGTGCACAATAAACGTAATGCGCTTGAATCATGTGAAACCATCCCCCCACCCCCATCTCCCCAGTCTGCGGAAAAACTGTCTTCCATGAAACCGGTCCCTGGTGCCAAAAAGGTTGGGGACTGCTGTATTACAGAAGTTATAGGTTTGGGTTCCTTACACTGGATCATAGCAAACTGTAAGGATAAAAGTTAGGTTTCTTCCTGTTCTCTATTAAGAGAAATAATTTTGAATTCTAAAAAGTTAGTAATACACTGAAATAATAAGTGAAAATAATTCACTTGAATAGTTTAGATTTTTATTTTTTAAACTGAATATCTTCTTTTAAAACTCTTCAGTATTTTTCCCCTTTTCTCTCATATTCTCTGACTTCCTCAGAATTCATTCTCTTGAAATTTGCTCACTTATAAAGACAAAATGAAGTAAAAGTACAAAGAAATAACAAGTGAGGACCTACCTGAAGTCTTGCTAGTTGAGCAGTACGGGCTACTATTTTATTGTACGGCTCAACAATTTTTGCTTTCATCCTAAAGGAAAAACAGAAAGAGGAGTGACAAAATCATCTTCAAAATATCAATGGATAAAAATCTTTCCATTTCATTTATTTACAAAATGAACAACAGTACCTATCAACAGCTCCCTGTAAAGCCCCAATTCTTGTCTGCATCATTTGAAGGACACCTAGGAAAACATAACAGCTTACATTACTTTACAAATTTATGAGGGTTCAAATTGGGTAAAAAGTTAAAAGAAAAAAATAGAGAAAATTTTCCATTTTTTTCTGCCATCATCATAATCCAACCAATATCTTTTAGACTAGACTATTGCAAAGACCACTAACTAGTCTTCCCTGTCCTAACCTTGCTCCACTCAAGAAGTCTGACAAGGAATGGGGAGTGACTGCTTGATGAGTACAGGGTTTCCATTTGAGGTGATGAAAAGGTTCTGGAACTGGATAGTGATGGTTGCACAACACTGTAAATGTAATTAACAGCACTAAGTTATATAGTTTAAAATGGTTAAAGTGGTAAATTTCATGTTAATGTGTATTGTACTACAATTACAAAAAAAGAAGCGTGGGACTTCCCTGGTGGCACAGTGGTTAAGAATCCACCTGCCAATGCAGGGGACACAGGTTCAAGCCCTCGTCCAGGAAGATCCCACATGCTGCAGAGCAACTAAGCCCGCGAGCCGCAACTACTGAGCCCATAAGCCGCAACTACTGAAGCCCTCATGCCTAGAGCCCCTGCTCCGTAAGAAGAGAAGCCACCGCAATGAGAAGCCCGCACACCGCAATGAAGAGTAGCCCCTGCCTGCTCGCCTCAACTAGAGAAAGCCCATGCCCAGCAACGAAAACCAAACACAGCCAAAAAATAAAGAAATTTATTTTTAAAATTATATATATTTTTTAAAAAAAGCCTGAGTGATCTTTGGAAGTGCAAATTACAACACTCATCTGCTAAAACCCTTCCCCAGTCTCCCCTTTGCTCCTATGTTAAAACTAAAGTCCATGGTTTGGTCTACAAAGCCCTGAACGATCTGGAAATGAGGTACGCTCCCCCTGGTATACTCTCTCTAACCCCCAATGCTAGATAAATAATAAATATGGACAGCAAGTATATTATTGCCTTTACTCTCCACTTACATAACATGATGAAGAACTGTTTATAAAATTGTAAAATTATTTTCAGGAAGACAGATCTTAAATTTTACTTTTTTATATACCTAAAAATGGGCTTTCCAATATTACAGATTTAATTATTTTGAACTATATTCTTTAAAACTGTTTCTATATTCAACTGGCATAGATGTAGTTTTGAAACATAGCATTCTAAATAAATTTAAGCATAGAATGTTTTCATTTTAGATGAACTAATTTCAGAATTAATTTCTTTTTTTTTTTTTGCGGTACGCGGGCCTCTCACTGTTGTGGCCTCTCCCGTTGCGGAGCACAGGCTCTGGACGCGCGGGCTCAGCGGCCACGGCTCACGGGCCCAGCTGCTCCGCGGCACGTGGGATCTTCCCGGACCGGGGCATGAACCCGTATCCCCTGCATCGGCAGGCAGATTCTCAACCACTGCGCCACCAGGGAAGCCCAGAATTAATTATTTAAAAAAAATTTTTTTTTTAAAAGAATTAATTATTACTCCTATCTGCATACAAATATGTTTTAATATGGCTCAGTCCAATAGAATCCTTTCTGGACCCAAGGATTTCTGCCGGTATTATGGTTCACTGACCTTAAACCTCCAAGAATGAACTGGCTTTCCTTGTTATCATCACTTCCTCACATCTTATTCTCTCCACAACCCACTCGCAACACCTTTCACACATATGCCACCAAAACAGATCTTGTCAACGTCACCAGACATCTCCAAGGTGCCGAATTCTATTGTCAGTTCAGTCTTGATCTTGTTCTCTCAGAAATTCACGACACGTTGAACCACTCCCCACCTAAAACATTTTTTTCTCTAGGCTTCCAAGTCATCACCCTCCTGGGTCCCTCTGATGGCATTAGTTGCTCCTACTCCTTCTCTGTTAGATCTCTACATGCTGGAGTAGTCCAAGATTTGATCCTCAGCCAGCTTCTCTTCTCCATCTAGAATCTCTCTTAGGGATTTCATTCAATACCTATCTATCTGTTCAATAAAATACTGATTTTATATACACACATATGTATAAGAAAATCTATATAGATTTTCTTTATACCTGCCTATCTACACACACACACACACACACACACACACACACACAAATCTCTAGCTCTGAACTTTCTTATGACAAATTTAAGACACCCAAGATAACTTCTGCCCCACCATGAGCGTCTCCAGTGTGACACATCTCAGTTACTCATACCATCATCTATCCAATTTTTCAGACTAAAATCTTAGGAATCACTATTGGTGACTTTTTTCCCTCAGACCTTTCATTTCCCATCAACAAGTCCTATCAGCTCTACCCCCATTTTATCCCATTCACTTCTCTCTCTTTACATCCACCACTAATTCAAGGCACCATCAATGTCTACTACTCTAATAGCTTCTAAATTGGTACCCCAAATTCTACTCTTGCCCTCCTATAGAGCCACCAGAGAAAACTTTTTAGAGCATTAATCACATAACATCTCTAATTAAAACCCTCCAATTATTTACCACTGCATTTAGAATGAAAATCAAAATTCCTTCCCAAGAACCTCATCTACAATACTTTCCCTCATTCACTAAACTCCAGTCATACTAGCCTTTTCTTTCTGCCCTCCAAACGTGCCACGCGAATTCCATTTACTTGCCCCTCAGCTTACCACACTCTCCTCCCCAGATAGTCATATGGTAGCTCTTTCTCATCATTCAGATCTCAGTTCAAATGTCATCTTCTCAAAGAAGCATCTCCTGCCCATCCTAGCTAGTAAGAAACTCCCATTCTTCTACCTCATCATCTATTTTATTTTCTTTTAGGACTTAAAAGTACCTGAAGTTCCCTACTTACACATTTTTTTTTGGTCTAATTTCCTACCTAGAACATAAATATCATGAGAACAGTGACTCTACTGTTCACAGGTGCCTGGTATCTAACAAGTTCTCAACTACTATTTGACTGAGTGAGCAAATAAATGAAGAAATTAGGCTATCTCTTTTTAATAAAATAGGCTTAATTAAATATACCTCCAAACTCCATAAGGACAGGGACTCCGTATATTGTTACAGCTGCCTGGAATCTAACAAATTCTTAATTAAAATTTAAATGCATAAATAAACAAAAAATGAAGAGAGAGTAAATTTTAATAAAATAGGCTACATAAATATATCTCCAAATGAATTATATGGCCAAAATTTTAAATATATAGGAGAAAAAGCAGATGAAGTAGAAGTTGGGGTAATACTCATCTTCAAATATATAACACACATCTCAAAAAGTTTAATAAATGATTAGAAATACACATCATGCTAAAATGAATACTAACTGATTCATACTTTGACATATGTTCAAATAATCTGGAGAATATTCTTAGATTACCATAGGAATTCAGAGAAGTCAGCCTTTGTACTGTACACAGTCACCCAATGGACACTCATTCTAACACAGTCTAACAGCATATTTTAAATGTTTTAACCACTGAAAAGCAACCTGGGGAAAATCAGCACACTATAGAACTAAACACACATAGGGAATTCCCTGGCGGTCAAGTGGTTAGGACTCGGCACTTTCACTGTGGTGGCCCAAGTTCAATCCCTGGTTGGGGAACTAAGATCCTGCAAGCCATGTGGTGTGGCCAATTTAAAAAAAAAAAGAAAAAAGAAAAAAGAAAAAGAAAAGCACAATGAGAAGAATTTCTGTTGTGATGATTCATCTACACCTACATACACTCAAAATCCTCAAAATCAGCCTACTACCGTGACATCCCTATGGGTTTCCATAAAGGAAAAAAACCTTTATTCATTTGTTTACAAAAATTACCATTAAAAACAAGGTATTATTTACTTGCTTCCAGAAACATATAAAAAATATTATGAGATTAAAGAAAATTAATTTTCCATACTAAGTCAGTAACTAGATAGAGCCTCTTACTTTTCCCATGAACATAGTCTGATATCTATCCTAAATATTCAAATAACAAACTGTTATTTCCAAAATGCTATGTCCTTCATCAGGATGCCTTAGAAACAGTGCACATGCTGAAAATAACATCTTTGAGTGCACATAAGAAATACTAGAGGGCTTCCCTGGTGGCGCAGTGGTTGAGAATCCGCCTGCCGATGCAGGGGACACGGGTTCGTGCCCCGGTCTGGGAAGATCCCACATGCCGCGGAGCGGCTGTGAGCCATAGCCGCTGAGCCTGCGTGTCCGGAGCCTGTGCTCTGCAACGGGAGAGGCCACAGCAGTGAGGCCCACGTACCACAGAAAAAAAAAAAAAGGAAGAAATACTAGAGGAAGCGTTAAAGAATATTGCATCACAGAAAGCAATATCCTTCTTCCTTAAGAATTTCATCAACATAGGGAAAAATCACTTAGCTTTCTTTTGATGTGCAATGATTAACAGTAATCACAACACAAGTGATAATGGAAAATACAATATTAACATTTCATATTTATGAGATGTAGTTTAATTTAATAAAGAGAGAACGACAAATTCATAAAAGATGTAGTCACACAAAAATAAAAGAGTTCATAATAAAAATCCAATGTATCATTATTCTACTATACTTTCATTTTTGAAAAGCATTTCGAAGAAAGCCAAACATAAGGAAAGAATTCAAGCCTATCTCCACTACTTTGGTGGAGTTGATTTTGTTTTTGTTTCTCTTGTTTTTTGGTCACACCATGCGGCTTGCTGGATCCTAGTTCCCCAATCAGGGATTGAACCCACGCCCATAGCAGTGAAAGTGTGGAGTCCTAACCACTGTAACCACTGGAATTCCCCTGCTTATTTGTTTTAATTAACTAACAGTTATAAAAGCACTAAATATGTGCCAGGAATTGTTCCAAGCATTTTGTTAACTCATTTAATCCTCTAAATAAACATATTAGTATATATTAATACTCCTCCTTTATAGATAAAACTGAGGCACACAAAGGTTAAGTAAGTTGTCCAAAGTCACACTTCTGGTAGGTGGGAAAGGAAGGATTTAAACCCAGAGAGTTTAGCTCACGGGTCAGTAAAGTTTTGTTGGAACACAGCCACACACATTCGTTTCCATATTACCTGGCTGCTTTCACCCTGTAACAGCAGAGTTTAGTAGTTGCAACAGAGATTGTATGGCCTGCAAAGTCTAAAATATTTACTTTCTGACCCTTCACAGGAGAAGTTCCCAAGCCCTGGGCTAGCTCTGTATATACCTTCCAAAGACTCAATCCCAGTTGCCTGTGCCAATAAATCTTCATGTCTTGCAACGACCTGAAAATCAAGAATGAATAATCAGCACTGCAAGTATTAAGTATTTTAATTTGTAACCACAAAGTACAATTGAAGGTCTCTCTCTTTATGCAAAGTGGGAAAATGCTAATACAAAAAATACAGGTTATAAGGGTGTGCTTGAGCTGAATGACTGGTGGGAACACAAACACGCTACAGCTCAACACAGAGCCAAAGACGTCTTTTCATTAGCCCCGTGGTTTCCTAGGCGGGTGTGCAGGAGGAGTTGTGCCCAAACTGAAAAACAAAAAACAGCTAATTCTTGCCATGCTAATTAATACATGTTCCCCTTTTAAAGAGTGTTTTCAAACATCAGGTTCTTTTAGTTTTTGCATTTAATTCAGCATCATCAAGAACACATTCTAATTTGGAAAGATAAAGCAGAGTCAGCGCCTCCCTAAACATCTCTCTGCTTCCAGCTTCCTAATGTCACAGCAAATCCTCATCCCTGCAGAAGACTGGTATTTTTAAGAAAATTAGGGCAGTGTGAATAGTCTTATCGAAAAAAAAAAAAAAACATAAAAGTTAAGAGTTAAAGGCTACACGCAAGAGAGTCCTAGACACACCAAGAAATCAAGCAAATCTTTAGAACAATGCAGGAATCCTTATTATTTTGTACCCTTTATTACAATGAATAAGAAGTTTCATGTCTAGTCTGTAAACTGAAGCTCCTAATCAGCAAAGATTCATTCACTGGAATGCCTAAATCCTCTACTTTGTCCTGTTTCACATGTCACTTGCCATTCTAGCAAGTTCCTCTATCACGTATCTAAAATAAGTGTTACTTTTGGTCTCCTATGTCTCTTATCCAGAAGACATCTGAGTTCTCCCCAGTCCACTGATATGGTCATTAATGTGTCCATCCTAACAAGATGAATATTTTTCTAATTCTCTATTCTTTGCCCCTTGTGATACTCTGGAAAGGTTGAAAAGCCTAAAACTACAATTTCATAGACTCCCCTGCGGTCAGCTGGATGAATTTCCAAGAGATTTAGAAGACAGAAGAAAGAGGAAAACTATCTTCCCATTACTGTTTCAGCTAGTAAGCAATGTCCTGAGACCTGAGGATTTAGAGACAGTTGAGATAGCCCTATAGATCATTCCAGAGTTCAGTTACCAAGCATCCAGAAGCTGAACTTTAGCAGTGGCATGGGAGATAACAGCAGGAGCTTCCGGGTCTCTGTGCTGCATCTGCATCTGTGGTAGATCCTTCAACTCATTCCATTAGCTGTCCATCCAATCCTCTGTATTAAATATCTTCCTGATTTAAATACCTACAGTGGTTTCTGCCTCCTGTACTAAAGCCCTGACTAATACATAGTTCGGTACATCTTTTGTAATTTTAATCATCTCAATGATATTTTAAATTATTTTTATTATATTTTATTTACTGGTTTGGTTAGCATTATCCCAATTTTGCTTCTGCAGAAAAACAATTGTGGCAGGTTCAGATCTCATACCAGGAATCAGAGACTTCCTCCACCTTACATCAAGAACCACTGTAAGTATAACTTGCCCCCTCTAGGAGATATTAAATAGATTTTAAGTTTTTACTGACTCCTTCAGAGAAGGTACTATATGTAGAGAATAAGGTAAATGCCAACTGCAAAAAGGCAGAAAGAATTTCAGGTGGCTCCTGCAAGAGCTACCCCCTGAGAAACCTACGCAGAATTAAGTGCATTTTCCCCTGCTCCCATAGACACTCTGTACTATTCTATTTAAAACAGGCATCACTTGCCGGTCATTATTTCTGTCTGTATCTGCCACTGGTCTGTGAATCCTTGGAGAGCCAGGAAATGTTTTCATTTTTCTATCCGCACAACCTAAAGCAAAGCCTGACAATTAAAACTGTCCTATAAATGTTTCTCAATAAGTATTGATCTCTAATTATATAATCAGAATTTTAAAATGACCTTAAAAGTCATCCCAGGGCTTCCCGGGTGGTGCAGTGGTTGGGAGTCCACCTGCCGATGCAGGGGACACAGGTTCGTGCCCCGGTCTGGGAAGATCCCACATGCTGCGGAGCGGCTGGGCCCGTGAGCCATGGCCGCTGAGCCTGCGCCTCCGGAGCCTGTGCTCCGCAACGGGAGAGGCCGCAGCGGTAGGAGGCCCGCGTACCGCTAAAAAAAAAAAAAAAAGTCATCCCAGTCTGAACCAAGCTGCTCTTTTTTTTTTTTTAAAGAATTGTCTATAATATACACTTCTATCTTTTTTTAAATAAATTTATTTATTTTTTATTTTTATTTTTGGCTGCATTGGATCTTAATTGCTGCGCGCAGGCTTTCTCTAGTTCCGAAAAGCAGGGGCTACTCTTCGTTGCGGTATGCAGGCTTCTCATTGAGGTGGCTTCTCTTGTTGCGGAACACAGGCTCTAGGCGCGCGGACTTCAGTAGTTGTAGCACATGGGCTCAGTAGTTGCGGCTCATGGGCTCTAGAGTGCAGGCTCAGTAAGTTGTGGCACACAGGCTCAGTTGCTCCACAGCATGTGGGATCTCCCCGGACCAGGGCTCAAACCCGTGTCCCCTGCATTTGCAGGCGGACTCTTAACCACTGCGAAACCAGAGAAGCCCCAAACTGCTCTTTCAATTGATAAAGTAAGACACGAAAAACTTAAGGGAACATGTCTTATTATACCAGATCTAGGTTTCCTGGAAAATAGTTCATTTATTCATGCAATTTGTTCATTCATTTAAATATTTAAGTGCCTACTCAAAAAGAAAGGCAACACTAGGAAGTACACCATAAAACCACCCTATAAAAATCACAGAATTGTAGAAGAGGAAGGAACCTTCAAGATTTTCTACTACAATCTCCTCTTCCCCCTTATTCACTCCAACCCATTCCATAGGTTTTTTTCTTCTTTTAAAAAGCAAGACTCAAAGGCATTACATGATATGAATGGTAACAGCACAACTGAGATTCGGACCTACCTCCTAACTCCCCTCATTGTGTACTATCCACCACAAATTTATCAACTTTCTGTAATTTCATCAAATGTTATATTTTGTGCTCATAAAGTGTGAACTGCTGATGGGAACATTCCAGTTTTTCTTATTCACACTGTTCTGCTTCCAAAATTCCATTTTCTATTATCTTTATCGAAGACATCCTATTTTTTGACTACCTATACTCTCTCCATATCAGTTAAGATGATGAAAACAAAGTATAAATAAAAGGTTTTGGAGAGACGGGTACATCCATTTTTCAAATAACAAAAAGTAGTTTACAGAAAACTTTTCAAAGATATACTTGGAAAAAATATACATTTTTTCATGTAAATATGCATTTAGATTAATAAAAGGATTATAAAAAATGATATATTATCACTCTGGGTTGAATAAATTGTATGATCCAGAAAATTGGAATTACCTGTAAGTGAAGTTCTTTATCCAACTGACTGATTCCTTGGGCAAGTTTTGCTAGTTGTTCAGCAATTACAGCTTGATGAATAGATTGAGAAGTATAAGTCTTTACATCAAAGTCTTCATTTAAAAAATCACTGTAACACTCTGGGAAAAAAATAAGAAAAAATCCTTATTAATTACACTGCACCAAACCACAAATATTAAACAACAGAACAATTATAATCATAGTTAACATATTTTGAGGACTTTCTATACACCAGAAAGTACTGAAAAGGCTTTCTGTTGTAAATGAGAAGAGGCGGTAGCAACAGCAGAAGAGACTGGTAAAATTCACTAAGAACTTACTACGCGTCAGGCACTGATATAAGCACTTTATACATACTAACTCATTCAATGTTCACACAACCCTGTTGGAACTATCATTCTCCGCATTTCACAGGCGAAGAGACAGGCACAGACAGGACATGCAACTTCTGCAACCTCACCGTTTGAACCCAGGCAGTGTAGCTGCAGAGCCCACGCTCTGGACTACTATGCATATTCCTAAAAGCTAGTTTTTAATCAGTGAGTCAAAAGGAAAATATTGAGTAAAAGATTGAAAAAAACAAACAAAAAAAACCTACTAACCACAGCTTTTAACACTAGAAAACAAGGTCACTGACAATGACAATAGAAAAACTGACTATTTGATAATTATGGTCTCCAGCATCTCCAGACTGATGCACAAATACTGTTATAATAAAGTGAATCTGAAGTTTTAATAGAAGTAGGCAAATGCAAACGTACAGGTATTACTGAAATTTTGGATTTATGGGTGAAATAAGTAAATGGAAAGAGAAACCATGTTGAAAGTAGACCTCTAAGAGAAAGAAAAAAAAGGGACTTCCCTGAAAGTCCAGTGGTTAAGAATCTGCACCTCCACTGCAGGGGGCACGGGTTCAATCCCTGCTCAGGGAACTAAGATCCTGCATGTCACAAGGCACAGTCAAAAAACAAATAAAAATTTTAAAACAAGAAGTGACGCTAGATGTTAAGAACATATCTTTCTGTACAGAAATCCACAAATTTGTGGGTGAAAGTGGAGAGAATTATGAATGAAAAATAGATACACAGAAGTGAAGTCAATGTAGGTATAAACAATTATCTCCTAGCCATATGGTAGATATATGTAAGGCTGCCTTGACAGAGATTATGAAACTAACAAGCTATAAAATAGAGTACTTAAAAGAAAACTTCAATTGTCTATATCCACTATAATGTACACTCCATGAGGGCAAGTTCTTTGTTTTGTGCACTACCACACCCACAGAGCCTGAACGATGCCTGACACATGGCAGGTGTTCAATACTGGTTGAATGCATGAATTAATCTATGTATCAGCTGGAAGTATCATTCTGCTAAAAGCAAAGACTCATTCTTGACTACTCTCAAAGTGCAGTGGAGCAAAAGAAGGAAACTGCTACTTTGGCCTTAATTCTGAGAACCCCATTTCCTTCGAGTTTGCCAAGTAGTTCTCAGAATTAAGGATCCTGTCAGGCAGAAAAGTGGAGAAGGCTATTCCAAGAGGGAAGGTTTAGAGGCAGCAAATGTAATGGCATATTTTGAGGAATAAGGATAATACTGACTTAAGTATATCTAGATCACAGTGTGTTTTGGGCAGAAAGGGTAAGGAATGATAGGATTTGAGGTTCCAAAGGAAGGTTGGGGTGCAGTTTGAAAAGAGGCTGGTAAGATATCCAAAATGTTCAGACTATTTCCCATTTAAGGTTTTAAAGCCAAAAAAGAGCTCTTGTTAGCCTTGTGTTGTAGAACAGTTTCTGGCAGCCGTGTGGAGGCTGACTGAAAACGGATGAGCCACGCGGTGGTGCACTGGGGCTGGCTCGGATTGGATCCTGAGAGCCAACTGTTAATCTCTCAGGAATTGCGTGAGCCAGTTGACAGCACATGTAGGTATCTTAACAATGACCATGGTAAGGGTATTTACACCATGAAAACTAGCATACACTACAAAATCGGGGCTTCTTCTATTTTCCCAGGACGCTAATTTACCAACACACCCATGGAATAGAGCCACAGAGGCCAGTAAGGTGCTATGTTAACAACCCAAGTGACAGGATGAAGACTAAGACAGTAGCAGTAAAACTGTCAAGGAAGTGACAAATTTGACAAATATTTCGACACCATAATGTATAGGACTTAGAGACAAGCTGAAAGATGGGTGATTAGGTAGACCAAGAATTAAAGGATGATTCCCAAGTTTCTTGATTAACTGACATCGGGAATTCAGTTTTGCATGAAGTAGTCCACCAGGAATCTTTGTATAAAGATGAACATGAACGTACCCCTGCCTTCAAGGAACTGATAACCTACGTGGGAACAAGCACACATCTAACTTACCACATACAATTAATGGTAACAGATACTACCAGAGGAAAAGGTTAGAGGAGAGGAGTTTAAAAAAAAAATTCATTTCACTTTTTCATGTACAGAACCTATACCATTTGTTCATATGCAGATTTTTATATGTAGAATTAGTAGTGCTTGTTCACTGTCAAGACAGAAATGTCCAGAAGAGAGTGGCTCTATAGCTCAGACGAGAGGTAAGGGCCCTGTGTGTATATTTGTATACATATTAATTTTCAAACTATGAAAAAAAAACCAGATGATTTAGGAAGACATTTTAGAATGCACAAAAAAAGGAAAATGGGAACGACAGAGTTCAGAAGCAGGAAAATACCAAAATTTGGGGGTAGATAGAAGAAATGAAAGCAATAAAAGAAATTAAGCATTCAGAGAGAAAGAAAAACAGGAGGGAACAGCAAAAACCAAAAGGGACAGCTTAAAGAAAGTCAGTAGTGTGAAAGATCTTGTAAAGATCAAACACAATGAAGGCGGAATACTGGCCATTGGATTTGGCATCTGAGGACAGACTGTCCTTCATGCTTCTCTTTTAGCTTTCTCATGCCTACAGGAGGCTCATCAGAAACACCTCACAAAATTTCAAACTACGCATCTGCTGACCAACCCTATCAATCCCATCCTCTGTCACTGGCAGACCCCTGACACAGTGGATCTCTGTTAATGATGGAAATGTTTAATTCCTTAGGAATGTTGTGCGAGGGAAGAGCGGAGTGAACCACTGAATTAGGGGCAAAATGAAGACGACAAGCATCTAAAGAAAGCTGAAAAAGAACATTTAGAGAATTAGGAAATTTTTTTTAAAAAAATGGAACAAGCCACATGAGGCAAGTATTTCAAGAAAAGATTCAGGGCTTCCCTGGTGGCGCAGTGGTTGAGAGTCCGCCTGCCGATGCAGGGGATATGGGTTCGCGCCCCGGTCCGGGAGGATCCCACATGCCGCGGAGCGGCTGGGCCCGTGAGCCATGGCCGCTGGGCCTGCGCGTCCGGGGCCTGTGCCCCGCAGCGGGAGAGGCCACGGCAGTGAGAGGCCCGCATACCACAAAAAAAAAAAAAAAAAAAAAAAAAAAAGATTCAAACCCCTTCATAAGTTCAAGTAAGATAAAGACCAAAACAGCGTCCATTTGATTTATCCACAAGAAAGTCACTGGAGACCTTGGCAAAGCGATTTCAATGGCATAGAATGAGGGTAACTGGGTCCTTGAGGAGACAGGAGGAAAATCCAGAGTACGAAGGGGAGGAACTGTCCTTAGGAAGGAATGGAGACTTCACTTCTTTTATAATTGAAAATACAACAGAAAAGAAGGAAGAAAGAATGACTGCAGGTTCAGGCTTAGTTTATACGTTTAACCGCAAGAAATGGAAGAAGCGCATATCTAATAGATTCTTTTTTTTTTTTTTAGGGAACTTGAAAACCATTTGTTGAGCTTGAAGGGATTGGTTTGAAAAGAGGATGGGAAAGAGAACTAAATAGGAAAATACAGAAAGCAGAATTGAGGACTGTTTACCCTCCAAAAACTGATTACAATTGCTGGAATGTACCCAACTGAAATAAATACCCATGAGCAGCATGTACTGTTTCCTCCACTTCACCTGGGAAAGTCCTATTTACACCTCAAAACCAACTCCATCTAGAAAGCCTTTCCTGACACTCCCTTAAACCACTCCCAGTTATCATCCTCTTTTGTATTAATGTTTTACTTCGTATACAATTCTACTGCTAACCTTACAACACTACATTACGGTGCCTACCTTTGTAACTCTACAGGACTATTTCTCCTACCAAAATGGTGAGCTACTTGAGAGTGGGAATTGTGTATATATCAGGAACTCAAAACTTGGTTAACCTGAATTTAAATTAAGGTCCAAAGATGTATTAGCCAGAGATCCTAACCTAGAGAACATGATCTAGTTCAGAAAACATCATTAGTAACTTTTGACAAAAGTATGTAAATTATAATCAGAAGGCAAGGAATTAAGGGCAATAATAAAACATACAACAGAGAAAACAAACAGTACTTTAGAACTTTATTTCATTCGTTTAGAACCTATTTTGGTCTACATATGTGTGCATATGCTTCTTTACTGTGATGTTCAATTTTTAAAAACCACTTACTCTGCACCTACTATAGCCAAAGTACTGTTATTAACTCTGCAGAACATAAAAAGGGGTTTTACAATGAAGTAGAAAAGATTAAGTACACTAATTATTTTAATACAAGGTTGAACGTGGTGGAGATTAGGGAAGAAAATTAAGAACAGATGAGAAGGATCTTAGAAATTTGAACTTTATACTGAAAGAAAAGAAGTTTGGGGCATGTTAACGTCATTAATACAATTTTATGTGCTTCTCAAATATACTATGTCTAACTTATCTTCTTATTTCTAGAAACTTCTATCTAAAACTATCAATAAACTTGATTGCTATATTCAATACATATAGTTAATCCCAGCCTGAATGAATGCTCCGAACCCTCCCCCACGTATGGCTGTGGATAAACGACTTGGAAAAAAAAAAAAACAAGTAAGCTTGTAAGTGGGGCCACCTGTGCGGTCCAAAAATTTATTAACAAGGGGATGTTTCCAACTCTACCTAAAAATGAGACCCCCTTCATCAAGCGCTTGTAATCTGCTCTAGGTCTCTTACACTTCTCATGGAATCAAACGCTTCACCCTTCGGTCAAGAACTGCGGTAGCAGTGGGTCACCGGGGGCGGGAACTCGGGACATCAGCGAAACCCCAGGAGCGTGGAAGGCAGAGTTGAAATGAGGAGCCTCCTGAAATCAGGTGTCCCTAGGACACCCGGAAGGGAAGGGGACGGCAAGTCCCTGGAGAAACAGGTTGGCTAGGCCAGCACCCAGACGCCAGGGGGCCGGGCGGAGGGGAGTGGTCACGCCGAGACAGGAAAACTTTCTGCAAAGCGAAGGGTTGAGTCCACCACTTGGGCCCAGGTGCGGAGCAGAACAGTCCCCCAAACCCATGGCCCGGCCAGACCCCGACTCCTTACCGTCCTGCAGGAGCTCCCGGACAGTCGCTGCAGCCGCTCCGGAGCCCAGAGCCGGACGGCCAGGCAGAGCGAGGCCGCCGTCGCCACCTTCCATGTTGGCAGGTGCCAGGGAGATGGCGTCAGTATCGGCGCGCCCCGCCCAGGTCATGACGCAGAATCCAGGCGCCGCCAGCTCCGCCCAGCCCGCGGCTCCCGGCTGTCCTGGAGATTGCACTCTGTTGCAGCTGGTGGACCGACCCTGGCTGGGAGCGGCGCGGGGTCCAGAGTAGGTGGACGCCGAGGGCCCAGCGCACCAGGGAAGCCGAGGTCGTGGGGCTGGCGCTTTCTTCCGTCTCCCGCCGCACTCCTGGGGCAGGCGGCGTTCCCTGGGCGGAAGAGCAGGTGAGCGCCGGAACGTGGCCGCAGCACTCACCTCTAAAACGAGTATTTAACCTGAGAATGGAACCTCTCGATGGAGGCACTAGAAGAGAACGGAGGTTTCTGGTAGCTTCGTGTGCACGCCACAAGCACAGCTGGAGGGCGTTAATAGCTACCCACCTGTATCTATCACATCCCTTGCTTCGCGTTCTTGGGATAAAGGCAGGCGGGAAAAGCTTGGGGAGGAAGGTTGCCAGGGATGAAAGTGGGGAGAATTAGGGAGAGCCGAGAGTCAGTTAAGTAGGAAGACTGAACCAGGAATAGATAAGTGGGACTCAGTCTGCCTACCCTCCCATGAGACGGTGACCTTAGGCTTTTTCTACCGCTGAGTTTCAGCCACGTGTCCTGAGCGACGCCAGACTTTTCCTTGTCACAAATTGATGGATTTTCCATCCCTCACCTAACAGTATTGGAGCCGTAAAATCATCAGGTTAGTTCCCGTTATATCTTCTCCGCTGTTAACATCGGCAGTATTCACCCGTATTTCTCCCACGATAAATACTAGTAAGTTAACAGGTCAACCACACGTGTGCAAGAAGGTTAAGCATTTCTGACGTAAAAAGAAACGTTAACTTTTCCTTCATGTACAGTAAGTATGTACGCAAGGAACCTATTTTTCGCAGTGCCAGAGCTAAAGTTTTTCTTGATTCAGCTAACGGATTTTCGAGAATGTGATAGTAGTACTTAGCTGTGCCAAAAGCCGTTCGAACATATTAGATGCTCGTAACAACTCAAGCAAGTATGTCTCACTACACTGCATTATGCTTTCTCTTTGTCACAGAGGTTCTCCCCTAATATACTTTGTTTTATTTAAATCACGGTGTGAATAGGATTGAATGTTCTGAATGGTGGTCTCACAAATTGCCAAGGGCAGTGTGCTGAGATTCACATTAGGTTTCATTATCTATACACAAAATTTGACTTCAATAATTTTTGAATATTAATGATGAAAAGCATTATCTTTTAATTATGGATTGTTTTTCCTTCCCTGGCTTTTACATTGAAAATTTTAGAAAAGTTACATAATATTCATTCATTCAATGAAGAGTTTTGAGTCTCTACTATATGTACCAGCATGAGTGTACAAACATTAGGTTCAATCCCTGTCTTATCCCAAAGGAGCTAATAGGTAGGTAGAAACCCATTTAAACAAACAGTATTACCAAGTGCTTTGGAGGATATGGATTTGTTTATTCCCAAGCTTGGCTGCCCATTAAAATCACCTGCAGAGGGCTTCCCTGGTGGCGCAGTGGTTGAGAGTCTGCCTGCCGATGCAGGGGACACGGGTTCGTGCCCCGGTCCGGGAAGATCCCATATGCCGCGGAGCGGCTGGGCCCGTGAGCCATGGCCGCTGAGCCTGCGCGTCCGGAGCCTGTGCTCTGCAATGGGAGAGGCCACAACGGTGAGAGGCACGCATACCACACACACACACAAAAAAAAACCTACTGATTTATTCATTCACCAAATATGTATTAAGGGATGCCTTCTTCGTGCCATGTGCTGGGACTACAAGAATGAATAAGTACCACCTGTTGCACATGGATTAAATACCTCTGGAAAGGTAGAAATTAAGTTACACAAGGTCAGGGAACAAATGCACTGGTTACAACAAATTCCCCTTGATACTCTATGGTCTTTTGATCTATTTAGCTGGCTACCATCATACAAACTGGACTTGTCATATTACTTTTAACTCTACTTTGCATAATTACTGTTTTTGCATAATTATTTTTAAGCTCTGTACTTGTTGCCTGTTAAACGTTTGTAGAAACAGCTTACTCAACAGGGTGATTCTAGCTCAGTGCTTCAGGATGATCTCCAGTGCTTACAACCTAGATGGAGTGTAGACTTTAGATGGGAAATTCCTGAATGTTCTTCTTCATGCTCCTCCTTGTTACTCAAATGTGGCTTCAGTGGTTTCCAGTCGCTATACACCTTCCCTCTGACGTGGGACATGACAATCAGGAAACGCTCTTCCTGGTACCAAGGGACAAAAACCACTAAATATGGACAACCTGACTTGATCAGCAATGCTTTTGAGGAAAGTTCTTGATCAAAAGAGGGAAATGTGAAAATAAAGAAAACTTCATTTAAAGTGGCGTCATGAAGCCCTGAAGGGAAAGCTCTCATGTATGCACCACTTGTGGCTGCCTGCATAACCAGCAGGAAGAAGAACAGTAAAAATTATTTTAGGACTTGCCTGGTGGTGCAGTGGTTGAGAGTCCGCCTGCCGATGCAGGGGACGCGGGTTCGGTCCCCGGTCCGGGAAGATCCCACGCGCCGCGGAGCGGCTGGGCCCGTGAGCCATGGCCGCTGAGCCTGCGCGTCCGGAGCCTGTGCTCCGCAACGGGAGAGGCCACAACAGTGAGAGGCCCGCGTACCGCAAAAAAAAAAAAAAAAAAAAAATTATTTTAACAACAACAACAAAAGAATGAATAAGAGTGAAATTATTCTTGCTAAAGTCACAATGACCTAGTTGCCATTGGACACTTTTTAGTCTTTACTTAACTCTTCTGTGATTTTTAAGATGTTTATCCCCTCCCTCCTTTGTAATACTATTCCCTCTCTTGACTTCTGAATATCACGTTTCAGATTTATTCCTCCCAGCTCCAGAGTTCATCTCTCTGTCTCCTTTACATTCTTTTTTTTCCCCTTTTACTTAACTGTTGGTGCTTCTAAGGATTTCTACAAGATATGGCATCCATAAGTACTTTGTCCATGTTTTTAGTTTCAACATATTACCTAAAGGTTAAAGACTTATCTCTAGCTTTTTCTTTAGTACCATATCTATATAACCAGTTATGAGGCATCACCACCTGGAAATCCCCTGAGCACCTCAACTTCAATGTGCCCAAGCGTGGAGTCATTTCCCTCCCAAAGCCTGTTCCTCCTCCTGGTTCTCACTCATTGATTGGAATGGCCATCTGCCCAGTCTCTAAAGCCAAAAGTGTACACATCATCCTAGAATTCTTCCTTATTACACAACACATGCTGTCATCAGGTGATTTCCACCTCCTAAATGTGTTGCTAGTTTATTTTTATCTCTAAATAGCTCCTAAATGTGTTCCCTTTCCTCTGTCCTCATTCCTGGAGTCCCCGGTCAGATACTTATTACACACAGCTTGGTCTACTACAGTGGCCTCCTTACTGTTATTTTACCAACAGCCCTAACCCCTCCATCGAAATCTTTCTGAATCAGTAATCTGACCATGTCATTTCTCTGCTAAAATTTTTCAATTACAACTAGTGTACAAGGAAAGACAAATATCTTACACAAAAATATATGCCCATGGAAGTATGTCACTTGCACAAGTTAACATGTTGAGTGCATATGTAAAAATCACCCACAGAGGAGGAAAAATGGCTGAGAACCAAGGCCCTACAGTTTAAAATCTAAAATATCTTAACCTGGTGTATAGGCCCTCTAATGCCCTTTCTAGTCTAGTTACAACTCAAGCAATGCTGAACTGTTGTTAATGGTTCACTGAAAACATCAAGCATTTTTATGCTGCTGTGGCTTTATACCTGTTCTCTGTAACTGGACACTTCCCCATCTCCCATGTAGTGTCAGCTCAAGATTTCCTTCATCCATTGTTGACTTCCCTCACTTCTCTAGACAGTTATTTCTACAGTGCTTAAATTGTGTTTGAGTGTGTGTATTAGCATTATTGTGTAAGTTTGTCTAGTACAGTTTCAAGGACACAGAAAATATATTTTCATCTGTGTTCCCAACATGTAGCAGAAACTTGATATTTGTTGAATGAATAAAAATGAGATCAGCTGGGATTCCGAGAAGATTGTCAGAGTCATCAGGACGGGGGATTATGAGTACAGAGACTGTGAGCCAGTGAAAACGAGCTCAAGGTTTAATTAAAGGTACCACTTGGGCTTCCCTGGTGGCGCACTGTTTGAGAGTCTGCCTGCCAATGCAGGGGACACGGGTTCGAGCCCTGGTCTGGGAGGATCCCACATGCTGCGGAGCAACTGGGCCCATGAGCCTGCGCGTCTGGAGCCTGTGCTCCGCAACAAGAGAGGCCGCGATAGTGAGAGGCCCGCGCACCGCGATGAAGAGTGGCCCCCGCTTGCTACAACTGGAGAAAGCCCTCGTGCAGAAACGAAGACCCAACACAGCCATAAATAAATTAATAATTAATATAATTAATTTTAAAAAAGAAAAGGTACCACTTAGTTGACACACCTGCAGGAGATGCAGAGTGAAGGACAAGCCCCAAGTGTCTGACTTGAGTGCGTAGGGGTGGATGGTGATGGCATAACCAGGGTATGGAATGCAAGGGAGATGAGACACGTTTGATTCATGAAAAGGCAACTACCTTTCTTTTGCTTTACACTTTACCTACGTAGGTGGCTTACATCTTTCTAATCATGAATTTTTGTTTAAAAAAAGCTAGTAACTCTAAATTTTTATTAAGTCAAACAGTAATAGTGATAAAGTGATGAACAGTGATCAGTAAAACTAGCTTATCTTATTCCACCTGTACATTCTCCCTGAGGAAATTGAAATTATTGGTTTATATTTAGGTTATAACAGTACTTTCAGGATTAGCCAAACAAAAAATTGCATGTGGAGCAATCAGACCTTTCTAAAGTTGGTCCATATTTGTTTTTAAGTTGGTAAGGTCAAAATTGGAATATGGAAAGCAGCCAACACTATGAAATGATAGGATTTTAAGTACAGTATAGCAACTAGAAAACACAGGAATTACCTAATTTAATCACTTGTCCCTCTTTGGGTATAAAAGTGATTTACTATGCAATTATGTGATTACAATTGAGATTTTCATGAAACAATGTTCATGAAACATTTAAATCCTTAAAAATAATAATTAGAGGTTTGTTTGCCTTCTGATTAAAATAAAAAGAAGAGGATTTGAGAATAAGAATAAACATTCTTATACACAGGGAGATGAGCTCGGTGCTTTGTGACCACCTCGATGGGTGGGATAGGGAGGGTGGGAGGGAGACGCAAGAGGGAGGATACATGGGGATATATGTATACATATAGGTGATTCACTTTGTTATACAGCAGAAACTAACAACATTGTAAAGCAGTTATACTCCAATAAAGATGTTAGATAAATACATAAATAAACCAGTACATCTTTTGAAATGCTGACTACTTAAAGTTGTTCTGTTACTGCCATTTAACTTTCCTGGATAAAACAAGGTATTTCAAAGTGCCAGACATACACAGTACTATATATGAAATGATTCAAATCAAATTTGTTGGTTAATCAATGCCAAACAAAGTAAAATGGAAAATCTAAAAAGTAACATGGAAAATCGTAATATGTATTCTAGGAAGATATCCTGTGGTTTTCCACATCCTGAGCATTTATAAATTTGAGCAGAAAATGTTACAATAGTGGGTTAAGTATAGAATTCAAAACTGTTAGTGTTTGACTTGAACAGGGTAATTTGTACAGAATATAAATGTCATAATTGCACAGTGTGCTGAAAACTATCTGTGATTTATAAATAGATGCAGAATTCAGTAGTATCCTATTCGATACTGTGAAAAGAAGCTAAGAAGATTCCTAAGCCCACAAACCTGATGAAAAATATGTGTTCTTGGCAATTGAAATTGTAAGAATGATGGGATTCATCAAGTGAAAGTGGCTTTTCTCTTCGCAAACTGATTATCTTTTTCAGATTTGAAAGAAATCTGTATTCATGAAGAGTGACTGCATGCAAACCACAACATGTCAAGAAAGAAAAAAAGATCCAATAGAAATGCTTCATTCTGGGCAGCTGGTAAAAGTCTGCGCCCCAATGGTGCGATATTCAAAGTAAGTATTGTTAAATGGTTGATGAGCTTAGGTGTGATTTCCTTTTATGCTCTGACTTCTTAAAAGTAAGACCACTCCACCACATGGGATCTTCAGACGCCTAGCTTTGGGACCAGGGTCCGGTCTTGACTCCTCGTGCTACCAACTGCCTGGTATGTGTATGATCTAAGTGGTCAGACAGTATTTGTCTTTTTGAGACTGGCTTATTTAACTGAGCATAATATCTTCAAGGTTCACCCATGTTGTACCATGTATCAGAATTTCCTTCCTTTTTAAGGCTCAATAATATTCCATTATATGTATATACTACATTTTGTTTATCCATTCATCCCAGCTTGAGTTGCTTCCATCTTTTGACTCTTGGGAATAATGCTTCTGTGAACATGGATATATAAATATCTTTTTGAGACCTTGCTTTCATTCTTTGTGGTATATGCCCAGAGGTGGAATTGCTAGATCATATGACAAATCTATTTTTAATTTTTGAGGAATTGCCCTGCTATTTTCCAAAGCAGCTACACCATTTTATATTCCTACCAGCAGTACACAAGAGTTTAGTCTCTCAGCATTTCTCATCAACACTTGTTGTCTTCCAGGGTTTTTTTGTTGTTGCTTTAATAGCCATCCTAATGGACGTGAATTATCTCATTGTGGTTTTTATTTGTATTTTTCTAGTGATGTTGAGCAACTTTTCACATGCTCATTGGCTATTTGTATATCTTCTTTGGCACAATGTCTCTTCTAGCCCTTTGCCCATTTTTGAATCAGATTGTTTGGTTTTTTGTTGTTGCTGTTGTGTTTACTCTGGAGTTTTGAGAATTCTCTATATTAGATACTACTCTTGTCAGATATGTGGCTTGCTTATGTGTTCTCCCAGCATGTAGCTTGTCTTTTCATCCTCTTAACAGGGTCTTTGGCAGAGCAAAAGTTTTTATTTTATGATGAAGTCCACTTTATCAATGTTTCCTTTTGCAAATTGTGCTTTTGTTGTCAAGTATAAGAAATTTTTATGTAGCTCTAGATATTAAAGATTTGTCTTATGTTTTTTCTAAAAGTCTTTTAGTTTATGGTTTACATTTAAGTTCATAATTTTTCATTAATTTCTGTGTAAGTGTGAGACTTAGGCTGAGGTTTGTTTGTTTGTTTTTGCCTGTGGATGTCTAATTACTCCAGTACTATCTGTTGAAAAGGCTATCTTCCCACTATTGAATTACTTTTGCATCTTCATCAAAACTCAGTTGAGCATGTTTATATGGTTCTTTTTCTGCATTCTCTGTTCTAATCCATTGATCTATGTGTCTGTCCCTCTACCAATACCATACAGTCTTGATTACTGTAGCTATATAATGTCCTGAAATTAAGTAAACTTAATAAATCCCACTTTTCTTTTTCAAAATTGTTTTAGCTATTTTAGTTCCTTTGCCTTTCCAAATAACTTTTAGGGTGATCCTTTCTATACCTACAAAAAAATCCTGCTGGATTTTCCATAAGAATTGTATGAAAAATGCATATCAATTTGGGGAGAACTGAATTCCCTACTGTGTTGAGTCTCCTCATGAACATGGTACGTCTCTCCATTTATTTAGATCTTCTTTGATTTCTTTCATCAGTATCATATAGTTTTCAGCATACATTTTCTGTACATATTTTGTAAGGCTTACACTCAATTATTGTACTTTTGATTTCAGTGTCCATGTGTTCATTGCTGGTGTATAGAAGTAAAATTGCTTTTTGTGTGTTGACCTTACATTATGTGAACTTGCTATGTTTACTTATTGGTTCTAGGACGTCCCTCTTACAAATTCCTTAGGATATCTAAGTAGACAATCATGTCATCTGCAAATAGAGACAGTTTTACTTCTTCCTTTCCATCAGATACCTCTTGTTTCTTTTTCATGCCTTATTGCACTGACTAGAAGTTGCAGCACTGTACTGAATAAGAGTGATGAGAGCAGACATCTTTCCCTTGTTCTTGATCTGGGGGGAAAGTATTCTTTCACCTATAATTGGGTTGGCCAAAAAGTTGATTTGGGTTTTTCCATAAGATCTTATGGAAAATATATATAAAGATCCTAATATAATATTAAGTGTAGAATTTTTTGTGGATGTTCTTTATCAGGTTGAGAAAGTTCCCTCTATTCCTGTTTTCCTGAGAGGCTTGTTTTAAAAATCACGAATGCTGTTTTGTCCAGTGCTTTTTCTGCATCAATTGATACAATCATGTGATTTTTTTTTCTTTAGCCTGTTAATATGATGGATTACAGTGATTCATTCTGAATATTGAAACTTCTGTTTTAACTAGCTTTTTCTGACACCACCACAGCAGGGGAAGGATGAGAAAGCACCACCTCATTACTCTCAGGTGGAGGTAGAAGCCTAGGTTTTCCACTTGGTCTCCTTTGACACCCCCGGGGGGCATTACTCATTACTGCTGAGAAGGGGTGAGAGTTCCAGCTCCCCATGCAGGGGGTGGCCTGGCAACTGCTGGGCAATGATGAAAGTCCTGGCTCTTCACTAAGCATTCTCTAACACTACTCCCGGAGGAAGGGAGAAGGGCACCTCACTGCTGCAGGGTTGGTGTGGAATTCCAGGCTCCCCACATGGTCTCCGCTGATACCCTCCTTGTTACTGGCCGGCAGGGATTAAAGCCCCAGCTCCCTACCTGGCCTTCTCTAACACCACCGTTGAGGGGTGTTGGAGAACTTTGTGACAGCTTTGGAACGGTACAAGTGTAAGCTCCCCACTCGACCTTCGCTTGTGGAGGTGAGGGCCACAGCTTTTTCTCTGGTGTTGGGCTGGGGTAGAGCCATTATTTAAAAGCTTGCTAGGCTGCCCCTTTCTTGGTGCTTTGGCTAGAGAGCAGGCTTTTGCTGGGGCTGTTTTTGTCTGCACCCATTGCTATTTCCAGGTTGCCAGCTTCTTCAGCTTCAAATCTGGGATATTTGAGGCAAAGAGAAAACCCAGGGAACTCACCATTGTTGTTCCTTAGGTCCTGCCCGAGGTCACTAGCCTGCCCACTCTCTTCTCACCACCTTTCAGAGTTTCCCTACGTTTGTTTTGTATATGATATCCAGAGTTTTTAGTTATACTAAGCAAGAGGAATAGGGAAGAGTACATCTACTGCACTTTCCCATAGACAGAACTTTTCTCTAATAAATATTAAATACTTAATAATTAACTAAACTAAACTCTGATTATGGTGCTTTCTAAATGCCTAATTAAAGTTTTATATGCTCTCAGGTTGGCTTTTAGAACACTGGTAAGAAAATACAGTTGTGATCTGTGCTATACACCAATGATAGTTGCTGCTGATTTTATCAGATCTATAAAAGCCAGAGACAGTGAATTTACCACAAACCAAGGTATGTGAAAGCTAGAGTTTGCTGCCTTTGTAAAACTTTAAAAACAAAACGACAAAACTCAACACTTTTGTCTAATCAGAGACAACACAATTCGGAGATTTTATCTTAAACTCTTTCAGTTTCTTATGGTTTTTATAAGTTTTTTAAAATATGTTTTTATTCAGTACCTTGTAAACTATGGATAATAGATCGAAGTTTTAGTCAGCCCCATTCTCTCACCTAGACTATTAGGTTAGATTCCTATCTCACTGCCTCCAGTCTTATCCCATTCCAAACTACCCTCCAGACAGCCCCAAGTGACCTCTCTAAAATGTAAATTTGATCACTTCTTCTCCCTGCTTACAATCTTCCTTAGACCTTTCATCACCTAAAACAGTGTTTCTCAAAGTGTGAGCTCCCAGACCAGTTAACATCAGCATTATCTGAAAACTTGTTAAAAATGGAAATTCCAGACTCCACCACAGGCCTACTGAATCTGAAACTCTGGGTATGTGTCAGGCAATCTGTGTTTTAAAAAGCCCTCCAGGTGATTCTGAGCTTGCTAAAGATTGAGAGCCACTGACCTAAAGAGTAAAATTCCAGCACATGTGGATAATATAAAAAGTTCTTCATGATCTGGCCTCTGAATAATGTGTTCTGCAGCTTTATCTTCCATTAGTTTCTCTCCATAGCCCACCAACTTTATTCTTCAAAATAGTAAGTTATTTTAAGTCCCTGAACATGCCCTAATCTCTCACACTTCTCTACCTAGAATGTCCTTCTTAGGCCTGTCCCCGCATCCCTATCCCCCTGGGAAAGTACAGTTCGTGCTTCTTAATGCTGTAAAACTGTGAACCAAGGAACTTGCCTAATCACCCTCCATTCATGTCCTGTCTGTAAGCCCCGGCTTTTTGTTGTACTTAATCCTACTGTACTGTAATTTCCTCCTCACATTCCTGTCTCTCCCACTAGACTATGGGCTTCTTGAGGGTTAGAATTCTTTCTTGTTGATTTGTATCCTCAGCTTCTAGCACAGCATTGAAAATATATTTGACCAATAAATGGTTGTTAGATTGAAATTTTATAACTCTCTTGAGTTACAAAGGAGAAAGCACCCTACCTACATCCTCAGGAAAAAGCAAATTCTCCTATCCCTCAGATAATCCTGTAAACCAGTGGATTGCCATAGAAATTCTGAGTCAGTAGAACTAGAGCGATACCCAGAAATCTGCATTTTGGTAAACACCCAGTGAATCTCATACAGGTAGTCCTCAAAAAGAACTTTGGAAAAGTTAAAATACATCTATTCGGAATTTATAACACCCAAAGATGAGAAAAATGTGTCCTTTAAAACCTAGGAAATCTCTGATACATTTGGCTATGTTAAAATTTAGACTTTTATATATAAAAAGAGAGCACAGATATTCTCAAAGACAAATGAAAAACTGGGGAAAATATTTATAATATTTTTGATGTTTATGATAGATAGCAGAGCTAATTTCTTTATTTTTTAATTTAAATAAGAAGAAGAAAGGAGCAACTAAAAGAAAAATTGTACATAGAGAACTATGCAAAGAATATGGAGAGAGAGGCTACAAATAAAAAATTATGCTGTTGGGTATACAGTGTAGGATAAGTTGTAAGGAAATCAGAACTGTCATCGACATTGGTGTATATCTATATTGGTAAACTCTTGAAAGAAGATTTTGTAATATACTTCAAAATGTTAGATGCCCGCCCAGCAGTTATACTCCTAGGAATTTACTTCATGAATATACTCACAAAAGCATGTATATGGAGTATCTTCATCGCAGCATTGTTTGCAAGAGCCGCAAATGAAAAATAATCTATGGTCCATCCATCACAGTGGAATACGCCACTAAAAAGAGGAAAATAGGTCTGAATACAGGTCCCAGACACATCCGGGGCAAAACACAATATGGATAGCAACGTACATAGAATGTTCACATTTGCTTAAATTTTATAGGTATTCATAAAATTGTTCTAGAATGCAGTAAGCTAATTCCCACCTTTGGGAAAGGGGTCTGTTTGGCAAGGGTGTTGTACTTTTCGTTTTATCTAATTTTTTACTATTTGAATTTGTACCAAATCTAAATTGCATCTAATTTAAAATATTTTAAATTATTTTAATGCTATCTTGTTTGAACAGATGCTTCTTAGGCTAAAAATAGTTATTGTTACTTTATCCTGTACAGACATTCAAATTTGGTATCTCGTGTGCATGTGTGTGTGTTTCTGTGAATTTTAATGTTGAGCTATTTGTTTTATCAGGTGATTGCCCATTGATTGTTCAGTTTGCTGCTAATGATGCAAGAATTTTATCTGATGCCGCTCGTATAGTCTGTCCTTATGCGAATGGAGTAGACATTAACTGTGGTTGTCCTCAGAGGTAAAGCTTAACGAAGTTGGAAGAATTTTCAAAAAGATTAGGAAAAACTATGTGAACATGGTAAACTGTCATTCTGGTATTCCAAAAATTAAAAAGTAAGGAAAATAGAGATAAAGAACTTGGGCTCTAAATAAGAAGCAAGAAAAAATAAGGAAATATTATTTAGAAACATACATGCAAAGATATTTTCTGATGGCTACAATATATAGACCCTTGACAAGTTTTTGTCTCACCTCACCACTAGAATTTTTTTTATGTGTGGATCTGCCTTGAACCTCATCCATAAGTAATTATGTGAGACTGATGTTTATGGCAATCCCTAAAATGTGTTTTTACTGCTATGTCAGACATACTTGCTCTAAACACTATGATTCTGTGATTTGGGAGATCACTTGTTTTCTCTTACTTAATTTCAGTTATAAGAAAACCTTCTTATAATTACCTTTTCTTCCTATACCATAGTTATTTGGTTGAGTCTGAGTAACTGGGTGTTGATAGGATGTATTTATTTTGACCATAATATCCCTACCTTCCTGGCACTATACTAGATTATCTGTCAATAATTCACAGTGTGTTCAAAGAATAAAATCAAGGCTTTATGTATAGCATAATCCAAATCAGATTAGATATATTTGAATACTCATTAGGAGAGTTCAGTAAGCTGTTTAGTGGTATTGGAATGCTGTAAGCCAAAAATATCTTTCCTCTTAAGATTAATAAAACCTCTTGTTATGGACCATAAACATCAAATTTGGAATTTAAAAAATCTCTAGTAATTGCAATTACAAATACTTAAATCTGTTTTGGTTGAATGAACTTTAATTTTCTCACTTGCCAGTGAAAACCATTTCCCCTAAGTATTTCTTGATCTGGGAACATGTTTTCCTAATCTCGATACACTTAGAACTGTTGGATCTATGAATTTTAAAAATCTGGTTCCATTCCAGGTTGCTAGGTAGAGAAATAATAAATGCACTTACTGTGCTTTTAGAATTGTATCTTCTCTTCCAGCTGATAACAATTTATTTGTTGTTGTATTTACTCTATGAAGGTGGGCATTGGCAGAAGGTTATGGAGCTTGCTTAATAAACAACCCAGAGCTTGTTCGAGACATGGTGAAACAAGTAAGAAATCAAGTGGAAAATCCCAGATTTTCAGTATCTATTAAAATAAGGTAAAGATAATATTTTAATCTACTAACAAGATAGTCCATTACTCAGGAAATAAAAGAATATTCCTTTTGTCTGAAGGTGTGGAGATGTCTACTCTTCGTAAGTAGGCATCTAGTATATGAAAATGTTAAAATAAAACATTTAGTAAATGAATAGATAGCATAATTTTTATTTATAATCCAAAAAATTTCTTCGTATTTTTTAAGAAAAATTAAAATATGCCTTTATTATTAAAAACTCTCTCCCAAGAGAAACAACTTTTTCCATGTACTATTTAATTAACTAATGCTAAGAAACATTCCTGATACCAAGAGTAGAAAATAGGATTGATATTTGCTCTAAAATTTCACAGTGAAAAGAAGATAATCTAAAAATTAGTCTTTTGGTGACAGGTTAAAAACATATTTCAAGATAAATTATTATAATTCTCCCACTTGCAGATCGGAACATGCACAGCAAATATTAAGATAGCACCTTTCAATGCATCTATGATAGTACTTTGATGAATCTTTCAGTTATCAAAGCCAAGAGAGAGGAGCACTGGGTAAAAGTTATTTGTCATCCTATTGTTATCAATAGTGAAATAGCTAAATTCAAGGTCTTGAATGGGAACTGATTGCTGAACAAAACCTCACTGATAGCGGCACGTGGTGATAATATGATATAGCATAGGTAAACTAAATAATGTAACAGCTGAAATATTTTTCTATTTAGTTTATTGATGTTAGCATTAAGATTTGTGTGCTGTGAAAAGATAGATATGATTTTGAAATTATAGGATCCATGATGACCTTACAAGAACTGTAGATCTTTGTCGAAAGGCTGAAGCAACAGGGGTTTCCTGGATTACAGTCCATGGAAGAACTGTTGAAGAAAGACATCAGCCAGTTCACTATGAGGCCATTAAAATAATTAAGGAAAATATGTCTATACCTGTAATTGCTAATGGAGACATCAGAAGCTTAAAAGAAGCAGAAAATGTGTGGCATATTACTGGGACAGATGGTAAGAAATAATTACTTCAGTTTTTTTGTTTTTTAATTAGCAGAAAAATTAAAAAGTGGGGGTGGGAGAATAATGTTAATGTGATTTTCATTATTTTTCTTTCATATGGAGCCATATTTTCCTGTTTTACCAATTTAAGCCTAGCAATTTACTAAAATGATGTTAATCCTTATACTTAGAAACAACAGATTATTTTAATTGGGGTAAGTTAGTTCAGTTAATTCTCTGCCACCATCTCATCCAGTTAGTGACCACTAGAGCCTATAGAATTTGTGAATCCAAGAGTGGTCATAGGAGCCAAAGAAAGCCTCAGACTGCTATGCAGTTTCATTATCCCCTTCAACTTTGGCATACCAAGCCCCGTCATACCTGTTGCTGGATGAGAGAATGCAGACAAACTTCAAGCAAACCCAATTTATGACAATCCAGATTTACTCTTAAATCCAGAAAACTAATTTTTTAATGTAGAAGTCTTTATAATATAAGAAAAAAAGTCTTGTGAGTTCATTTACACTTAATTGGTTTATAAAAAATATCAAAATGAATTCTTTAATAAGAATTAGTCTAATACAAGGGAATTGTGAAACCTTGTAATAATACTTTATTTTTGAATATTCTTAGTTTGTTTCACTGAGTTTGACCCCATAACCATGAGTTCTTAATGTGTGGACACACGTGATGTGCTTTAATTTGTAGGTGTGATGGTTGCAAGAGGACTCTTAGCCAACCCGGCCATATTTGCTGGATATGAGGAAACCCCGCTGAAATGCATCTGGGACTGGGTTGACATTGCTCTTGAACTTGGAACTCCTTATATGTGTTTCCATCAACATTTAATGTACATGATGGAAAAGATAACTTCGAGGCAGGAAAAAAGAATATTTAATGCTTTGTCAAGCACATCAGCAGTCTTAGATTACCTTACAGAGCATTATGGGATTGACTGGACTTCCTAAATTATTTTCTATCTTTAGTGAGACCACCCAGGGTCACATCTTGGTTTTCACTTTGAATCAGTGGCTCTCAAACATTAGTATAAAAACAATGCCCTGACAGAATTTGTAAAGGTCATTCCTAGACTGTATCCTCAGAGATTCTGATCCAGTAAATCTCTAGGGTGGACCCAAAATTTAGTTTTAAAGAAGACCCCAGGTGGTTCAAACATTGACAAACATTGCTCTGAATCCTATTATGGATTTAAAACCGTAAGAATTTTTTTCTTAAAGGAATCATGTTTTTAACATTTTTAAATAAATAAAATTTTTATTTTGATACTAAAAGTATGACTCATGGTATCTGTAAGTTAACATTAGGTATGTTTTAAATGAAAATAAGAGCAGAAAAGTGTGAACAAATTCCAACATCTGTATAAAGTGAAAAGGAACAAGAAATTCTGTATAGAATGCATTCAGGGCTTAAATTAAAAGTTCAAATTGGAAAATCAAACTGCTACTTCCTAATTCATGAATTACACACCTCAAGGTATTTCTTTAAATTGCATGTAACAGAAGTTAATTAGATGTGATGTTTTCTATAATTTAAAACTAAGATTCCATGAAATTCTTTAAATGACATTAAATTTGTTACATATCGAGCCTTCTAAATCTTTAGAAGATTGAGAGCTTGGTAAACATACCTGTATATAAAGTGATATTAATTTATGTCCCCCACATCTTAAATATAAAAAATTTGGTAGCTAATCTGGAGATGATTACACAGTCAGCCCTCAGTGCTAGACCACTTTGTATATGGGACTTGAGCATCCACAAATTTTGGTACCCACAAGAGTCCTAGAACCAATGCCCCACAGATACCAAGGGACAGCTGTGTATTTGAAATATTATTTCCTGGAGAACAGCAACCAGGTTTTATTTTTAATTTAAAAACCTAATTTTCATACCCTGTTAATAGTAATGTTATTTTTATGCTTCCCAGCAGTTGATGATAATTTTAACTTTAAAGTTCCATGGTTTAGGGAATTCCCTAGCCGTCCAGTGCTTAGGACTCCCTGCTTTCACTGGCAAGGGTGCAGGTTCAATTCCTGGTGGGGGAACTAGGACCCCTGGAAGCTGTGCAGCACAGCCAAAAAAACTAAAAAATTAAAAAAAAAATAAAGTTCCATGGTTTGGGGATGTCACTAACAGAATTTTGTTGGTGGTGAATGTGCCACTGCAAGAATTATCTCAGGGACTTCCCTGGTGGCACAGTGGTTAAGAATGTTCCCGCCGGGCTTCCCTGGTGGCGCAGTGGTTGAGAGTCCGCCTGCCGATGCAGGGGACACGGGTTCGTGCCCCGGTCTGGGAAGATCCCACATGCCGCGGAGCGGCTGGTCCCGTGAGCCACAGCCGCTGAGCCTGCGCGTCCGGAGTCTGTGCTCCGCAACAGGAGAGCCCACAACAGTGAGAGGCACGCGCACCGCAAAAAAAAAAAAAAAAGAATCTTCCCGCCAATGCAGGGGACACGGGTTCGAGCCCTGGTCCAGGAAGATCCCACATGCCACGGAGCAACTAAGCCCACGTACCACAATTACTGAGCCCGTGCTCTAGAGCCCTCGTGCTGCAACTACCGAGCCCACACACCGCGTGCGCAACTACTGAGCCCACACACCGCAACTACTTAAGCCCGCTGGCCTAGAGCCCGTGCTCTGCAACGAGAAGCCACCGCAACGAGAAGCACGTGCACCACACGAGGAGTAGCCCCCGCTCGCCACAACTAGAGAAGGCCCACACACAGCAACCAAGACCCAAAGCAGCCCCCCCAAAAAAAAAAATTATCTCAGGTTAAAATAAAACAGTTCTGTAATTAAGATATTGGTCTATATTACCAACATAAAAACTGTTAAAAGGAGACAATTATCTAAACTGCTTAATTCAACAGTTTGGAAATATTAAATAAATCCGTTTTAACATAAGCACTATGTTGCCATTTTTTTATTTAAAACATTCTGTGCTTTCATTTTTCAATTAACGGATCTTTAAAGATAACTGGCTTTTTCATTAAATGAGTAGTATGTTAGCAAATAGGGAGCTATAGTCAAAACTTAGTGATTTTTACGTTTGTAAATTAACTTTGTTACAACCAGTGTTCTGAGGACAGCAGCATAATTAAAGTAAGGTGCACAGCCGTTCAAGGAACCAGTGTAGAAAGGCAAGGAGTTCTAAATGCCTTTGATTTTTTTGAAGTTCCTAATGGTTAATTTATGTTGTCCTTTTTTCTTTTCCATGTAATCAAGTATACTTGTGATAAGAGAAAGCACTGATTTAAATGTGTTTTTATATTCAGTAACCACCTCGTTTTCACCATTTGCTTAATCTTCCCAAAATCGTCTCCAGGAGAATACTTTTATGTGCATTCCTGATACGTTAATATTGGGGGGGAAATCTTTAAAATTTTGAGTGTTTTCACGCAATTTGAAAATCTAGAAAATAGTAATTGAAAGAATATACCATACCCACGTTGTTGTCCTTTCCAGGCAGTCCCCAAACATCACCCGAAAGTGTACTGCCTCTTCCCAGCCCATGGACAAGAGTAAAAAACTTCACACGAAGCGTATGTTGGACGCTACCTATCCCCCTACATTCTCCGAACAAAATGCCGCACAACCAGCTTGTTCCGGACAACGAAACTGTGTCTACGGTAAAATACAAACCAGGAAAGGAGTGTTTTAACCACGTTCACTGAGTGTGCAGCACGCTATCTAACCCTCCCGCCCCGGCGCCACTCCTCGCCGGACCCCAGCAAGCCCTTTCAGAACATCGGTTAAGCTCACCCCTCCCACGCAAGCCACACTTTATTAGAAATGTTAAGTCGGCTCCAGAAGAAGTTGCACTTGGGAGCCCCAAGCAGCGGATCAGACCCTCTAATCCACCACCAATTAGAAAACAATTATTGCTAATCATCTTGTTCGCACGCCTGGAACATCGCCTGGGACCGGCCCCCGAGACCGGAATTAGGAGATGAAGCCTGCGGGGCTGCGGGTGGGGGCGGGGCGCGCTCCCCTCCGCCCGCCGCGGCGTGTGACGTCCCAGGCGTCGGCGGCCGCGGAGCCGCGCGGGGAGCCAGGCGGCCTCAGGAGGGGTAAGGTCGGGCGGGAAATCTGGGGGGGCCGCGGGCCCCAAGGCGGCGTCGAGCGCGGGGTAGCGCCGCTCTCGCCGCGGTAGGACCGCGGGGTGGGCTCTGCCCCCCGGCGCGTTCGCTGGGTGGGAGTGCCCCCGGGCGCGGGCGTTAGCAGAGGCTGGCGTTAGGCTGCTGACGCCGCAAAGCTGGACGGAAAGCACGTCCGCGGTGCCGCTCAGGCCGCCTGGCCTGTTCCGCACGTATCGCTGGGGAGATGCAGACGCCGCCCTCCGGGCCCACCCTCGACCCGCTCCGTCCCCTCCCCCAACTCCCCGCCCGTCCCCTCCCCCAACTCCCCGCCCCGGGTCTCAGTCGGGCGCCTCCAGTAGAGGGGAAAGTCGGTTCCTGTAAACCTCCTGGCCGGAAACCTCGCGCCCCGGGGGCCTTTCTTGAAACTGAATTTTCTTGGAAAGGCGGTAGAGTGAAATAAGTGTTTCTCTATTTAGGTGTGAAGAAAAAAAATGACACTTCAATGGGCGGCAGTTGCAACTTTTCTTTACGCTGAAATAGGACTCATTTTAATCTTCTGTCTACCTTTTATTCCTCCACAGAGGTAGGAAACCTCCCAAGCGTTACAATAATAAATATATGATGAGCTCTTTAGAAGGTGTAGTGTGTTAACGGAAAAAGTTTTCTTAAGATTGAAAAGGTTTCAGTGCTGTTTATATAAAAGGCGCTGTTTAGAAATAAACTCACAAACCAATTAGGTAATATGTGATGACCATATTAAAATATCACATTACATAAAACTTTTTATTATATGTACAATTAACTTTTCCCCCACCCTTCTATAGGAAGGGCCTCGTCTTTTCGGTTCTTTTGATTGCAGATGTAATAAAGCAGTGGTCATACTTTTGTCACCTGTCTTGTCGTTAGCTTTTACCTTCGTTTTATTGCCCTGAATTACAGCAGTGAACTTAAATAAACGTAAATGCGTAAATGCTGTTTACAGCACAGCATGATGCAGAAATGTTTCAGTGGGGCAGTGGAATGACCATTTGGAAACTTAAGCCAATAAATGATTCTTAGTTTTGGCCTTACATAATTCATTAGTGTTCGTTTAATGGCAATTTTACTGCTTTATCCCCATACAGAATTAATATATATTAAACGTACTAAATATGAAAAGTATCGGAACCATACATTAGCATTAGTTCCTTAGTAGAAAACCTTCGAAGGTCTTTCAGTACTATTTCAATCGAAGCCTTGGCTCACTTTACCCCTGTAATAACCCACTTATTAGGAGTTCAGTTTTACCTCGGGACTGGATCGTGTGAATGATAAAATACACTTGTATAAAAATGTTGCAAGACATTTGTTCACATAAAAGAAAATAAATGAGATCCTAGAGATAACCCACTGAAATTTAGTAGATTTCTCTGCTGGAAGAGACTTAAGAAAGTTTTTATCTTTACTCAGGGTCCGGTAGTCTTCCACAACTTTTAGCTTGCTTCTAACCTACCTGGATTTCCCCTCACTTCTGTTTTCGTCTATCAGCTGTACCATCACTGTTTTCTTTCTTACAAAAGGAAAAATTGAATTGTTATGTAGGAAGGGAACTTGGAGATGATTTTATTCAGTCCATTCATTCTATGGGAAGGTGGCCCTGACTGAGGTCATCTAGCTGATTTGTGGCAAATTCTGGACTAGAATCTGCCTTTCAGTCTAGTACTTTTTCTGTTCCATCACCCTATCTCTTATCCTGTTGATTTTGTTTCAAATCCTTACTAATACCCTGTTAAGCTTTTTGGTAATACTTGCAACAGTAGAATCCCAAATTCAAGAGAAAGACGTTATTTATAAACATCTGACTTATAAATAAGGCTTAAGAATTTGCAAAAAAAATTTCTTTGTCAGTTGATCTCTTCTCCATCAAAATCGTGCATAAATTATGGATTTTTTTCCTGCCAAATATAATTTTTTCCTATCCTGATCAAGTATCTATTTGTTAGATTTGTGTATATGTACATACATCATATAAAAATATCCTCATGGACAAATGTACATAAGAAAAATATGGTATATATACACACAGATAATTTACAATATGCCCTTAACGTGTGTATCCACATCTTTTTTTACCTTTCAAATGTGTAATCACCATACTCTTCAAGGAAAAGTCTTCAGTCTTCATTTAATTTGGCTGTCTACTTTTTTCTCACATACCCACTGGTTAAAGACACATCTCAGAGTTCAGACTGCCTGGGTTTATATCCCAACTGTACAAGTTACTATGTGCCCTTGGGCAATTTATTTACCATCTCTGGCCAGCTTCCTCATCTGTAAAATGGAGGTAATACTAGTATCCACCTCATGTGGTAGTTGTGGAGATTAAATGAGCTAAAACATTTACAAGTGCTTAAAGGGAAGTATGGTAAGGACTCTCTATAGTAGCTATTGTTAGCTTTTCCTTGAATGGAGCCTTATTATAAACTGCTCATTGTCCCCTGTAGGGGGTCTCTTTTGTGTTCCCTTTTATACTGTCAATTTACTTGAAATGTGAATTTACATTTGGACCTAGATCAAGGTATTGCCACTTATGTTCTCTTTCTTAAAATACAAATCTTTGTCATGTAAAATTTGAATAGCATCCTAGGATGGAAGCATAGAGGCAAAAGAAACTGCATTGGTATCGATCTCTGTCTCCCCAAAACTTAAGGTTATTAGAGTTGTTTTCAAAACATAATAAAGTAAGACCTTTTTTTTTTTAAGTTGTAAGAATTTGAAATTTACTTAAGTGCTTATTTCCTTTATATGTCTCCTTTGGACTCAGTTAATGTGTTACTCATTTAAAATGCCCTTGTGCAAAGTTTGTTACCCTTTCAATTGTGGGGTGGATTACTTTGTCACTCTGCCATTTATAATCCATGCTTTCTTACCTCTGTGTCTTTGCTTATACTGTTCATTCCATCTAGATTATTTCATTTTTTTAAAAATTTCATTTTCTCTATGTTCAAATATTGATCTGGGTGGTAATTACATGGGTATGTACACACATAGAAGTCCATCAAGCTATACTTATATTAAATATATATACACATATATAAATTTATATATTTATATATATATATATATATATTTTTTTTTTTTTTTTTTTTCTGGCCACGCTGTGCTGCTTGTGGGATCTTAGTTCCCCAACCAGGGATTGAACCCGGGCCCTCGGCAGTGAGAGCGCTGAGTCCTAACCACTGGACCGCCAGGGAATTTGCTTTCACGCTACATATTTAAGATTTTTGCTCTTTACTATGTATGTGTAATAGCTCAATGATTTTTTAAATTTCCTTATGATAAAAGTAGAGAAACTTTTTTACTTGGAGTAGATGTTGAAAGTGCATGTATTTTTTTTCATTATAAAAATAAATAGTGCAGAGTCGGACCTCTTACTCCTGAAAAGTTGTTAATTGTTAGAACAATAGATCTTTGTTATTTCTGAGTTACTGTCCTGATTAGGGAAATGATATAAAGTGATAACTTTTGTCAGCAATCTAACATTTTACTATAAGAATTCCTTTTTAAGGTTTTGATCATATATATTTACATTAAAAGTTTTATTTACTTTAGAATATTTAAGCCACCAGACAGAAGATAATCAAATGTCAGATTATTATTAAATTTGAAAGAGGTTGTTCTTTATTTCATGAGACATTCTTATTGATAAGAATTGGTAATTCTCTGGTATGACATAAAAAATTAAATTTCTGTGATTATTTTCACTCGCTGCACAATTACCAAAATGTTACTTCAGTATTTAGAAAGTATCTCAAAATGTGCCTTTGATTTTTTTACACCTGATGTAATTATATTGCTTTACAGATGGCAGAAGATTTTTTCGTTTAGTGTCTGGGGTAAAATTGCAACTTTCTGGAACAAGGCTTTCCTTGCTATTATAGTCCTATTGATTGTTCTGTTTCTAGGTAAGTATTAGATTCTTCCTTTGACTAAGCTTAACTCTAGTTTTTATATTATTATTAATGTATTCATTGATTTTTAATTAAGTTGGTGTTGCCATTACTATACAGTTGAATTTATATTACATAGTGTACTGATAGTGTATGGAGTAATTGATATATTGATAAATAGTTTATAAATATTACTGTTATATATGCGCAAGCATAAATTGCAGCAGAGTGCAGTGCTTCTTAATCTCTTTTCTCTTGTTTTAAGATTTCAATGCAGTGATGCATAGCCTAGTTTTCAGAGTTACCAGTTATACAGTCATTTGTTATTTTGGTGTCCTAGGCACCCAGGGGCTTAGCTCTTAGGGAGGCAAACAGAGGAATAGAATCACTAGGACCTCAAAAAGTTTTAGATGCAGGTTGTGAATCTTGATTGGATCCTGGTTGAAAAGCAACTACAGCACAGATATTTGGGGACTACTGCAAAAATTTGAACATGGACTGGTTGTTAGATAATCTTAGGGAATTTCTGTTAACTTTAGTTGTGTTAACAACGTCATTATTATAAAGCAGAAGTTAGCAACCTATAGCCCGCAGACCAAATGCCTATTTTTGTAAATAAAGTTTTATTAGAATATAACCATGCCCATTTGTTCATGTACTGTCTATTCATGAACAACTGCAGAGTGGAGTAGTTGAAACAGAAACGGTATGGCCTAAAACATTCACTGTTTGCCTTTAGAGAAAAAGTTTACCAACACCTGTTACATAGGAGTTTGTCTTTATGCTTAGGAGTTGCATGCTGAAATATTTGGAAGTGTCATCATAGTTACAACTTACTTTCAAATGGTTAAAAACAAGTAAAGCAAATGTGGCAAAATGTTAATTGTTGAATCTAGATAGTGGAATATGGATGTTTATTGTACTAGTTTTTCAGCATGTTTGAAATTTTCATGATAACAAGTACCTTAGAAATTAGAAATCAGAAGTAGACTTTTTTTTTTCTTGAAGTGGAAAAGAATAGCTTTATTGCTTTGCCAGGCAAAGAGGGCCACAGTGCGCTAATGCCCTCAAAACTGTGTGTCCTGACCTGGGGGTAGTGAGGAGTTTTATAGTCATGCTTCAAAGAGGGCATGATCAGCTCGTGGACATTCTTCTGACTGGTTGGTGGTGAGGTAGTCGGGAGTCAGCATCATCAACGTTCTGGTTCCAACCAGTCTGGGGTCTACGTGCTTGTGGGCAACATGCAGTTAACTTCTTCCACTTGGTTGGGGTTTCAGTATCTCAGAAACGTGCAGATTTTTCCATCATTTCCCCTTTTGATTGTAGGTCTTTCAGTAGGAAACACTGATGAGCAAAATATCTGTTTCTTGATGCCAGGGTGATTCAGCTTCTTACCGTGGGTGCAGATCTTGTCCCTTGGTGGTAGACCTCCTTTATATTTGCCCAGATGCTGGCGGAGGTATTGTGACATCCAGACAAGACTTTTCTCTAAAAGTAGACCTTTAAGGTTCTTATCAAAGTGGAAATTCCATGAATCGAAATAGTTACCATGTTTTTTAGAAGGAGTAGCTGAGCTCAGAGAGATTAAGTAACTTGTCTGAGATCACCCAGCTACTTCTTGGCTCTTCAGTTTTTGATACCCATTGCAGAATGTGTTTTCCCTCAGAATTCCCTCAGAGTTGTGTTGTGGGTTTGGTAGATTTTACAGGGGCCGTACCACGTATGCCACTGTCTTATGAGAAAATGTTTCTCACATTCCATATTACCAACCTCTGGGGTGGAATCCTCTTTATAAACCAGGATTAACTGGTGTGAGAAGGTATGAGTAGGTAATTGTATTAGCGTATGAATGGGTTTATGCCTCATTTCAAAATGTATTTGTCTCATGGTAAGTTATTAATGTTACTGATTGAATCTCCAGCCATAGAAGAAATAACACCAAGCGAGTAAAAAGCAATAAGGAAAACAGGTACCGACTTTGCCACCAGCTAACTAAATGACCTTTGGAATGGCATTTCATCTCTCTGAGTTTGGTTTATCCATTTGCAAAATAAAGGGAGAGAGGAAATAATCCCTGCAGCTCTTGCTAGCTCTAGAAGTGTATTGTGACCTTCCAACTCTAAAATTATCACAAGAATTTCGACTGAAAACTGCCACATATCCATATAAGGAAGGGGAACTTTAGCCAAGCTTCTTTTGGTTACATATATCAGAAACGAACTTCAGCTCACTTGAGCAAGAAAGGGGAATTTAAAGTAAAATACGGGGTTGTTCCACAGCAGCCCAGGGAAGGAAGGAAGCCAAACTCCTAGGAACTGAAGTGTCCTTTTCGTGTCCCTGCATTTCTCACTGGGTCTACTTCACATCTGTACAGACGCTGATACTCTATTCCCACGTCAGAAAATAGGTACCATACAGCTGCCAAGTTTTGTCAATCCAGCGATATGCAAGGATTAATTAGCGATTTCTTTTTTTTTTTTTTGGTCCGTGCTGCACAGCAAGGCATGTGGGATCTTAGTTCCCCTACCAGGGATGGAACCCACACCCCCTGCATTGGAAGTGCAGAGTCTTAGCCACTGGACCGCCAGGGAAATCCCTAACTAGCCATTTCTGAATCCCAATTCCAATTCTAAGGGAAAAAAATCTGCTCATCTAGCACCAGGTATCCAATCCTCATCTGAGAAGCTATGGCCAGGGGCAGGGTCACAGAGCAGAATCATGACTGCTGGCTGGAGCCTGCATCTGTGGCCAGAGGGAGTGATTAATTCCCAGAGAATAGGAGCATCATGGATGGTTAATGCAGGAGCTGTAACCATGATGGTAAAGACGGGCAGAGAGCGACTTGTCCGTGAAGCCTCAGTGTTTCCGTCTCAGAACGGGGGGTAACACGTACTTCACTGAAGTGTCGGAAGGATAAAATGCAGTTACATATGTAAAGTACATAGTCCAGTGTTCTCGTCCACTAGAACAACACTGGTGTAAGTAATGTAAACTCAGTAGGTTTGAATTACTCAAGCTTAATCCATCTTTGATTTTGGAATATTTTTTCTTGTTGGTCTAATAAGGTAATTATTACAAAGTGTTAATATTCCTAGAGCCAATACTAACTGAAAAGTGTGTGTGCATCTGTGTGTGTTTTAGCACGTTGCAATAGGCAGAAAGGAAGTAGGAAACCCAGGAGAATATGTTTAGTGTCAGCACAAATGCATCTTGGGAATTTGAAAGCTTCCACAAGTGATCCAAAAAAAGACTGTCTCCCTGTGCCTTATAGAAAATTGACCTTGTCACACCCTCCCCTTATTGTTGCCCCCGTCCCACTTTTCATACATGTTCTCTTCATTATTATGCAAGCAATTCATTCTACAAATGGGTTTGTATGCCTATTTACATTTATTCTTTGATAGTGCTTAATCTTTAGCATTTCTGCATAACGGATCCAGGAGTAGTATTCCTGTTTAATTGCCAATGAGTAATGATCTTCACAGTATTATGAATTATTTTTATGAGTTATGTTTGTTTTATTTTTACTTGTTTTGTAGTGATTGGCATGCTCTTACTATATTGAGGCAATCTGAGAAATAACTAAGCCATGAAAAAGAATGAAATCTTGCCAGTTGTGTCAACATGAATGGACCTTTCACTTAGCATTATGCTAAGTGAAATAACTGAGACAGAGAAAGACAAATACTGTATGAACTCACTCATATGTGGAATCTTTTAAAAAATAAAATCAAGCTCATAGATGCAGAGAACAGATTGGTGGTTGCCAGGGGGGTGGGTGGTGCGGAAAATGGGTAAAGGGAGTCAAAAGATACAAGCTTCCAGTTATAAAATAAATAAGTCATGGAGATGTAATGTACAGCATGGTGACTATAGTTAGTAATACTATATTGCATATTTGAAAATTGCTAAGAGACAAGAAAAAAAAATTCTCTAACTATGTATGATGATGGATGTTAACTAGACTTGTGGTATTTTACAATATATACAAACATCGAATCTTTTTTTTTAATTAGCAAATTAGGAATAGAAAGAAACTTCATCATTCTGATGAAGAACATCTACAAAAACCTAGAGCTAGCATCATCCTTAGTCAGATGTTGAAAGTTAGCTCCATAAGATTGGGAACAAAGCAAATTCACTTTCACTATTTTTATTCAATTAAGTAATTGATTTTCTAACCAGGATAATAATGTAAAGAAGAACTAGAAAGCATAAAGATTGCAAATTAAAAAGTAAAACAGTCATTTGCAGATGACATGATTGTTTATTTAGAAAATCCTAAAGTATCTACGAGAAAGTTACTGTGTCAAAGAAATATAGTGGCATCACAAAATACAAGGTCAATATACAGAAATGAAGTGTATTTCTATGCTATAATCAATAATTCAAAAATGAAATTTTTGAAAATTCCTTTTATAAATATACCAAGAAACCTAAAAACCTTACAAAAGAACTTTATAAAAAGATGTACAAGATCGCAGCACTGAAAGCTACAGAAACATTGCTGGAAGGAATTAAAGAAAATGGAAAATAAAAATATCAATAGGAAAACTCACTATCATTGCAATGAAATAGCACTTCATACCCACTAGGATGGTTATAATCAAAAAGACAGAAAATAACAAGTGTTGATGAAGGTGTGGAGAAATTGGAGCCATCATACTCTGCTTGTTGGAATGTAAACTGGTACAGCTGCTTTGGAAAACAGTTCGGCAGTTCCGCAAAGAGTTAAACATAGAGTTACCATATGATCCAGCAATTCCACTCCTAGGTACCTAACAAGAGAAATGAAAGCTTATGTCAGTACAAAAACTTGTACATGAATGTTCATGGCAGCATTATCCTTAATAGCCCAAAAGTGGAGAAAATCCAAATGTCCGTCATCTCATGAATGGATAAACCAAATGTGGTGTATCTGTACAATGGAATATTTTTCAGTCATAAAAACTAACAAAGTGGACTTCCCTGGTGGCACAGTGGTTAAGAATCCTCCTGCCAGCACAGTGGACACGGGTTCGAGCCCTGGCCTCGTAAGATCCCACATGCCGCGGAGCAACTAAGCCCGTGAGCCACAACCACTGAGCCCGTGTGCCACAACACTGAAGCCCACTGCCTAGAGCCCATGCTCCGCAACAAGAGAAGCCACCGGAATGAGAAGCATGTGCACCGCAACAAAGAGTAGCCCTTGCTCACCACGAGTAGAGAAAGCCCGTGCGCAGCAACAAAGACCCAACGCAGCCAAAAAAAAAAAAAAAAGTAAAAGATAATAGTTTGCCATGTAGCTAGAGGTTAGACATTGCCGTGATGGTAAGTCCTAGATGACTAATAAAAAAGCAAAATACTGTTAACATTCAAAGTTTACCAGTATCCACTTACAGAGCATGTTTTGAGCGTGGTACCCTCCCATGCATTGTAGAGGAAAGACAAAAAGAGAGCCCCTAGCTAAAGTCCACTATCTAAAAGTTAGGTCAGTTGTGCTAAAACTGCTTCCTGTTTTAATAATAACCTTATATTCTTAAAAGCCAAAAGTAATATTCCCTCTTTTTCTCTGATAGATGCTGTGAGAGAAGTAAGAAAATATTCCTCAGCTCATGCCATTGAAAGGAGCTCAGCCAGCACACCTGCTGCCTATGAACATACACAGATGAAACTTTTTAGGTCTCAAAGAAATCTTTACATTACTGGATTTTCATTATTTTTCTGGCTGTAAGTTTTTTTAAAAGCCCAATTTGAAAACATGATTTGTGTTTCTCTTTCTCATTTTTTCTACCTATACTGTAGATTTTTTTTTCTGTACTATTTAGCATACTAACATCTTTATGAAAGAATTCAGATGACAGATCCAAATGACGAATAATAATCGTGGCTTGTAGGTTCTGTAGGCGCATGACGTGACACCCTGCATGATCTGGCCCCTGCTGCTCTGACGGGTACCCCACGTTCCAACCACACTGCCCTTTGCTGCTCATTCATTCATCCATTCTTGCAACAAATATTTATTGAGTTCCTGTTTTGTACCCAGCTCCTTCCTGCTTCAGGATCTTCCCACCAGCTTTCCCTTCTGCCAGAATACTCTTTCCTTCCCTCTCTTCCTGGCTAATTTCTACATTAGCCCCTTTCTCAGGAAAGCTGAGACCTCTGACCATCATTCCCCCAAAGTAGGAAGGTCTTCTGTTGTACACCATAGAATGTGTAATGTATATACTTTTCTTTCAAGTGTCATTCATGGTTGTAATTAAATACTGTTTTAATTCTTGCCTTCCCAAGTAGAACCTAAACTCTGAGAGCAGGGCCTCTGTCTTGTTTCCTGCTATGTCCCCAGTGCCTGGCACAGTGTTTAACAGTTAGCAGATCCTGAGGAAATATCTGCTGAATGAATAAATGAAGATAACCATTACTACTACTAACAGAGGAAGTTACCCATAAGTAGAAGTGAATGAGCAATTTTTAGGTTTGGCCAGCCTCACAAAATGCTCTTTAAATTTTGAGCTGATGGGGAAAACTCTTACTGGCCCTTCCACACTGTCTGGAATTCTGTTTCTGCTCGTCCTGGCCAAAGACCTCTACAGAGAAAATAAGTAAATTAATAAGTACCACTGAACCTGCATTCCAAATGCTAATCTTCTAACGAAGATTCCAAAGAAATGAGACACAGGCTTGTTTTGACTGGAAGACTTGAATTAAAAATATATCTTCCTTCCGTAAACATCACCTCCCTTCACCACGCCCACACCTGAAGGGGAGTCACTGGATAATTATTACTTAAAGTCACAGTTCCTGGTGATCAGTTGCACACTACTCTGACATTTTTTTCATTTTCTTAGAGTGTTGAGACGTCTGGTTACCCTTATTACTCAGCTGGCAAAAGAGCTGTCAAACAAAGGAGTCCTTAAAGTTCAAGCAGAAAATACTAACCAGGCTGCCAAAAAATTCATGGAAGAGAATGAAAGACTAAAACGGGTATTTAAATTTTCTTCTTAAAAACTGGTGTAAGTGTTGTTGGTATTCCCAAGGGGTGGTTTATTATTTTTCAGCATCAAAAAGAGCATTTTCATAATATATAAGCAGAAAATGACCATAAATAATGATACCTACAAAATGATTGTTTCAGAAATATTTTATTATCTTTAAATTTGTGTGTTCTCACAGTTTACCTCCATAGTAGATTAATGCCATTGGACCTACTTCCTATGATTAAAGGAGAGAACAGTATTCTGGGAATATGAATTTTAATTCCTTCATTACCATTAATTTTACTTTATAACCTAAAGCAAGTTTTAATAAGTCTCTATTATGTTTCCATTTCCCTTTCAGTTGAATTCCTGTTGTTTTTTTTGGTGTGGTTTTTTTTGTTGTTATTGTTGTTTTCTTTAAATGATTATGTAGGAAGCAGACGAAAATAGTTGATATAGATTGATGACTGCATATAATATTTTCAATCTCTAATTTGGTTATGCTGCTGATAATTCTTCTTTGAGAACCCTATGCTGTCTTTCCCTGGCTACTCAGGGAGAGCGTAAATGAGATACTGATGTTTTCCATGTTAAGTAAAAAGAAGAACGAATGGAAAAATGGAAGATACAAAATTACTTCGGGTATATTTTTTCTTAGGTTTAAAATTTAGGAGTCAGATCTCATAGCTTGAGTGTTTTCAGTTCATTTTAAGCCCCATAAGTTTTCCTAATTCTGCTTCTTAGAAAAAAAAAAATCAGTGGAACCTTCAGAAGTGAAACAAATTTTCTTGAAGAAAGAATTCCTAGTATAATGCAATAAGATTATTTTCCTATTATAAATTAATGAATTACAATTATATATTACATCAAATTATATTTATGTAAAAAGTACTGTGAGCCTAAATTCTAAAGCCCAGCCTCTTACAGAAAGAACTATAAGCCTCACCTTGCATCAATGCTAAATGAGTTAGCTGTTACATAGTACAATATAAAGCTTTCTAAAACCTATGAAATAAGTCAAAACTCATTGCAAAAAAATTTTTTGATACTACAGTGTCATGGTCACCTATTCAGAAACCCATGTTTTATGATGTCTACCTTATTTTTACTACAAAAACAGGATTCAAAAATGTTTCTTGGGCTTCCCTGGTGGCGCAGTGGTTGAGAATCCGCCTGCCAAAGCAGGGGACACGGGCTCGTGCCCCGGTCCGGGAAGATCCCACATGCCGTGGAGCAGCTGGGCCCGTGAGCCATGGCCGCTGAGCCTGCGCGTCCGGTGCCTATGCTCCACAACGGGAGAGGCCACGACAGTGAGAGGCTCGCGTACCACACACACACAAAAAAAAATGTTTCTTTGGGTAGATTATAACCAGCATCTTTTAAGGAAACTTTTAGAGGGTAAGCACTGGTTTATATTTTTACTTTGTTTTGTTCTGTTTTGAAAAAGCATTGATCCATAGATGTCATGTAACTTGCCCTTTGTCATAAATATAGGTCTGGGAAATCAAGCTGTTGGTATTTCTGTATTCAGAAGCAAGCAATATACGTCACTGGAGTGTTTCAGCAGCACAATCAGCCTTATTTTGTACCTTAATATTATTTGCTTCATTTTCTATCCTTTGATCTCATTTCATAATGGTAAAAACAAAACAAAACCCTCAAGGCTTTTATGAATATATGGTGGCTAAACTCAGAAGCACACAGCCAGTATTTGTAGACTTACCATGCACCTATCTTGATTTACCATGCCCATCATGTTAGAGTAGTGAGTTTTAACTACTAATAGAACACTGCTTTTTTTCCTCTTATTCTTGAACTCCAAGAAAATGGAAAGTGGTTTTGTATTTTTGGTACTATGATTTTTCTCATATACACCATAATTAATGTACTTAAATTAGTCTTGTCCTTCAGAAAAAGCACCTTCCTTAAAACATTTCTTTTGGGATTGTTTTCAGAACCAGTTACTAACTTGCAAGGAAATTTATTTCATGATTACTGATTCTTTGATCTGCCACAGTTGCTCTCTTTTTTTGTTCTCCTCTCCTTTGGTTCCATGCTGTCCTGGTTCCCTGCTTCTGCATATCTGTGGCCCAGTCAATGGCCCTAAATCATAAGTGCATAGATATACTGGGCTAAAGCCAGTACACAGTGGGGAGAAAATACTGTCAGTGCCCAAAGCGTAACTGATTAACCATAGGTCAGAATGTCAAAGATGACTTCTATATCAAGATACTTCATGTAGGTTTTGAAATACCAGCTGAGGAAGGATAAAATTGCTAAAACATCTCTTCGTTCTCTATCAGAGATACGTTATCTATTGGAAAGTGCATCACCCTGAAGTCCAAAAGACTTGGGTGCCAGTCCCAGATCTACCAGTAATTAGCCTTGTGACCTGGGGCAAGTCACCTCATTTGTTCTTGGCCTGAAGTTTATAACTAATAGCTAACGTTGTTCACATGCTTCACAGTAAGGTATTAACTCTTTCAATTGTTGCAACAATGCTGTGAGGTTGGTGCTGTTAATATTTGCATTATATAGATGAAGAAATGGAGGCACAGAAAGGTTAAGCGACTTGCCCAGGATCATTCCACTAGTAAGAGACAGACCTAGGGATTGAATCCAAGCAAGCTGCCTCTAAAATCCACACTCTTAACCACATTGTTCTGTGCCCTTCAGTCGTATGCTAACCTATGATAGGACTTGCAGATGGTGCCTGGGACCCCTTTCTGTTATGATATTCAGTTAATGAAATGAAATAATTATGAAAGACCAACTTTAGTATAACAACAGTGACAGAGCTTTACTTCTTACTTGTTTTCTTCCCAGCCACTTACCAAGGTGGGATAAGGTGGGTGGGACAGTGAACATGTGTATTACTGTAGTTGGTAGCTATAGAATTTCAGATTCCAGGGCTCTTGGTCTTTCTCCAGCATCAAGTTACACAAAATAAAGTTGAACGAGTTGACAGGTGCAGTAATGAAAGCTTATTTACAAAGACTGACACCAAATCCAACTTTTCCAAGTCAGTGGCAATAATAATTCAAGCAGGCAGGGTAAACATTCCTGTAACTCAGTCGTTCTATTCCAATTTGGGTAATCACTGGAGGCTGTGTTAACTGAATTCAGTGAAGTAACAACTAAGATTGTTTTGAACTTGAAATTGTCAACAAACTTGTAGAGGTTTGGAGGGTTTTTTCCCTGGTTTCTGCTCTTAAAAATATGTATATATATATTTTTAATTTTGGAGATATGAGGCTCCTTTGGTTTTAGTAGGTGCTTCAGTCCTTTATCTCCTAAAAAAATTTCTTGGAATTATACAATATATTCATTCGAGCTTTAATTCCTCCTTTGGATCTGCCTAATCTCTGTTATAACACGGTAGTATTGTATTCGATCTTGTGCTACAGTATCTATGCTCTAGTCTCATCCTTTCCACTAGATTGAAGTTACCTGAGAGCAGAGACCATACTTCTCTTACATTTTACTCCTTGTAGTACATAGCACTGTAAAATATTTGCATGTAGTAGTAGCAGTGCTCAGGAGAACTTTGTTTTGTTTGTTTAATATATCAGCTTACATTAAAAAAGGAATCACCCTGCAGTAGAAATTCTTTACTGTGTCAGTCTGTTTTAAATTGTCCTGAGTTAACATTTTTACCTGACTACGGAAGCTTTCCATATCAAATTGCTGCCTTTTACTTGGTCAAATAACTCATGCCAGTATATACATGTTCTGTTTTTCAAACATTAATCTAATTTGCCTTTCTTGGTAACTTAACACCTTACAATTTCTTTTTGGTAAGTCAGCTTCTTCATTCTGTTAATGATGATTTCCATCCAGATTATGGAAATAATCTGGATTATGAAATATTTACCCCATGATGTTTTTATTTTAGTCAAATATTTTACTATTCAGATCTTAATTTTTCTTGCCTAGAAAAGATAAACTACAAACATAAACATTTTAAAAGCCAGAATAGATTTAAAAATATAAAGAACATTGTAAAGGATTAACCGAATAAAAGTAATTTGGAGACTGTTCAATGAAAATTAGGTAGAATTGTCCAAGTGTAGAGATGGCCCTGTTATTCTCCACTTACCCATCTCTATCTCTATCCTGACATATCCTGATTATGTTATTCTCTTATGAATTCGTCTATATAGAACTAATCTGAGTAGACAGCTCTACAATTGGAACATAATGGCTTTCCAAGTAGTACTGTCCCCAGAACTATTTTTTTTTCATTAGAGTAACATCACGCAATTAAGGAAAAGACATTGTTTATCTAAATACCTTTGAAAATGCAATTTTTTTTTTTTTTTTTGGCTGTACTGGGTCTTCGTTGCCGTGCGTGGGCTTTTCTCTAGTGGCAGTGAGCGGGGGCTACTCTTCGTTGTGGTACACAGGCTTCTCGTTGCAGTGGCTTCTTTTGTTGCAGTGCACGTGCTCTAGTAGTTGTGCCACGTGGGCCCCAGAATGCGTGGGCTTCAGTAGTTGTGGCTCTCAGGCTCTACAGCGCAGTCTCAGTAGTTGTGGCACACGGGCTTAGGTGCTCTGCAGCATGTGTGATCTTCCTGGACTAGGGATAGAACCCAGGTCCCCTGCATTGGCAGGCAGATTCTTAACCACTGCGCCACCAGGAAAGTCCCTGAAAACATAATTTTAATTGTAGCCCATCCAGAAACTCTTGTTATTTTCATTTCAGAGATTTCAATCATAGAAGAAATTTTGTGTGTGTTTGCCAATTATCAAGTTTCTGCTAACAGAAGTTTACGTTATAAAAAAGTACAAAATACTGAAAAGGACAAAGAATAAAATAAAGACCAATAATTTAAAATACATTGTTCAGCTCTTTTCCTGAAAGAATGGCTGTTGCAATCTAACATTACTTCTTTCTATAACTCTCTTTTCTGAAGCTCTTGAAAAACCATGGCAAGGAAGAACAACACATTTTGGAAGCGGAAAATAAAAAACTAGCAGAAGATAAGGAAAAACTGAAAACTGAATTAAAGAAGGCTTCAGATGGTAACGTTGTACGCATGCACAAAAGTAGGAAAAGTATTGTGATATTTTATGCTGTTACACTTCACTATTTTTCCTAAAACAAAATTCATGGCTAAATGTTCTTCTGGCTAAAATACCAAGAGTGACCTATTTATAAATTCCTGCTCAAATACGGAGATAGAACACTGTTTCAGCCAAGAGAAACATGCTCTGTTATACATACAAACATGTAGGTGTTTCAGATCTGTGTTGTAAATACAGATGTTCCTCCCTTAGCAAAAGAGCTATGTTCCTGAAAAGTTCCTTGTAAACAGAGATAAAAAGACAGACAAGAATAGGTTGTGTGCCATGCTACACCTCTCCTAACCCTGGACAGCTTAGTTTTTTCTCCCTTTGCCTTTTAAAAATGCCAACTTTGAGATATTTTGAGCTTTAACCTCACAAGTCTGATATATAACTCTAAACTCGGGGTTATTTTGAGTAATATAAAGAAACTCAATATTTCTTTAACAGACAATTCAGATGTTTGGAGAAAATGAACTCTATGATAATACAGGCATTTTGTTTATGATCTGATAACAAGAGATGCCATGCTTCTGTGTTTGAAGTGTAGACTGCAAAACTGCTTTCAAAGTGAATCAATGTTGAGGTAAAAGCAGATTTTACCTGTTTGAGTATGTCCTGTTTGGTTCCTGCAAGGTGTGTAGTATTTTATGAACACATTTTATTTTAGATAACATTGTTACTGACCTTGAGAAGATCAAAGTTCCATTTCTAAAGGAAGTATAACCCTGGCTATGTTCTCTTGACCTATACCAATCAAATTCATTAAGACAAGAACTAAGAAGTAAATTAGTAGTACAAGATTTGGATGAATTCAGCAGCCAATGCTTTGTACATAGTACCATTCAAATATATTCATAGATTTCTAAAAATTGAGGGTATTAAGACTGACAGTGCTTAAGAAATGTTTTAGCAAGTTCTTTTATATTTGGAAACTGAGTAGAAAGGCAGTGTGGTTTGTTTCTTAGTAGAGGTAGAGTATTTTCCATACGTATGGTCTTACCCTTAGTGTTTCTCTAATCTAAGTGAAACATTTTCTCCAAATATATTAGCAGAAGTAAAGCATAAATACAAAATGTCTGTTTAAAGTGATTCAATCCAAATTGGAAAAGTGCTATTCTGAAGGCAGGTATTAAGAGCACTCACTCTCTCAGTAGTGCCAAAATCTCCATCAGTTTTTAACCACTAAGTTTTTAGCTTAGGTTTTTGACCAGTTAGTAAATTACCTGTGTTTCAGTGCAGTAATATGACCCTAGTGAACCAAACGGGAGCGTGCATGTCCCCAAGCACCCAGTTTACACTCAAGACTAACTTAGTCAGGTGTAAGGTACCCGATCTGTCATTTTTAATGATTTGTTTAATGGTAACTCCGATGTCCCAGTGTGTGGAGTAATTGGGAAAGGGCACTGCCATGAAAAATGAGACCTTAGGCTCTAAAGAATTTACAAAGTTCACAAGCCCTCATAATAAAAATAGACCTTGTATGTAGTGGAAAACCTTCTGATATCTAAGGAGATTGACTTTGAAAGACTCTTCCAGGAGAGCTTCCCAGTATTTATTCTTAATACTTTCCCAGTATTTATTCTTTTTTAAATTAATTTCTTAAATATATTTATTTTATTTACTTATTTTTTATTTTTGGCTGCGTTGGGTCATCGTTACTGCGCACAGGCTTTCTCTAGTTGCGGCGAGCGGGGGCTACTCTTTGTTGCGGTATGCGGGCTTTTCATTGCTGTGGCTTCTCTTTGTTGCAGAGCATGGGCTCTAGGTGCAGGGGCTTCAGTAGTTGCAGCACACGGGCTCAGTGGTTGTGGCTCGCGGGCTCAGTAGTTGTGGCACATGGGCTTAGTTGCTCCGTGGCATGTGGGATCTTCCCGGACTAGGGCTCAAACCCATGTGCCCTGCATTGGCAGGCGGATTCTTAACCACTGCGAGGAAATACGTACCATTCTGTCATTGCATGCATCCAGGCAGTGGTAAAAGTGGATACAGTTTTGAAAGTGATTGAGTTGCATGTGGACATGTCGTTTCCTCATTCCTCTCGGAGCAGTAGTATACCCATAACATGCTACATTGAAAGTTATCAGGCTGCCATTCTAATAGCAGAGGTTGAGTAGTAGTGTATTTCTCCTATGTAAAGGGAAAAGAAAAAGAAGAAAATATTAAAAAGTGATTGAGGCAAATTCCTTGACCCTGCCCTTATTCTTTCTTCCTTCTTTCCCTTCCTTTTCTTCCTTCCTTTCTTTTTCTTTCTTTCTATCAGCAATTTTTTAGGAACTATTCATATGACTTATTCATTGTAAGATCATTTAACATGGAGCATCATTAAAACTGTCCTTAAAAAACATACCTATTGAGGGACTTCCCTGGCAGTCCAGTGGTTAAAACTCTGTGCTTCCAGTGCAGGAGACGCAGGTTCCATCCCTTGTCAAGGAACTAAGATCCCACATGTCACACTGCGCAGCCAAAATATAAAAAATAAAAAGCATACCTATTGAGGATAAAGCAAATTTTTATTTTATTTATTTTTCTTCCAGTTTTATTGAAATATAGTTGACATACGGCACTGTATAAGTTTAAGGCGTACAGAGTAGTAATTTGATTTGCATGCATCATGAAGCAATTATCACAATAAGCTTAGTGAACATCCTGCATCTCATACAGATACAAAATTAAAGAATAGAAAGTAATTTTTTTTCTTGTGATGAGGACTCTTAGGATTTCCTCTCTTAACAACTTTCATGTATGACATACACCAGTGTTAATTCTATTTATCATGTTGTACATTACATCCCTAGTACTTACTTTATAACTGGAAGTTGGTACCTTTTGACTGCCTTCACCCAATTCCCCCTCCCCCCCCACCTCTGGTAACCACAAATCTGGTCTCTTTTTTATGAGTGTGTTTGTTTTTGAAGTATGATTGACCTACAACACTATGTTAGTTCCTTTTACACAACATAGTGATTTGCTGTTTCTATACATTTCAAACTGATCATCACGATAAGTCTAGTCAAGTCTAGTTACCATAAGTCACCATACAAAGATATTACATAGTTACTGTATTCCCCACACTGTACATTTCATACCTGTGACTCATTTATTTTGCAACTGGAAATCTGTACTTCTTAATCTCCTCACCTATTTCTTTCTTTCCCTTACCTCCCCTCCGGCAAACACCTGTTTGTTCTCTCTATATATAAAACTCTGTTTATGTTTTGTTATGTTAACTTTTTTTAATTCCACGTATAAGTGAAATAATACAGTATTGCTCTTTCTCTGTCTGACTTACCTTACTTAGCATAACATTGATCCCTTCTAGGTCCATCCATGTTGTCACAAATGGCAAGATTCCATTCTTTTTTAATGGCTGATTAATATTCCCTTGGTGGCGCAGTGGTTGAGAGTCTGCCTGCTGATGCAGGGGCCGTGGGTTCGTACCCTGGTCTGGGAGGATCCTACATGCCGCAGAGCAGATGCACCCGTGAGCCATGGCCTCTGAGCCTGTGCTCCGCAGCGGGAGAAGCCACAACAGTGAGAGGCCTGCGTACCGCCAA